>NC_139030.1:40120581-40431573 GCF_964662115.1 Mustela nivalis | reverse complement strand
AAAGCTAGGTACTATATGATTCTACTCATGTAAAAGTCTAGAGAAGGCAACTACAGCTATGGAGAACAGCTCACTGGTCACCAAGGGTTAGGGACACACAGAGGGTAAGACTAGAAGGGTTCAGCACAAAAGAGATTTTTAGAGTGATGAAACTGAACTATGATTGTGATTGTACTTATATAAATCTACATATATATTAAAATTTCTAGAACAAAAGAAGTCCATTTTATTCTACGTTAAAAATAAAAAATCTCAGCACAATGTTAGTTCACAGAAGATACTCAATAATAGCCATATTTATAAGTATAAAATTCAAAATCCTGAGCACTGTTTTAAGACACTTACTTAATCTGACTCTTTTACTAGATTCTATAGTTAGAGGTAAAACAAACCCCCCAATACTTCCCTTGATGACACTTAAGCTCAGGTACATTTGGAACTGCTAGTGTTGTGAAAATAATATGAAAGCTCAAATCCTGAAGTTTGCCTCCAGTCCTGCTTCTAACTATAGGAAAGCAGATATAACCCATTCTATCATCACTGTCCTAAATACCACAAAGTTCCATTTGTTAGTGCCACCAGCGTTTGATGAAGGTACTGATGAGCTATTAACTTTTACTGAGTGATTGCTCCCTCTGGGTCTTGGGCCAATACCTATCTATACCCCGTTCTCTCATTTAAATCTCAGAACAATCCTACCAGTGAGGTCAAATCATTCCAAGATCACATAGCTCAGAGTCAGACCACACAATGCACACATGTAGCCACTGTGTGAAGCCAGCCCTCATTCTATGTTATCAAGGCCCAATATTTTCCAAAAATAAGTGTAACAGGAAAACTGTCTTTTATCCTATGTCCTGTAAGTCACAAGTTTTTTTAAACTCACTTTCAGAGGCACCTGAGTGGCTCAGTGGGTTAAAGCCTCTGCCTTCGGCTCAGGTCATGCATAATCCCAGGGTTCTGGGTTCAAGCCCTGAGTCGGGCTCTCTGCACAGTGGGAGCCTGCTTCCTCCTCTCTCTGCCTGCCTCTCTGCTACTTGTGATCTCTGTCTGTCAAATAAACAAAATCTTAAAAAAAAAAAAAAAAAGAACTTGGGGCGCCTGGGTGGCTCAGTGGGTTAAAGCCTCTGCCTTCGGCTCAGGTCATGATCTCAGGGTCCTGGGATTGAGCCCTGCATCAGGCTCTCCGCTCAGCAGGAAGCCTGCTTCCTTCTCTCTCTCTGCCTGACTCTCTGCCTACTTGTGATCTCCGTGTCTCTAATAAATAAATAAAATCTTAAAAAAAAAAAATGAACTCACTTTCAGAGAATTTTCTATTCTAAACAATTTGATCAAAGATTCATTCTCATTGTGAAAATTCAAATCAAGATGTCAAAATCTCCAAAGATAATTTTACAACTTTATATTCCTAACATTTTTTGGATTATGGGTGATAGGATTGGGACAGGAGACTAAAATACAACATGAAGAAAGTCTAACTCCATCATGTGATCAAACCTCGCAATCCCTGGACTTCATCGTACCCTATACTTCCTCCTATTTTCCTAAAAATTATCCCTTTTAACATCTTTCCTATCAAAGTGTGTTTGAAATGGTAACATAGGATGTCACTGTCCAAACTTCCTGACTTAAAGTCCCATTTTTGTATATTCTGTTACATTTTACATAAACCACATAATTTTTTTAAAGTTTTAAAAAAGTTTTTAAAAGTTTGTTATGAACTATTTTAAAAATGTAAAGAATGAACTATAATTTCTCATTATTATTTATTGGCAAGGGGATGGCTTCACTGTAGTTTGTGTGATCCTTGTGTGTAATTCCTGTTAGGGAATGAGGTGAAAAACATTAAAATACGGATGGCCACACGCCCTGTTACCATGTCATTAGATTTACAAAGCAAATGAGAAAACCACCTGACTTCACTGTGGCTCAGCACAGCAGCTGGACAACTTTGGTCACTCTTAGGAGACATGTATCATGACACCCAATCTTACAAAGGAGAAACTCTGACAGCACGGCTGGGAAATGCTAAAATTTTCAGGGCTCTTTCTTATCTGGTTTTCATTCCTAATTCCTGGACTGCTGATAGAGGAAAGCCTTCACTATCAAATAACTCTCTATCTATCTGGGGAAACAGTAATACATATCACAGTCTTTTTTTGGATTCTGACGTACTTAATAATAACAAGAACTAATACTGACTGTGTTCTAGTATCAGGCAAAACCCTAACGGCTTCATATGCACCACTGAATAAGAAGAGGAGTTTTAAGATAGTCCCTGAGTAGTATACTGTTATTCATGAGACTCAAGCTTTATGGCTCCCCAAACAATTCATGAAGATCCACACAGTGCCAAAAGCCTGGGAACTGCTTATGCCATCTGAAGAGGCTTCCCTACCCCAACCTGCTGAAACCCCCCTCCTTCATGTAAGTCCTAGCTCAGGTTCTACAGAGCCTCCTCATCAGCCCAGCATGACATGTGCTGTCCCTTCTTGAAGTCTAGTAGCTCAGGGCTCATGGACAGGTGTCCCTGAAGACCTCTAGGATCAGGCCTGTGCTCCTCTTTACTAAAGGGAACCGAGAAGGAGAGGCCTTGTGAAACTGTACTTGTAGACATGCTCACCCATGTGCCTTTTCTCTCTGTAGAGGGAACCATGGGTTTCCTTTGATCATTAAAGGGAATCCTAACTTTGGGGTTTAAAAACCATGTTAGGTCTAATCTAGTCCATCTTCTCTGTCCCATTGCCTTCACCTCAAGTCAGCCGCTTGCCCCTGAACACTGCAATTTTTCTGTCCTGCTCCCCTGCCTTTGCACCCCGCCATACTCCATGTTCCACAATGCTACTAGAGTGATCCTCTATTTTATTTTATTTTTTTTTTTTAAGATTTTGTTTATTTATTTGACAGAGATCACAAGTAGGCAGAGAGGCAGGCAGAGAGAGAGAGGGGAAAGCAGGCTCTCAGCTGAGCAGAGAGCCCAATGCGGGGCTCCATCCCAGTACCCTGAGACCATGACCTAAGCCAAAGGCAAAGGCTTAACTCACTAAGCCACCCAGGTGCCCCTAGAGTGATCCTTTAAACACTTAAACCTGATGTTATATTCAAGTCTGTGATCTGGTACACACTTCAGAGTGTGTCGAACACAAGAAGTGCTTAGTAAATACCCACCGAAGAAATGGAAGAATGAATAAACAGCATATAGTCTGAGTCCTCAGCCCAGGACCCTGTAATAAACCTCCTTGACTTGCTCCCTGTGACACCCCAAGACCCTGGAACCTATGGGTTTGGGCTGTAAGTGTAATGAGATATATGCTACTGGGCCAAAGGAAAATCACAATCTCCAATCAGTGAAGTGAATACATAACAAAATGTGCTTCTCGTCCAAGTGTCACACATAAAAAGATTACAGTAGCTTGGTTAGGAGGCAAATTTTTTTTTTAAAGATTTTTATTTATTTATTTGAGAGAGAGACAGTGAGAGAGAGCATGAGCGAGGAGAAGGTCAGAGAGTGAAGCAGACTCCCCATGGAGCTGGGAGCCCGATGCGGGACTCGATCCCGGGACTCCGGGATCATGACCTGAGCCGAAAGCAGTCGTCCAACCAACTGAGCCACCCAGGCGTCCCAGGAGGCAAATTTTTTTGAGTTAATTTATTATCATGGTTTTTAAAGACTTATTTATTTGTTTGTTTATTTTAGAATGGCCAGGGATGTCTTCCTTTGGGGAGAAGATTTCAAAGAGGGGTTACACAAATGAATATACTATTTTAACATATAACCATAGATAATAAGCAAAGCTGTAATCAAGAAGCAGAAAACTGTAAGGGATTAAAATTTCATACAAACATTTTTTTTTTCAGTTGCCAGTATCAGATGTCATAACTTTGACTTTCAGACAGAAACAGACTGCCCATTCTCCAGGTCAGGCTGACACAAACTCATCCTTGCACCCAGAAGCTCAAATTCCCATGTTACATTTTATCTATATGTAAATAGAACACGAAGCAGCTGTGAATTTCTATTATAGTCCAGAACAGCCTCCAGAAAAAACTGCCCACATTTCCCAGTTAGCACAAAAGATCCCAGGACACTACACCATGGCTGAAGTTGTCCCTCTAATAGCCTCAAACCCTCAAGTTCCCTAAGCCCCAAAGGACTTTTCTTTTCTCTCCCTTCTTTTTGTGTGCCTGTGTGAAACATCTTCCTGTTTTCTCAATTCTTAGAATCTGCATTTATTGGTTTCTTCCCAGGTGATTTTATGTATATTTTTCTCAACAAAATGCATTAATTTTAAAGAACCCTCAAGTATATTTCCATTTGTAGATGCTGTTACCTTATTTTTTCCCCAGTTTCACTGAGAGACAGTTGACATACATCACTGAATAAGTTTAAATGCTATAGCATGATGGCTTGATTTACATATATTGTGAAACGATTACCACAGTAGGTTCAAGTAACATCTCACTTCCTATATAGACCTAAAAAAAAAAAGAAAAGGAAAAAGGAAAAGTTTTCTCCTTGTGATGAGAACTCATAGGATTTACTCTCTTAACAACTTTCCTGTACCTCATGCAGCGATGTTAGCTCTGGTAGTCATGTCATACATTATAGCACTGGTTCTATTATTATAACTGAAGTTTTGTACCTTTTGACCTCTTATGTAGTTTCTACCTTTTGGCTGTTGTAAATGATGTTGCTATAAACATGGGGATAGGGTGCAGACATCTTTTGGAGTATGTATTATTTCCTTTGGATGTATTAAAAGTGAAATTGCTGGATCATACACGGTAGTTCTATTTATTTTTTTGAGGCTCTTCCATACTGTTTTCCATAGGGGGTGCACCAATTTACAATCCCAGCAACAAAGTACAAAGGTTCACTTTTCTCCTCATCTGTGTCAGCATTTATCTCTTGTCTTTTTGATATGGTCATTCTAACAGGTGTGGAGTGACATCTTACTATGGTTTTAATTTATGTTTCCCTAATGAGTAGTTATGTTGAGAATCTGTTTATGTACCTGTTGGCTTGGTATAACTTCTTTGAAGAAATGTCTATCCAGGTCCCTAAAGCTCTTTTAATCTTAAAGCCAATTCAAGCCATGTCCAACACTGAGGCTCCCAGCCTGGAGCTACTCAGAGCTGTCTAGAGCCCCCTGGCTCCTGGTCTGCATACCACAGAGCTAAGTCTTAAGACTTCAAGATCACTGAGGTCCAAATTAGCAAAAAGGTGATCATAGAGCCATAATCTCCTGCTTTAGTGGCTGTGGTATTGAAGTAAGGTTTCCTTCAATAGCAGCTATATCAGACACAGAAAAGGGTAGTTATATAACTGAGAAGATCCCAGGGATGGAGGAAACCAGAATAGGATGTTTAGGTCTACAGAGAATTCATATAAATCTCATTAGTTAAGGACTACCTACATTAAAGAGCTAAAACAAGAGCTAAAAGTATCGATAATCACAGCTGCTGTGTGTTGGGGGGGGGGGGAGGCCAGGGGGTGGGCAGGGAGGTGGAGGCTGAGAGAGACTCAGGAAAGAGAAATGGTCTAAGCTAAAAATACTGGCAGATAATGATTTTTTTTTTTAATTCACTCTTCATCTTCCTGAATAATTTTTTTTCTAAAGTATAGTCCGCATGGGTGATAAGGAGGAAACTTGGTGATTCAGAAGAGGATGTCAGAACAGAACAGGTAAGGACTGGCAGAGGACTATTCAGCATGGGGAATAAAAGCTACAGGAGGGTAACAAAGGTATCCCCATATTGGAACAGTCCAAGAACCTAGTGCTGCAGCCTGAGGAGGGTAAGGAGGGCTTCCACACAGAGGCATGGGGCTCACCCTGCAAATGGGCTCTTGGGAAATGGGTGGGATGAAGAGTACTTCCACATGGAAGGGCTGACTGTGGGTGAGGTTACTGGCAGTCCTGTGGTGTATCACAGCCTACGTAGGGTAAAGAAAGCATGTGTACAAGGAAAAAATGATAGTAGCAATGGGAAATTGGTCACAAAGGAACAGATAAACCAAGTAGATACATTAAAAAATAATTGGACAGTCTGGGTGGCACAGTCGGTTGAGTGTCCCGCTCGGTTTTGGCTTGGGTGGTGGTCTTAGGGTCATGAGATTGAGCCTGAGTGGGGCTCTGAGCTCAGCACAGAGTCTGCTTGAGACTCTCTTTCCTGCTCCCCTCTCTCTCTCAAATAAATAAATAAATAAATAAATCTTAAAAAAAATCTTGTGGAGAAGTGAGTTAAAAATAGTGAAAGGGAGATACAAAAATAAATGTAATGTACATGTGTATACACTTGTCTGTGTGTGCATGTATCGCCACATGTATGCTCTGTCCACTGAGAGGACTTGAGACCAACAATATCCCCCAAAGAAGTGAGCACATCTATCACCCAGATCTTGGTTTCTAAATACCATCCACCGAAGAAACTGGGACTCCAGGAGAAAAGGCTGAAATCAGGACTGCGGTAAGGGAAGTACAAGATAAACATGAAATATCTTACTATGCCACAGAGCAAGGAGGTATCAAAAAACTGTGGGTCTTCTGAGTCATAAGGACACAGGATTCAGCTTGAAAGAACCCTTGCAGCCTAATCTGGGACAATTTACACATCAAAGTAAATGATAAAGGATTATAACTGAATAAATAAAATGGGAACCATGATGTATATGGATAGAAATAAACAAATGGAGAATCTAATGAGGAATGCGATATTTTTATGGTTTCAAAGTACCTCTCTACAAGATGCTTACTAGTTGTAAATGGGAAGGAAAAGAGTAACTCTGTGGTATAAAAGCTGGGACAACACCAACATTACAAAGAAATTAAAGTGAACATCATCACTAATAGGAGAAATTAACATCACCTGAGACCTGGCAGAATTCAATCAGAGGAACAGAGCATTGACTCCATATTATTCCTGTCCGAAATTCGTAACCTAAAATTAGATGAAACATTTAAAAAATCCAAATTGGTCTATAATTTTCAAGAGTCAAGATCATGAAAATTAAACAAAATAAAACAAAACAACAAAACCACTGGCAAACTATTCCAAGTATAGAAGACTACATAGACACGGTATCTAAATGAAATGAAAGATTTTGAAATAGATCACTTTACTAAAAATAGATTCTTTAACTATTAGGACAATCGCAAAACCTGAATTGTATCTGAAGAGAAGATGTAGAAATACATCTATGTTAAATTTCCCAGTTCTGGTGATTGTATTCTAGGATACTTACTTGTTTATAAAAAATAAATACCAAGATATTCCTGGGAAGTAGGATAACTCACTCAGAAAAACAAATGTTGTTGATATTACATTACACATTTTCTACGCATTCGATTGTGTTTAAGAATTTTTTTCAATGTCTTTTAAATAAAAATGAGATAAATATGTAAGTCCTATGGCAAAGTTATAAGATATATGCAATAAAATACTAAATGAAAATATTAAGGTACAGAATATATCATATAATACTATTGTGTGCCTGCAAACATATATATGTATGTATGTTTGTGTGTGTTTTGTTTTAGATTTTTATTTTGTTTTACTCTGAAACAAAGCACAAAATCCATTAGCAAAGTTTGTTTGGAGGAATGAAGATTAGTGGTTTGGGGGAGAGGAAAGAAAGATTTTACTTTTCATTACATATCTTTCTATATTAGGTTCTCTCATATTATGTTTTAGTTTTAAAATTTTAAAGTTTGGAAAAAAAATTTTAAAGTTTGGCTGAATAAAATAAAATCAGTACAAAGTAAAATTTTAAAGCATAATTCTGATCATAATATTATTTGTATTTACCAATACTAGTATCCTTTCTCTAAAATTTGACAAGACTAGCAGAAACAAAAAATATCACCACTGGAGACCCAGTGCTTGGCACAGAACCTGGTACGTAGGTGGCAACAATCACATATTGTTGAACAAATGCATGAACTAGTAATTCATACACATAATCATTACCAGCCATATGATTTCATTATTTGTTTTCTTTTTGAAACAAAGAAGGTCTGTATGTATTGTCATGTCTGTAATATATAGGCTTTATTCAAAGTAACAAAGTTCCTCTGAAGACATTACAAGACTAAGAAAGTAGAATGAGAGATCTCAATTGGAAAAGAGCCCAATGTGGGGCTTGATCCCAGGACCCTGGGATCCTGATCTGAGCTGAAGGCAGATACTTAACCAACTGAGCCACCCAGGTGCCCCTGTAATATGTTTTTGAAGAAAGGAGAATGTTTGGAGTATGAGAAAGAAATAGATTGTGATTCCCATTTAGCTCCATTATACTGATGCCCCATGTTTAGGACACCGGTCTAGGAGAATTTTTGCTTGATAAATAGGGTTTCTATATTCAGGCACAAACAGAAAAAATGAGCATATGTGAGAGAAGGTGACATACATTATTCAAGATAAGGCATGCTGGAAGATAGATAAGAGCCCAAGTAATAGATATTGCTAAATGTTGAAAGGATAATGTAATATCCTTCATGCTTGGGCTTGGTGCACAGGCTGTGGGGTTTGTTGTTGAAAAAGGGATCCCATAACAAACTGTCATTTCGAAAGTGGCATTGTGCCTTTTTCAGTCATTTGGCTGTATCAGTAACTCACATTTATCCCATATACGGTGGGTAATTTATTGCCTTTATCGGAAGTAGAAGAAAAGCCAATCAGTAAGGTGAGGTGGTGAGAAACCAAGACACAAAAGTCTTTTGTGGTTATCTATATAACATTATCAATTTTCTTTGAATCAATATGTCACAGCACAAGACCTGGTTGACTGATAGCTAACCCTTTTCCTGTCTTGCTAGACAGCTAAGCGGCATTAAATCTACTAGACAATTGATACAGTCATACCCTGATACAAGGTAAGAATTGATTAAGCAAAAAAAGCAGCATAATAGTTATCATCGGTATCAAACATTTGGAAACAATGCCTATTGATTCCCTTTTGTCATTGACATTACTCAGGGAGGAAACCACAAAGACATACATTAATTTAGCTGAATAATATAGGTGAAAGACTTTAATATCTTCAGAGTGCATTTCTGCTCCCAAGATGTTTTACCATTTGAAGAAAATCTGACAAAAGGGTCAAATTATACAAGTTGTCTGCAGAGTTAGGTAACTAACATAGGATAAACTATTTTCCTTATTGAGCTGTAATTGACATACAACATTATATTAACTTCAGGAGTACAATATAATGATGGGAGCATTTGTAAAGATAAATTTATTTTTAAAGTATGTAAGGTAAATTTTGAAACAATATGTTCCATAATGTGTTTTCAGATAAAGAACTTCTAAGTGCAAAGCAATGCATTTAGTGGTTAGTCTAGAACAAAAAAACAGTTACTGAGCAAATATGCTAACAGTGTCCAAACAGTCTAGAAAAATGGAGAAAAGGAGATATTTGTTGCCCTTTTCTAGATTAATAATTGGACATATTGCTTTGCATTTCGAAGTACTTCAGCTAGAATGTATCTGGAGGCTGAAGAAAAGTGCAATAAACATTATATTATAAAATACAGCTAACATAAGTATAAAAATAAGTTTATACTTTTTCCAGTCTCATGGACACACTGTACTATACAGCACATAAACCCCTTAACCTCGGGGCGCCTGGGTGGCTCAGTGGGTTAAGCCTCTGCCTTCAGTTCAGGTCAGGATCCCAGGGTCCTGGGATTGAGCCCCACACTGGGCTCTCTGCTCAGTAGGAAGCCTGCTTCCCCTGCTCTCTCTGCTTGCCTCTCTGCCTACTTGTGATCTCCCTCTGTCAAATAAATAAAAATAAAATCATAAAATAAAAAAAAAAACCCTTAACCTCTTTTACCACAATAAATAAATAAATAAAAACACAAAGCCCCAATTCTAGTAAGACAGTCTCTGAGACTAAGTTTTTAAAAAAAAATTATTTTTATTAACATATAATGTATTATTTGCCCCAGGGGTACACGTCTGTGAATCATCAGGCTTGAACACTTCACAGCTCTCACCATAGCACATACCCTCCCCAATGTCCATAACCCCACCACCCTCTCCCGACCACCCTCTCCCCAGCAACCCTCAGTTTGTTTGGTGAGATTGAGAGTCTCATATGGTTTGTCTCCCTCTTGATCCCATCTTGTTTCATTTTCTCCTTCCCTACCCCCCAAGCCCCCCACTCTGCCTCTCAAATTCCTCATATTAGAGAGATCATATGATACTTGTCTTTGAGACTTAGTTTTTTACAGAACTCCAAATATGACCTGTAAGTTGGTAAAGGAGGATCCGAATATTGCTCTGGAGAGGCCTCCTAGGTCCTGAGTGTTCAGCCTACGTCACAATACCACATGTACAGGCTAGGGTTAAAGTAGGAGCTATCCCTATGAATGCTGGAGAACTGAAGAAGATTATCTTCCTCATGGGAAGTAGCTATATTAGTTTCCCTTTTCTTTATGAGGGACATCTCTTCTCAGAAAAAAAATAAGGGAAAAGAGAGTCAGAAGAAATTAAAAAAAAATATTCCATAGGAGTGTTTCTATTGTTTAGAAAGATACAACCTCAATGGGCATGTCCAAACTGTATTGCCAGAGAAAATTAGTCTTTGTTAGATTAAAACTAGGGTTGTTGAGCATCCTTTTCAACCTGTCAGGGATCAGCCAACTCTGGCCTGGACAGAGTGTTTTAAGGCAGAGATTTGGAAATATGGCGAGGGCTGTGAGTAGTTACAGAGTCCACAGTTACAGCTGCTCAGATATATAAATAATGCCAACCGCTATTAGGACAACTTTTTCATGATAACATGGTTTCATTTTTCATAGTTTTGGTGAGTATTTTTCCAGAGTCCAGGTCTACACTACTGGTATAAAGTACATGTTCAAGGATCTCTAAAACCATAGTTTCTAAAGAATCTCCTAATTGAGAATCATGTGGTTTATCTCCAGTGTTAATATTGAGCTTAAAACTGTTTCATGCGTGTTTGAAAGAGCTGAACAGTTTGTGCCAGTAGATTCTGGGAAACGCTACTTTTCCAAGTAAGTACTTATGGGACTCCTATTAAATAAAAGCAACACATTGCTAACAGTGAGGCTTTAAGCTGCTCGCCTGAGCAGCCAGGAAACTGGGCAGTCATGGCTATTACTATAACTCTCATAGTCATCCTCATCCAAAACAATGGAATCATTGGCTAAACCCATTGCTCTTGACACTCAGCCATTGTAGTTATTTGCATATCTACTTCCCAACTAGATGGCCAGTACCCTGAACACTAAGATATTTTATTAACTTCTCGATCGCTACATATACAAGCATTTATTAAGTACTCAGGAATAATTTTTGAATGCTTGACAACAAGAACACTAGAGTATGATAAACACCTCACATATTTATCTGGTAACCCTGACAGTTCAGAATTCAGCTAAGCACCAGAAAATGTGCCTCTTCACACCCCCACCCCTACCCCTCAAATAAGCATCAGAAGATCAAAGGTTCTTTTTTTTTTCTTTTTCTTTTTCTTTTTTTTTTTAAGATTTATTTACCTACTTGAGAGAATTTGTGGAGGGGTAGGGGCACAAGGAGAGTGGGGGGAGAGAGTCCCAAGCAGACTGTGCTGGGTGCAGAGCCTGCCTGGGGCTTGATCCCATAACCCTGACACCACGATCTGAGCCAAAACCAAGAGTCTGATGCTCAACCAACTGCACCACTCAGATGCCTCTAAAGATTCTTAAGAGAGTCCCTGAGGTCTCAAAGATTTAGCATAGAAAAAAACTGAGACATAAACTCCTTAAGGGCAGAAGGTTTTTCTGCTTTGCTCACATCAATATATTTAGGGCCTTTACTGAGCAGAATAGATGCTCAATAAAGATGTGTTGCATAAATGACTACAATGACAGTTATGTCTTTCCTAAATGAACAGAGAAATGAAAATAGTTGAACTCAGAACTAGGAGCTAGAGTTACTGTAGACATGGACATCTGTGACACAGACCAGCTGACATCATAGGATACCAGTAGACTACAGAAAAACATGGTCAAAAATGCAGAAGCATGACAAGTTGGAACCATTCCTTTTAGAAGCAAGCAGATCCCAATCCCTTACAGGACCCTGTGCATTATCGCTACACAGTTCAACAATTAACATTTGCATTAGGGATTCTGAGTCAAATAAAAATTTAAAAGCCAATCAATATCTAGAATATTAAAAAAAAAAAAAAACCTACAGAGGAAGATGATGCACTAAAGGAATACTTTTTAAAAAAAAATTTATTTTTTCAGTGTTCCAAGATTCAATTGTTTATGCACCACACCCAGTTATCCATGCAATACGTACCCTCCTTCATACCTATCACTGGGTTAACCCATCCCCCCACCACCCTCCCCTCTAAAACCCTCAGTTTGTTTCTCAGAGTCCACAGTCTCTCATGGTTTGTCTCACTTCTCCTGCCCCACCCCCGCCCCCGATTTCCCTCAATTCACTTTTCCTAAAGGAGCACTTTCATCCATTATTGTTTGAATTATATACTGGATGGGAAAGATTGTTCTGAGAACAGTTCAAGAGATGGTGTGTTCTGGTTGTTCTCTGCTCCTAGATCCTCTGCCCATTCTTTATGGGAAGAAGGGAGAAGCTGGAGTATTTCTTTTAGTCTCCCTTCTTGCCTACATCTGGTGATGGCATCTTTTTAGGGTAACACATTCTGCTGAGTAGTCTCCCTTTCAGCCTCCAATTTCAGCTCTAACTAAACTTAAGACACCTTCATGAACTGCCTCCCCCTTCTCCTTTAAGAATGGGACCATTTATGGTTGGCCAACAGGATCCTTGACATGTATTGCTGGCTCCCTTCCACCTTACCACGCCTCAGCAAACTGGTCCTTCATTAAATTCTCTATGTAAAGCCCAGCTGATTAGGCTTTCAATCAAACCATTTGATCCACCATAGAACAGTCAGGGCCTTCTTACTTTGGATGAGACTTTAAAACTAATTATGTCAGGCATAAGTTAATTATCAAACCAACCCATCTCTATTTCCTCCTACTACATGAAAGTGCCCTATAAGGCTCTCAAGGTAGTGGTAAAGAAGAAAAAGACAAAGACAATTTGTGACCAGCAGCGGCAAGTGTCCTCTTGTTTCAATAATGCCCAGGCTGGTGACCAAATACAGATGGGCTAGTGACTGCCGCACATCAGTCAAGGCCACTTTATTCTTTCAAAAGGAATGAAAAGTAATTGTAGATGCATCTCTAAATTATTTTGAAATATTTCTGGAGAAAGCTTCAGAGAAATGCACATGAGTGAGAGGAGGCAAAAATATATTTAACAGAAAAAGGTCATGGGTTAACCACTAATTTTGAAGTAGACTATACAAGAACTTGTATTTAGTGACTTAGAGATGCAAACAGAATTAAGGGATGGAATAGGAAAAATCACTTGACCTCTCAGCATAGATAGATAGCAACATGGCACCAGGGCTAGAACTCTTACCCACCCTGCCTGGAACAGAGGGAAACACCGTGAATGAATGGAAAGAAGCAGTGGGTTGGGTTCTAACTCCAACTTTCCTAGAGGAGACATTTTGGTGAAGGCACTTTGGCAGTTTTAAGTGAGACAGGGAGGATGGAAAGTACCATATTAATTCCTCATCATGCTGTGGTCTGAAGTCTGTGAAGATTATTCTAATCTCTTGGGGATGACACTTTTCGATTTCCAGGTTTGGGAAAACTGTTTGACCTGTCAGTCCTCAAAGGAGCTGTCTTAAAAATCTTGCCATTTCTGCTGAAACATTTGTCACCTACTATCTTGAAAGCTCTTAGTTTCTTCCACTGGAATGACAGAAAGTAGACACGAGGCGATCCTGTGGGGGTTAAGAGAAAACCTAGTGCATGCCTGAACTTCCACGGTGTCATTTCGTATGTATGGATTCTTAACCCAACTTTGCAGCCTAATGACTTTTTAAAGTCAAAACTTCTTCCAAAATCCTCTTGGAATATGATTTTTGAAGCATATGGAGACAGAATCTGAGCCAATATATTTTATTCCAAATGAGGTTCTTTGATTTCTCATCTGCTTTTGAAATGTGATATCTGTCTACCTTGTGAAATTGTGTTCTCTCAGCTCCCGGGATAGCTAGGAAGAGACTTAAATAGCTGTATCCTTAGTGCTTTCTGAATTCCACTATTTGGGGACTATTTCTGCTGGATACATGTATTGCCTATCTATAGCATTCTCTTAATTCTACTCCTCAAACTCCTATTGTCTGCTGTCAAAGCCAATAATTACAAAGCCAGACTCTGGAATGGAGAACACTACTCCATGGATATTTGTTATTAAGGGACTTCTATCACAGAAAAATGGAAACATCGTTGACAAGATAAATTACTTCAAAAAGAAGATAAGCTGAAAAGGCAAGGAGAGATACCACGAATCTTGGAGTTCTTCATTTATTCTGTTTGCCACAATGCAATCCCCTTACACTGACTGTTTTTTCTCCACGGGATTTTCATCTGAAGAGTGTTAATCGCACAAAGTAAAAGAAATCAAAATAACCAGGGAATAGGTCAGTGGGTTAGAGTTTTAATAGTTATCACAAAAGCAGAACAATCACTTGTGGAGGGGTAGGGAGAGAGAGAGATTTATGGACACCTTTTCCAAGAACACAAATACAATCTTCCACAAAGTTGTATCAATACTGAAATTCACCTAATTCTACATGAATTCTCAAGAGCTGTATCAATATGGAATTTCTCAAATTTGAAATACTGGCTGATTCTCACTACTTCCTTTCAATTCACTTCTCTAGCCTACAATTCCATACATGTTGGTGAATATGTAAAAGCAAATATTATCTGTGTAGAGACAGGAAATGATGACATTCCAGGAAAAAGTGATGTCACAAACATACCTCAGTTCCAAAGGATACTCAGTTCTCACGTACTAAGGGCAATAAAACAATGACTCTATAGCTGAATAGTATTTAAAGAAACATATTTCAACAAAACTGCCAGAAAAACTAATCATTCTACACGTAATAGACTACATTAGCAACTATAGATATTAAAAGTTTAACTTAGCAGAGGATTGACTCTGATTTTTAAAAACAGTTTAATATATCTGTTTTTGTAAAAGTTGTAAAAGTTAATTTATCTGTTTTTTTAACAAATTCAAGCTTATATATTCAATTTTTTTTATTAATCTCTATATCCAACATGTAGTTCAAACCTATAACCCCAAGATTGAGAGTCACATGCTCTTCCAACTGAGCTAGTCAGATATTTATCTGTTTTATCTGTTTTTGACTTAAGTCAATAGGTGTCATCACTGGCTTAAAGGAAAACAAGAAATCTATCTCTCCTTTCACAGATAATATTAATATTTTTCCTAGAGAGACTTCTGTATTTCATGGTTAATAAAACTCTTATCTCCCACATTTAAATCTATTTTCTATAAGAATTTTAAGATAGTAAGTGACACAAAAATGTACAACACATAGAAGTATAGTTAGTAATTGGCATGCATTTATCATATACTAGGCAATGTGCAGAGGGTTTATTGTACCTTATTTTGATTAATACTTATGATACTGGAATTCTACAATTATGATCCAAAAATAAACTAAAGACAAAAGAACTGAGGGTTAAAGAGGGTAAGCAATCTGCCAAGAGTCACAAAATAAGAGAGAAAGGTAGAGAGGTGCCTGGGTGGCTCAGTGGGTTAAAGCCTCAGGTTATGATCTCAGGGTCCTGGGATTAAGCCTTGCATTGGGCTCTGCTCAGCAGGGAGCCTGCTTCCCTTCCTCTCTCTCTGCCTACCTCTCTCTGATCTCTGTCAAATAAATAAATTAAAATCTTTAAAAAAAGAGAGAGAGAGAAGATAGAATTCAAGTATTTCTGTTCTCAAGTCTTTCTTTATTTACTCTTATAATTAAAAAGAGTAAAAGGTACAAGTGAGCATATTTGACTTCTTAGAACATAAATACTGGTTCTTAATGTAAGTACTAAGTTGGACGTAAGTTACTTTATACTGCAAACATCCACCAACAATTTAGTGGAATTTGTACTCTACAGGCTTAACAAAGTCCTTTAAAATTCTCATCTACAGTGGCATTTCTCAACTTTTTTTTATGTTATCTTTCCCCTTCTTGAAGTTTTTTTCTTACTCACCCCTCCCACAAAATTTTGATAACACCACTATACCATGTATCTGTCTATACAGTATATGTACACCCATGCTCTATACATAGGAAGAGTTGAAATTTTTTTGCCTTCTGCAATGAATTTCTGCCCCTTAGAGGGCAATGAGAATCTAAAATCTAGAGGACTTATCTCTCTGTTTTTCTTTATTATCCCAACACCTTCCAATCCACTGACTACTCCTTAAAATTGTATGGGATTAGGACTTAAATTTTTTGCTTCAAGTTTTTCAGTACGTTAAAATGCAAATACATAGAAAATGTTGGTGAGGCACTATAAGCCATTTACATTTTGGTATGACTAGAAGATGGGAAAACCAATTTGAGAGGGAAAGAAGAAGACTGTGTGGGCACTCCCTAGAGGAGCAGGGGAGGGGGAAGAACAGAGAGCCTCTGGTGCCGGAATGCCTGTGGTACAACCTGCTTCAGTCTAGTCCCGTTGAACGCATTAGCATGAAGGACTTCAAAATGCCAGCTCCCATTCATGACGAACAAGAAATCTTAGTCATAAGCCACCTTAGTGACCCTTACCCTATTGATTAATGTGTAAATATTGGGTTTCCTGCCCATGAAGAATTTGCTCTTTGGGTCCTTTGAGGCTTGTTTGTACATTCTCAACTGCTACGTGGCCAAGAACAAGTAAGTTTATGTACTGTTCCAAAGAAATAGCTCGACGCCCTGGCTCATTTTAACCCAGGTATGAATAGAAGACAGAGATGAATTCACAAATGCTTCTTTCACATGCACTGTAAAATATAACTTTTCATTCCCAGGGGCCAAAATGGTCTTAACCATTGAAGTAATTATAGCTCATGACTGTAATTTAGCGTTCGCTCTGGTTGACTCTAAATTCACACAGGAAAATAATTCACTCATCTTGTTGGAACACTGGAGTAAATAACTTCATAAAACCTACACAGTTTCAACAATCCTAGAAAGTAGGGTGAATTCTAAGAGAACTCAACAGTTGATAATTTAAAAAGACAACAACAGTAATTGTCTACCATTTACTGGTCACCATTTTAGGCTCAAGTACCACAGCTGACATTTATAAATGTCACCTATTCGATCCTAACACCAGTCTTGTAAGATGAATGTTTGCATCCACATTTACAGAGGAAATAAGTTTAGAGAGGATGGGCAATTTTCCTAAAACCACTCAGAAGTGGAAGAACAAGTAGAAGAATTCAGACTCCTGTTATCTGAACTCATGCTTTGCCACTTCAGCCACAGTGAAATTATCTTCAAGATGGAAAGGATCAAGTCTGTAAACTTTTTGTTTCCAATCAGATGGAGAAATCCTGGGTAAATAGAGAGGTAATGGATTCGGCGTGAAACCTTTTTTTGCGGGGGGGGGGGTGCTTTTTACATGTGAGAAGCTATTGTTTAGATGATTTTGATTCAAGGGTCATTTTTGTAATAAATGTCTTCAAGATGGGTATTGGCAAGGATTTTCTGTGAAGGTTGTGAAAAATATGATATGTATATATGCACGTTTGCATATATACTACCTTGGTAAATGATAAATATAATGGTGGCTACATCATACAAGGATAGGTGTACTTTCCAGAGGTCAGGGCCATTGGAGTCAGCTGTTTCTATCACTCATTCTCCATCAATGGTATTGAAACTTATTACAAAGGGAGCCCTTATATGAAAAAATGGCTCTTCTAAAATAAAAAAATACAAGAAACGACAAGTGTTGGCGAGGATGTGAAGATAGAGAGATCCTCTTGCACTGTTGGTGGGAATGCCGGCCATTTCCTTAGTGGAAAACACTAAGGCAGTTCCTCAAGACATAAAAATAGAATCTAGTAATTGCACTACCAGGTATTTACTCAAAGAATAATTACTAACTAATTAAATTACTAACTAAACTAATTCAAAGGGATACATGCACCCCTGTGTTTATTGCAGCATTATTTGCAATAGCTAAATTATGTAAACAGCCCAAGTGTCGATAAACGAATGGATAAAGATGTGATATTATTTATAATGGAGTATTATTCAGCCATGAAAAAGAATGAAATCTTGCCATGTGCAAAAACATGTATGGGGCCAGAGAGGATAATGCTAAGCAAAATAAGTCAGAGAAAGGCAAATACCATATGATTTCACTCATATGTGGAATTTAAGAAACAAAACAAATAAGCAAAAAAAAAAAAAAAAAAAAAGAGAGAGAGAGACACACACACAAACCAAGAAACAGATTCTTAATATAGAGAACAAGTTGATGGTTACCAGAGGGAGGGAGAGATGAATGAAATAGGCCATGGGGATTAAGGAGTGTACTTGTGATGAGCACTGGGTGATATACAGAATTGCTGAATCACCATGTTGTACACCTGAAACTAATATAACACTATATGTTAACTAACTGGAATTAAAATAAAAACCCTTGTTTAAAATTTTCTGTTTGTTTCATACACCTATATGCCACCACCAATATGACAGGACAATAAAAATAAAGAGGGCAGAAGTAGAATGGCAAAAATAAAATAAAACCCTAAGAAATAATCTAATTGATTTATAGAAGAGCTAACCCAATGTTTAGGAGTGTTGAGGAGTTAGTACCCAAGCTTGGGTCACTTGATTCCTAGACCAGTATTTTCTTCCTAACAGTATACTATTACGAAGTAGAATAATAAATAGGCTTGAAATTACAGGGAAAAAATGACCTCCAAAATACATCATCAATTTTAGTCTTTCTCTGTGGAGACTGACCTAATATTTAAATTATTTAAACACACTGACAATGAAGTACAAATATAATTTATCTCTTAAACTACCAACACAGTTATGTTTACTATGTCCCAAATGGGTTATCAAACATCCTTAAATAGTGACATAATGAATAACTCCAAATAAAGGCTAAAATTGTTCTCACATGTGAAGTAATGTGTACAACTGGTCAAAGTACAGCCATTGCAATAAAAATGTTTTTGCTTAATTTCCTAGAAGTCTCAGATGTTTGTTTAGCCTTTATTAACTGGAAAATTCCTTAATGCATTGTGCACTTACTGACATATTTTAGTTGGAAAATGTTTGTTTTCCAAATAAATAATCCAAGACATAAAATTCAGCCAGTGCTTCACAATATTAACTTGACAATAAATGAAGCATTTTATCTATGAAGCATTTTTAAAATGTTTATGTAACTTCGAATGAAATTCTAATTAAATTATGTTCTCCTATAAAGTGAGAAAACTTCCTACATCATATCTTCTGTGAAAGGTTTTGCCAGACTTCTATTAAGACTAATGCATGCAAATTCTAACTTCAAAAAATATTTTGTAATGTATAAGATATAATTGTGAATATTACTAAAATATGCTTACCGCTTCACTTTTTCAATGTTCTTCTACTTAAAACTAATTTTAAAACAGACAATCTAGGCATTTCCATATATTTTAAATATTAATAAAATAATCATGCAGAAACAGCTCTTTTTTAGAGGACATATCATAGCATTTTATAACATATAGACAGACATCCAACATATTTTTAAACCAGAAGTCATATTAACATTTAGATCGCACAAACTCTGTCATCTATAACAACTACTGATTAACCCCTGAAATGTTATGCTTATCTTAATGGAAGGGGAAAAAGTACAGTTTTGCTAGTCATCCTGCCTCTTTAATTTACACATACATTTCCAAGATCTTTCTAAGTAACCACAGCTCATCAAAATCCTCGTAGGACAGATAATACTAATCATCATGGTATTGCCCAGCACTGTATGAAATCTTTACAAATCTGGAAAATTGCAGGCAAAGCCCAGTATACCTCCATATATATTTTTTTCCTATCACTTGAGAACAATTCTACTGCTTCCAAGTTATGTTACTTACCAAGAAGCATGTTTCTCAGCAATAGTCAATTTAGCCAGTCTGCAATTTCTCTGTGATAAAGGTATGAAGAACTGAGAAGTACGTGAACCTGCCACCCGTTTTGTTACAGATAGTGTGAGCTTTCACAAACTCTTCCTTGTACCCTCCGCCTGCTGGAGCTCTGGACAGACTCCACTCACTCACTTACTCACTGTGCACCTCGGTGGAAACTAACAAACAACAGAGTGACTGTCAGTAGATGCTGCCTCCTCGGCCGACAGAGCCAAAAAAAATGATGGAAAACTAGGTTACTTCACTGGGGTTGGAGATGCAAATTCTGAATTGATTATGCTGTTTCTTTAAAATTCCAGTAATATTTTCTACTGAATTCACAAAATGTAAACTTATGCAAATAAGCTTATAAAATCATGTTTAAAAAATGTTAACTGTCCTCGTTTTTCTTTAAGAAATTAAAACACATTTCACTACATACTTCAAAGAAATTCTGCTCTAAAATAAACTCTGTGTATTATGCATGTTTTAGGGAAGACTGATTATTAAAATTATATCACTCATCAAGGATCGTGGAATGCAAATATACTTATTATTTGATGATATGAGCTTGAGCCTCCAATGTGAGTTCAGCTTCTCAATGGATTACTTGTTTGACTCCAATACAAAGGTAATTATTTCTGAAATCAGTTTTTCCTGAGAGAATAAGCCTTGCAGTTTTAAACCAGTAAGGATATTGCAGTGAACATTTAACAAAGGAATATCTCGTTTCTTTTCATTTTTCTACTAGATGTGTATTAACAATTGAGAAAGAGAAAAATCTATTATCTCAAACCAGAAGAAGAATTCACAGCACTTCAGACAACACTAAAGCCAGTAAGTTGAATGTGATTTTTGAGACCATGTTTGTTAAAATAGAAAATGAAGTGACACATTCAAATATTACATATTCTAGCAACTGTTTTTCAGTTATCCTACAGCACATATTACCATTTATATATTATAATGACAGAGGACAGCAGTTAAACTATACCTTCCTCAGATACAAATACTTGAGCAGTGACGTTTTAGAGGGGTTTGTTCAAACGTATTTCCCTACCCCTTAATTTGGGGATTCAACTTTCATAGGATTAGCTATGATTGTTTTTAAGGGTGAAAAGTTAAAAACAGGAAAAGGAGAGGGAGAGAGGGTCTGACAAAAGTGTAAAAGGGAAATTTCTGAATTATACTGGGATTGCAGATTTTTCTGAATCTACGTGATACCCAGAAGGTGGGAAACGACTATGAAGACAGGACCGTTTGGAGCAATGAGAACAAAGAGCAGGGATAGCTAAGGGTAATAATTATAAAATATACCAAGGATTTTTTGGCCATTATAAGATGTAGGCTTTTTGTATACCAAACAGATCTACTTGTTTTTTAAAGATTTTATTTATTTGCCAGACAGAGAGACAGAGAACAAGAGGGGAGGGAGTGGCAAGCAGAGGGAGAGGGAGAAGCAGGCTTCCTCCTGCAGGGCAGGGAGCCAGAAATGGGACTAGATCCCAGGACCCTGAGATCATGACCTGAGCTGAGGGTAGATAATTAACCAACTGAGCCACCCAGTGCCTCTCAAATACTTCTATTTGAATGTAGTCATCTGAAGGACTGCACATATAAATTCTTACAGTGAGTAAATCAAGTTTTAATAAGAGATTTATGTGTATATATTTATATCAATAAATATTTCTTTATAAATGTGGAGGAAGGCTTCCTTCCCTTTGACTTCCCATTCATTCTAACCTGTTTCACACACTTGGGCATGCATCAGAAGTCCCTGGAAGGCTTGTTAGAACAGACTGCTAGGCCCAATTCCCAGAGTTTCTGATTCAGACTCTCTAGGGTGGAACCTGAGAATTTACAACAAATTCCCAGGTGATGCTGATGTTGATGCTGTTAGTCCCAGGACTGCATTTTGAGAACTGCTGCTCTAGCTCATTATGTTACCCTAGCATCCAGCACAAGGACAGTTTCCATTGTAAACTGTTGTATTACCATATTACGTGGATTCTGAGCTCTCTCCCCCAGCCCACCACATTTTCCCAGCTCTGAATGGAGATGTGTCTTTAATTAATCACATCTTATGATAAGTATACACAAGGCAGCCCTCACAAGCATAGTGATCACTGTCACAGTGTGCATGGGCTTGGTCACAGCTGTTAAGAAGGTCTCTTCAGCTGAGTGATAGAATTTTTGAGTGATACCATGTGTGGAGTTTAACTGCCATTTCCCTATTTTTTAAACCTGTACTTTTTTTAAGAGCCACAGTATGATTTGGCTTTAAACATACAATGTGGTGCATACAAAGATGGCACATAAACAGGTGTGAAGTATGTCTTTGTTACTTATTAGTGAAGCACATGTTCATTGTTGGAGGAATGACAGCAATTTCAGATTTCCTTGGAAAGTAACATTCTATTGCACTAGAGGTTATAAGAAAGGTAACCTTAAGTGGAAAAAGTTGTGGGAAAAGTTTTGGGAAAGTTTTGCTTATCACAGGCCTGGTAATGTGACTTAAGGTAAAAGAAAGGTAAGAGAAGGTAAAAGAAATTGCCAGATACCTCTGAACAAAAATTTCAAAGTGATGAGTTGCTGATACGAATAATTCACAAAAAGTCCAGAGCAACTCTCCTTAAGGTTCTGTGTCATAGTTTATTGACTTTATTTCTTTCTTAGTGATACATGAAGTAATGATGTGACTTACATTAAAAAAACAAACACACACAAAATTCTTAGATAAGGTAAAATATGATGTTATTAAAAAATAAAACAATTATCCCTAGTTGTAACTATTTAAAAATTGATGAGCAATGTGTTGATTTAGAGCAGGTTTCTTTGTTGTCGTTCATAGTGTGGCATGAAAATTACCTAAAGAATCACCCCACTAAAAATGTAGGTGTTTCGGACTACCTGAGATCTATTGAGTCAGTATCTTTGGTTGGAGAACGACTGACAATTTCACCTTCAAGTAAATAACAATTTAATAAGAATGGAGAGACTGGAGGAATCCTCAATGTTAGTGGTGATGATATATTCCTTAAAAAATCTACCTTTGATTCCAAATCAATTACAATAAACCCTTGATAGTGCCCAGATGATTAAAACTATACAAGAACAACTCTGCTTATCCCCATGGGAAGTTTTATAAACCCAAACACCCAACTGCATAAATATTCCAAAGGACCTGTAAAGGCCGGAGAAGCCGCCAGAGGCAATGGTGGAGCTCTCATCTGACTGGTCTCAAAGCAATCGTGCTTAATAGGAAGGCATGATTCTAGGAAGAACAAGTACACAGGAGGAGCACCATATTGCCAAATCAGAGACTCCAACACCAGCCCAGTACCAACTGGAGTCTCCATGTAGCCCTCTGGGGTTGTGAAGAACTTAGAAGAGGTCACTCTAGAAAACTAGTTGTAATTGACTGGGAAGTCACCCAATATCTCTGAGCCTGTTTACTCTGTAATAGAATAAAGGTATTCATAGAATAGCTTTCTATGGCCCATTCCAGCTCCAAAAGTTTTTATAAAAGGGTGTGGGCTCTTCCAAAGTTTTATTAGGAAAACCTCATGAAAGCAAATGACAAACTAATCAAAGACAAAGGGCGTCTGTGATGGTTTGAATTATGTCCCCCGCAACTTCGTATGTTGAGGATATGAACCCCCAGTATCTCAGAGTCTGACCTTATTTGGAGGTAGGGTATTTATAGAGTGGATTGAGCTACCTTGGGCCCATGAGACTGGGCCCTAATCTGCTATGACTGGTGTCTTTATAAATCCAAGAAATCTGGATACAGAGAGGTACAGAGGGAAGATGATGTGGAGGGACACAGGGAGAAGGCAGTCATCTACAAACCAAGAGAGGCTGGGAACAGATCCTTTCCTCACAGCCTGCAGAAGGAACACCAACAGAAGCCAACACTGAGAATTCCGAATTCTAGCTTCCTTAAGTGTGAGACAATAAAATTTTCTTATTTGAGCTGCTTAGTCTGTGCTGCTTTGTTACAGTGGACCTAACAAACAAATATAGCATCTTCACCAGGTGTTTGGTATTAAGTATCTGCTAACTTCATAAAAAGACTGGAGAGCAGAGAACCACTCTCTTCTCTATGAATTCTGAAAAGCAGTATGAGAAGCCATGTTTGGAAAGTTAAACTCAGATTTTTATACTTGTACTGCCATTAATTTTTCCTTAATCAGGTCAGTCATGCATTTGTCTAGTCAAATAGATTTCCCTCCCCAAAACACTAGCTGTTGATTTATTTCAGACTTGCTTTTGTCTTTATTAAGATCTGCTTCCTAACTTGATTAATTTTGAGTAATTTTCCTACTTTCTAAGATACATACATGGCTCATTTATTTTCAATTTTTATTTTTTAACACTAAAAACCATTTAAGAACTAAGAACAGTTTTGATGTTTTCCTTTCCATTAACTTTGAATCTGTCATTTTAGTTTTGATTTTCCTTTTCTCCGTTTACTTAATGGCTAATAAAACTATGAGTAGAAATAACATTATTTTTGTCTTTAGTATTAATTTAGTTTGGTCTTGGGCCAATCACTCGCCTTCCATGAACTTCTATGATGTTGTCTGTGTGAGGATCACACCAACTAAATGATGATATGTGAAACTATAAATTGGTATGTAAATTTAAGCCATTGTTTTAATTATTTTTGATGAATTAACTATACATAAAGAAATGGGGTACCCCTGGGGACATCAGAATGACTTAATTTTGTAGCTTTAAACTTTCATTTGTTTGAGTGTTATTGTCTCTCAAATTTTCTATAGGTTTATAATTTTATAGCAAAATGGCAATCATTCACCTACTAGTATAGTTTTAGTTGATGACTTTCATCCAAGGAAAGAAATTATTTTAAAAACCTATCTCTTGAAATACTCTGCATTATCACTTAAAAACAGGAGAAAAGGGGCACTGGGTGGCTCACTGGGTTAAGCCTCTGCCTTCAGCTCAGGTCATGATCTCAGGGTCCTGGGATCAAGCCCAGCATTGCATCAGGCTCTCTGCTCAGCAGGGAGCCTGCTTCCCCCTCCTCCTCTGCCTGACTCTGCCTACTTGTGATCTCTCTCATTCTGTCAAATAAATAAATAAAACCTTAAAAAAAAAAAAAACAGGAGAAAAACGAGCTAGCATTTACTGAGAGTCAGTTATGCGTCAGGCACTCTTTTAGGTATTTACATTAAGTTCTCATATAGCTATTAAACAGAGGTAGACACTGAGATTAAGAGTATAAACCAGTTGCTCAAGGTCACAAATCTTCCAATCCAGTGCTCCTTCCAAGCCCCCTTCTTATAAAAACCAGTGAACTGACAGCTGGGTTGAACTCAAGTTTTTTTCTAGTGATTGTAAATGTAAAATGTAAATGTGAAATGTTTCATATTTTGGGGGAATTGAAAAATCTAAACCATTTTTTTTAAGTAGGCTTCATGCTCAATGTGGAGCCCACTGCGGGCTTTGAACCTATGACCTGGACATCAAGACCTGAGCCGAGATCAAGAGTTGGACACCCAACTGCCTGAGCCCCCAGGTACCACTGAAAAGTATAAATCATTTTAAAGTAAATGTGTTTCAAAAAACAAAACAAAACAAGTGGTCCTTCTCTTTTTCTTTGATTTTTTTTTTTTTTTAATTCAGGGCAAATATTAGTTTTTCCTTTTTTGTTTTCCTCCAGGCGAAAATGAAAATATTGGTGAATAATCATTTTGTTTTGAGTTATACTATTATTTTCCTCTCATGCTTAATATTAAGTTCTAGCACATCATGTGTATTAATTCAAGAATTCTTGTAGTTTCTCAAATATATGTAAAAATTTTTTAGTACATTCATTTTTAATACTTAGTGCTGAGTTTTTACTTAAGTCCACTTGAAGGCATTGATTACTATTATTTCTGGTGAGATTATGTTGAGGAAAAAAATGTAGCCTAATCAGCTTTTCAATTATCTGCAAGTACAGCTCTCTGTAGATGAAAGATCATTACTATTAACTAGGCTGCCATGTATTTGAATAAAGTAAACATTTAGGGAATTCTGAATTTGAGGATCCAAAATGGACCTAGGAAAGATAAATAGTAAGAATTTAAGAATTTAAATTGAAGAATCCAAGCTGCATCAGCAAAGATGTTCATTACATTATGTATAATTACAAACACATAGAAACATCCTCAACAGCAGAGGAATGGGTGTGTCAATATTATGAACTATTATAAAATATATTAATTGACATAGGAAAATGTTCACTGTGTAACAAGTGGGGGGAATATGTAATTCTGGTTACACAGTAAAGGTCATATGTGTAAGAAAGACATGTTCCTTACCTATGAATGTTTAAATATGTGCATATCTACAGAACTATGTTTAGAAGAAAATACTCCAAAATATGTTAACATTTTTTGCAGGTTTAGAGGAAATTTTACTTTATTTTTCTTCTGTATCCTTATAATTTTTTGTACTAAACTGAAAAAAAAAATCCATCTTAAAAATGGCAGTGGGGGCACCTGCGTGGCTCAGTTGATTAAGGGTTAAGCATCTACCTTCGGCTTAGCTCATGATCCCAGGGTCAGGGGATGGAGTTCCACATAGCACCAGCTCCCTGCTCAGCAGGGAATTGGTTCTCTCTCTCTCCCTCTGCTGCTTTTCTCTCTCTGTCAAATAATTTTTTTTTTTTTAAATGGCAGTGGGAGGGATTTGGCTCTTTAAAAGAAAATATATATAATTTATAAAAATCTGGAGGCAGGATTAGCAAAATTAGATAATCTCACTTAAAAACTTACAGTAGGTAAATCTTGAGAACAAGCTAAATTCTCAAGTGTCCTTTGGGTCCCAATGATCCTCCGCTACAACTGGCAAGGTTAGAGACCTGGGCAAGCGTGCAGACTGTACACACACAGGGGGCTTGCATAGATCACTGTCACAGTGCAAGTGTACCGTAAGTGGTGTGAAATAAACACGGTAAGAGGGAATGAGGATAATGGTAATACAATATTTATAGGGAAATTCAGCCATCAATTCCCACAGCCCCTCAGTGAGTTCATGTCTTCACCTCTAATACCTGCATGCATACTGATGAGCCTGGAGAACCTGCAGGGAGGGGGCGGGGGAGGGGTTGGGGGGAATCCAGGCCACAGATAGGCTCATATGCATGATTTCTTTCAAGGCGGTAAATCTTTTTAATCACTATGGTAGCACTGTCATTTTTACCTAAGTGTTTAAATTATATAAAGGACATAAATTAAAAGCTAAAAAGATATGACTCCCAGAAACCTTTTATCACATGGCCCAAATCAAACTATTTCTTATCACTGTCATCAGAAAAATTCCATGACGACCTCATAACACATAACTAACATGGTTCAGACACATCAGATCCCAGCACAACTGGACACATCACAAGAACTGTTATGTTATCAATGAGGCTACCAGACAGAGCACCTGCTCCCTTTCTGCACTGTGGCGCAGATCTTGCAATAATGCCATGCAGGTTTTCTTAAGATAGATGCTCAGAAGTGTTAAGATTTTCAATAGGGATAAATTGGAAATGCTATCATTTTTGTTCATTAGAAAAAAAAAAGAAAGAAATCTCTACTTACCTACCTAAATGGCACTCAGTCTATATTCTCATTTTAATGTAAAGCCAGCTTGTCCTCTGAGGCTTAGTTTGCTTAGGGTAGCACAATGCTTTGCAACTGTTAATCCCCTGAGAGTGATCGCCAGCTGGGAGAAATGTGCTGTTTTTAGTTTGCTTATGGCATATATTTGGAGGGAGATGGACGAGACCATAAAAATTCGAACAAGTTGGATAATTCTGAACTGAATGATATTCTGCAAACAAAATGTTTAGGTACATCTAACTCTGAGAGACAAAACCCAAAGGGATTTTAAGGTTTGCTCTTCATTAGCATAGAATCTAAAAAACAAAAACAAAACAAAAAACAATGTTTTTCAATTCTTATCCTTAAGTTCCTTGCTCACATACTTCTCTTACCAAAAGAGCTAATATATACAATTTATGAGGGCACTCCAATATCTGATAAAAATGCTTATTTGTTTTTGTTTTTGTGTTTTTCTGCCTAGGTTCATCTATACTGGTTTCCTTAGAGGTGATCACATTTATCCATATTAATTAGAATATGTTATGTGTACTTTAATGAGCAACTTACATAAGATCTGTATTGTTTTCTGTTACATCAGTTGAACATATTTAGGATATAATTGCATAATATAATTGGAAAGATCTCTCTCTCTCTTTCTTTCTTTCTTTTTTTTTTTAATCTCTATGTCCCCCAGGAGGGGAAAAATTTGAGTTTCAGAGATAATTATTTGCTGTTTCTTTCCCAATTCAATCTTAGGTACCTCCATTAACATTAAGCAGTCATCATGTTATGATTTCAGTGAAAGATTTAGAGAAATATCTATATAATAACCAATGATGTTGTAACAGTCTAGAAGTGCAACAATTAATCAGGAAGAATTCTAAGACTGGTCTTAGCATAGCACTAGTATTCTGCAGTAACCATGTGCTGAACATGCACTACAACTTTTAGCCTTAGGCAACTCCATTTTGTAATTAAGGCAGAATACAAAGCATGTTTCCAGGGGACATTTTGGGGCCCTAGTTACTATACTATATCATTAATATTAAATGACATAGTGGCATTTAGTAAGTTAATTTTTACAACCTTCTAAATATAAAATTCTAGAAGGGTTACTAAAGACCACAGTACTGGGGCACCTGGGTGGCTCAGTGGGTAAAGCCGCTGCCTTCGGCTCAGGTCATGATCTCAGGGTCCCGCATTGGGCTCTCTGCTCAGCAGGGAGCCTGCTTCTCCCTCCCTCTCTCTCTCTCTCTCTGCCTGCTGCTCTGCCTACTTGTGATCTTTCTGTCAAATAAATAAATAAATAAAATCTTAAAAAAAAAAAAGACCACAGTACTGAATTAATCTTTTCCAATTTTCAACTTTCAAATAGTTTCTGATGATGCTCATAATATCTGCTTATTTCATCTCTTTCCTATTCTCTGTCAGAGGTGTTGGAAAACAGGCACTCAGAGAAACTATTGTAAGTAACAGTCTTCTGGTTTGCCATGGTTCTCACATTCTCCTTTATCAAAGTGCTTCCTGGCCATTTCTCCCAATAAATATTGTGCCTAAAGTACATGAGGACTTTTCCCTTTATTCTTTGTCTAATTAGACATCGATCCTCCTCAAACTGAATGGATGAGAAAGCATTTTCCCCTTTGTTTTGCTTTTAAAGATTTGAAGTATTTTTTGCTACTGGTTTATCTTTATCACACAGTTCCTGTCCCCAACAGATTTTGCTCCTTCTGTATTTGTTGTGTTCCTACTGGGAACAGCGTCTACAAAAATGATTGCTGCCACCTCATATACAAGAAAAAAGGTTTATTATTTATAATGTAAAGAAAATATCAGTCTCAGTCAATGCAAATGCTTTAATTCAAAAGATCTATTACAATGACAATGCAGATGTCATTCAGCTATGGCTCTTAAGCATCCGAAGCACTTTACTTTGGGCTTTTCTAAATTAAAGGAAAATAAAAAAATTGGGGACAGTTGAGAAGAGAAATATCAGTATGATTAAAGGCTAGAAAATAGGAAAGACAAAAAGTATAATAAAAGGGACATTAAGATGTGGCCTTCAAGTACATAATTGGCTCTATGTTAGCATGGAGACAACAGGTAGTACTACTAAGAGAGTGTCCTCAGTAGTAGTAATACTAATACAACAAATGCTTCAGTGCCAGATCCTTCCCAAGAGAGAGAGGGAAGCAGGCTCCATGCTGAAGCGGACAGCCAGATGTGGGTCTCTATCCCAGGACTCTGGGATCATAACCTGAGCTGAAAGCAGAGGCTTTATCCCACTGAGCCACCCAGGTGCACCTGTTTTTTAAAGATTTTTTAAAATTTATTTGCCAGAGAGAGAGAGCACAGCATGGGAGAAGCAAGAGCAGAAGGAGAAGCAGGCTCAATGCTGAGCAATGAAGCCCAACGTGAGATGGCTGGGATCATGACTTGAGCAGAAGGCAAAACACTCAACTGACTGAGCTACCCAGGAGTCCCGTCCCTTAACTAAGGTAGTACTATTATTCTAATATTACACATCGGGAAACTGAAGCATGGAGGTAGTGTGCAGCTTATCTCAGGTTACACAGCTAGGCAGTTGAAGAGTGGGGGGTTTGAAAACAGTTCTGGTCCTGCAACTGGAGCCCTTAACCGTAGACTATTCACCCTCCATGTAAATAACCTGACTAATAGTTTTCAAATCAGTTGAGTGTTAGGACCATCCCAAGAATATGGTGGTATCCTAAGGATACCACCATGTGGATTCCGCCTCCAGGGATTATCATATAATGGATTTGGATGGGACCCATCAACAAAATACCTAAAAAAGTGCTAAGGTGAATTTCAAACCAGAGAGGCAAAAGCACCAAGTCTAGGGTACCTGGCTGTTCTGTAGTTGAGACAGGAGCAGGATCCAGGTATTTTGACTTGTTCCTGTACGTTAGAGTAGCACCTACTTTAAGACGCAGTTTTACTCTGGAATGGATGAACTTGAATTTCTTAAATCAAAAAGTGTTGGTTCACTGGGGATCATGAAAGACAGGATTTCTTTTGGTGGTTATTCAAACTAAGATGGATTATCAATTTTCTGAGATAATTAAGTGTATTAACGAGAAACTGATGAACGTTTCCAAATTCCCTCTCTTAAATATTGTAGCACTTATGTAATTCAGACACCAGAGGTCTCTGCTATACATTCTGAACTCTCTGTATAATAAAGAGCCCTCCTGAGAATCAACTTAAGGCAAGACATTTTCTAGAAGGAATGAAGGGGGTGCTGTGGTAAATGTTGAACAGCCAACTCCCTGGGGAAAAGCCCTGATTTGTAGTGTTTACCAAATCATAGTACAAGTATGATTCTAATTTCAAGATACAAAAGCGATGGGCATTATTGAATGTAGAGCTCAGTAGCACACCACGAAACAGTATTTCCATATAAATAAATATATATATATATATCTTGAAATTAGAATCATATATATATACACTCGACATAAAACCTCAAGAGCATAGATAATAGTAAAATGCAGTTAAATAAGTAGGAAGCGATGGGTTTTGAATATTTATCAACTTTGTTTTAAATATAACTTATTTAACATACATTTATAGGATTTAATTTTTAACAATACGATATTTAATGACTGGCCTGCAAAATTCTTGAAAACTTAATGATCAGCTTTTGCAAATCTGTCCACTGAAAAGACATCCACTCAATCAAACATGTTTCTTGGAGAAGAACAATACTTATTCAAATAAAGTAAATAATAATAAGGCAAATTTTATCATACATAGAGTAAGAGGGGAGAAAATAATCTTTCTTCATTTGTTGAGTTTCTCAAGAATAGAACTTTTGATTAAATCCTTCAAGGTAAATCAGGCTTCACTGTAAGCAAGAGAATATGTAGCTAAAGAGGATTGGTTCTGGGGTCAGAACCCCTGGAACTGAGTCCTACCTTGCCCACTTATAACCCTATAGTTTCCAGAAAGTTGCTTAAAAAATTTGACCATCTGTAAAATGGGATGATAATAGTCCTCACCACAAAGAGTTGTTGACCGAATTAAATGCTAGTATATGTAAAGCATGTACAAAATGTCGGACATACTGCAAATACAAAATGTCAGACATACTGCAAATGTTCAATGAATGTTAACTATCACTATCAAATTTTTTTTTAAAGTGCCTTCAAATATGTTAACTATGTATACTTAAGTATACTTGAGATATTTACTTAAAGTTACTTAAAGTTCCCTGAACACACCAACGGATTTCAAGTATCCTTTCCTTTTCCCACACTCTTCCTTGCTCGTGATACTTGATACAATAAACTTTTGCCCTGACTTTTTAAGTTCAGCTTCTTAAATTCAGATCATTCTATTTCTCTTAACTTTGTCTGACTGGTTTGCACCATGGATGATTCAAGAGTCCTATGTAGGAACATATTTAATGTATTCTTAATATATGATTAAGAAGTTCCAAAACACATGTTCCAAGGTCAAACATTTGAAGGCTGAAGAGAGGAATGTGCATTTTGAAGTAGGGTGAGTGGGTCTGCTTCCTGGAATCATCATTCCTCAAGGACTAACTAACCACTCTTTGTTAGAACTTGCACCCATATGAGCAGCTTCCTCAGGTGATAGCTCAAATCCTCCTGGATTACCCATATTAAAAACCTATTCAGCACATGAAAGTCTGGTTCATAAAGTTTGGGACCTCTAGGCATTGCAAAAGTGAAGTTTGTATTAAAGTGAAAATTATTTAATTTAAGGATTATACATAACTCTATAGTATCTATGCTGTCCCCCAATTTTCATTCTGGTGGTCTTTTTTTTTTTTTTTTTTTTTAAGATTTTATTTATTTGACAGAGAGAGTGAGAGAGCACAAGCAGGGGGAACAGTAGAAAGAGGAAGAAGTAGGCTCTTTGCCAAGCAGGGCTCTATCCCAGGATCCTGGGACTCATGATCTGAGCCAAAGGCAAATGCTTAACCAAATGCTTAAAAAGCATTTAACCATGTTAAATGCTTAACATGGCTTGGGACCTTAGCCACCCAGGCGCCCCTCCTTCTGGTAGTCTTAAAGGCATTGTACTTCAATCTATTTGTATCTACACAGGTATGTGCTAGGTGATCAATAAATGTTGGCTGTATTTACTTCCAGCTGCTATAAGCATTAGAAAACCTCAAAGTTTAGGGAAAAAATAGCTTTGCTGTCTCCTGTCAATTGAATATCATTTGCATAATAAAGGAGGTTATAGAACTATAAATTTCCTTTTCCTTTGAAGAGTAGCTCTGGAATTTTATTTAAATGATGTATTATCTTATATAAATGTAAGAGAAGGAAGAAGGAAGAAAGGAAAGGAGGGAGGGAGAAAAAAGGAAAGGAGAGAAGGAAGGCAAATTGTTTCCTTAAAGGAAGTATCTCTCTCTCTCTCTCTCTTTTTTTTTTTTTTTAAAGATTTTATTTATTTATTTGACAGAGAGAGATACAATGAGAGAGGGAACACAAGCAGTGGGAGTAGGAGAGGGAGAAGCAGGCTTCCTGCTGCTGAGCAGGGAGCCTGGTGCGAGGCTCAATCCCAGGATTCTAGGATCATGACCTGAATCCAAGGCAGATGCTTAAAGACTGAGCCACCCAGGTGCTCCCCAAGAAGTATCTCCTTAAATATAAAATCATTGTTGCATTCTATTTCCATCAATAAAATAAATTGACCAAATATTCTTAAAAAACCCTCCTCTTACAAAATGGATTGAGATTATTTTAAGAATGCTTTTAGATGCATAGAAGATTTAGAAGGAAACCAAGGAACGTTTTCAAAGGTCAAAAATGGAAAGCCAGTTTTGTAAGATGGTATACTATTGCCATGGTTGCCCCGAGGGGATTTGCTAGCATGGATACTGTGGTGTCTTTGGTTCTAACCACTGAATAGGAGCAGAAATCAAAGCTGTGCTCCTCTGTAAGGTGGGAAGTTGAAAATGAAACTCAAAGCCGAGTCCTTTGAAGAGCAACCCTGCAAAAAGTCTGCTCACTAGCAAAGGGGACTGCAAGGAAAATTGTCTGGTTTTGGCCAGAAACTGGGGAGAGAGGGTAGCTTTCTGAGAGTTTATAACCATAGTCCTATCCTTACATGGCTTGGGACCTAGATATTCTTTACATATCTGGTCCAGGAAACCCCAAAAGAAGAAACATAACAAATGTGGACCAGGGTTGGTTCCAACCCAGAGCAACTACAAGAAGCTAAACGAATTTTTTTCTGGAAGGGCACACCTTCAATCCAAGTCTTGCAGAATTTCCTCAGAGAATGCCCAGTAAAACATGAGCTAACAATCAGAAATTATAAAATACACAAAGAAGCCACATAAACAAGAGAAGCAAACAGCATACTTTAAACCTTTTTGAGGATCTCTTAGAATTATTAAATATAAATTATAAAATCTACCTGAAATATTAGGAAAATTGTGGATTGTGTATCATAAAATGGTCATTAAATGATTCAATTAAGTGGCATTTATGGTCTCTATGTAGGTCAAATATAGAGGGAATTTGGGAAAATGTGTTTGGAATAACAGAAATTTTAAAAAGAAAAAAAATAACCTCTGAATAGAATGGAAAAGGCAATTTTTCCTTCAAGCTCCCCTGCTGCTTCATCCTCTCGCCATCCTCTCTTGCCTTCCTCTTCTCTATCCCCTCTGCAGGGATTGGAAAGTTTACTCTGACTAACCTTAGATCAAGGCCAATCCTAACCATATTAACAACACTGCTAATAACAGGAATCTTTATAATCCAGAGGTAATACTCATGTTCTAGTTTTACTTGAAGATATTGTTTTATAATATTAATTTTAAAACACTCTTGTAGTATATTACTTAAACTTGGTAAAGAGCCATACTACTTCATTTGAATACAGTAGTAAATAAAATTTACAGACTTGCTTTTTATACAACCATATAGACTTCTATCTGAAAAGTGAAATGTTTATTGTGCTACCAAAAGATTAAGCAAAAGGTCTTGGTCTTAGAAAAAACACAGTGTTCCAATAAATGCTATATCAAAGTCTGTTCTATATTTTTAATGCTTTTACAGAATTCGGTCCAGAATTACCAACAGCTTTTTTAAGGCTAGCGACTACTGGTAATGTCAATGTTACATATTAGGTGGCTAATACTGCATTTTTAACATAATTTATCTATTCGACAACACTTAAATGGGCTTTTATATTATGATATGCTCTGTGAATAATTACTAGTAAAAATAGTCAGTTCCTGCTCTCGTGGAGTCTATAACTAAGTGAGACACATAGGTTATTACTGGAGTAATCCTCAAATAAGTGTAGAATCGCAACTGGGCAATCATGATAAATTCTTCTTAACTACAGTCAACAAATACATTAATCTTAAAACCCTTTGTGTAAAGGATTTTATTTATTTATTTTATAGAGGGGGAGTGTGTGGATAAGAGTGGGGGAGGAATGTAAGGGGAGGGAGAGGGACAAGCGGACTCCACGCTGAGCTGGAACCTAACACAGGGCTCCGTTCCACACCCAGGAGATGACCTGAGCTGAAATCCAGTCCTATGCTCAACTGGCTGAGCCGCCCAGCTGCTCCTAAAAGCCCTTTTAAGGAATATTAACTTTGTCAAAAGTTAAAGGGAAATGAGTTACTTTGGTCTTATTATGGATCTATCCTTATAAATATAACCCAAATTTCCTATTGGAAATATTTACCTCATACTGATACCTATTTAATCCTTTTAAAGTCAATATTGATTTTGCCTATTTTTGGAAATTTTAGGAACTGTTCATTATAATCCCAAATGACAAATAGGCGAACTCATTAATTTTACCAAATTTTGTTTCTTACAAATTTTGAAGCAATACAGATTGTTTGGGATACTTCCAGAGATTCTGAAGATTTCCATTTTTAATGTGTTATTATTATAACTGCATTTTAAGAAATGTTAAATTTGATTCTGACTCCAACTGCCTACTTGAGGAAAGATGGAGACACAGACATTGGGTGGGCTGGTCTGCTAGTCCCAGAGAGGCGAACCTGAACTGAGAGACAGGGTTCATGGGGATGGGGAGAGAGTCTGAAGACCCCAGAATATGCAAATACTGATTCTATATAGCCCTCTAAACTCAATTCATGTGAAACTAAACTATAAATAACAAAATAAAATGGTTTGTTAAAATCTATTATTTTGGTGACTACGGTTAGTAATTTGGCCCTTTGGTAAGCTGGCTTTTAGATGATTGGCTTTAGTCCAACTGGCCTAGAATTAACTATAACGGGTCAATCTGACTTGGTCCTTAGTCATCAGATAAGAATAACCTGCCAGCATGAGGCTCAACCAGAGCCAGAACCAAAGAGTGCGTGCAAGCTGGCCAGGTGGACGGAGAGGAGTAGAGCAAGGGAAGGGCAGAGGGACGAAGGGCGCGCAGAAAACCCTCAGCTGGCAAGAAAAACTGGGTTGCGAGAAAGCAATGGGGTACTCCCAGATGAACGTGGGGAGGCTATTTTTAAGAATTCTGTCTTTGTCCTAGGTCACGGGGAGTAATGTGATGAGATCTGGGTTTGGGAAAACGCTCTGGCTACAATGTGGAGTCTGAACTGGAGAACAGCTGGGGCACGTGCAGCGCAACCCAGCAGAAAACTCTTACAGTGGTTTGCTGAGAGATGACAGTAGTCTGGACTGGAGCCCGAACGAAGAAGATTGTGAGCAGTGGGCAGATCAGAGTAGTTGTCCTCAACTAGAGGTGATTTGGCTCCACAGGCAAGATTCAAATATCTGTCGACATTTCTGGTTGTAATGACTGGGCTAGAGGGACGGGCTGTTAGCCTCTAATGCAGAGAGTCCAGGGTGCTGCCAAACATCCTATAGTGTACAGGATAGCTGCTCCCTGCCCATAACAAAGAATTGTCTGACCCAGAATGCTCGAGTCCCCAGGCTGAGAAACCGTGGACTAGAGACTAGAGAACCATGGACTAGAAAACCTGTAACACAGACTTCCTGTCAGAAATGATAAATTTATGCATAATGCCAGATTTACCAAAATAAAATGCAGTGGCCAAAAGAAAAACAACACAATGTCAGTAACTGCTTTAGGACCAACATTTAAACAAACAGGTGCAATTCCAAGCAATTATTAAATACATACATATAGTTACTAAATGCTGAGAAGGGATGAGAGCTGTAAACTGCACTCCCAGCTTGACAGAAATACACAGTGACTAAATCTAGCATTGTCTGCAAAAGAGGCACGCACTTCACTCTGGTAACAGTCAGCAGGATCTAAATTTAGTTTATACTCTTAGTGCATTAAAATAGCATCAAGAAGCTCAGGAAGTCTAAAACCATCACACTCCAAGTTTCTGTCTATACTGTTAATAGCTACTTGCCAAGATCCCTGTTGCCCATGTGATGATTATAGCCTATTAAAAACATGTCCTCTGCAAAGTACTCTCAAGAAAAAACAGGAAATGGAGTTAAGGGAATGATTCTAGATAAAATAATTGGCAACACAAATATCACGATGTAGACAGTCATAAGGAATATATCTTAACTCCTGAAGTTTTGTGAGGGCTTTATGAGGCTTTTTTACTGTTTACTATAAAAGTTAAAGTGCTTTCAATCAGAGTTCCAGTGTCACAATGGTAAATTAGAAAAGCAAATGAACATTTTCATTTGAACAGAAAATCTACTAATTGTCCACATGTGACTTGGATAAAAGTGGAACGGGGAAAGAGCTGAGCCAGGCCTCTTACTGCAAATGGGGAGTGATTCAGAGTGGGCTTGGTACCTTACTTTATCAGTTAAATCTCTCTTCTAGTAAAACAAAACCCAGATGGACTGACCCAACGAGATTCATTTTTTCACTTCAGTTCACAGGACCTTCTAAATGCAATATGAGATTTTTAAAAATTGCTTTATTTTTTGAAATTTTAGTTCAAGATGTATTCCTTCCAGTAAAGTACACTCAGTTTTTGCATTCCGCAATCATCTAAGCAGATATGTACCACTAGAACGAACCTAGAAAGAGTTCAGAATTAATATCCTACAGTAAGGATCGTTTGGGGTGTTTGTTTGTTTGGCAAGAAGCCATGAACAAAAAAGGAAACCAAAATCAGCAGCTTCATAGTTAAATTCCAATTAAGTCATGTTAGTCGTTTTTTTAAAATAGATGCGCGCACACACACACACACTCCTTCACTCATTGGCAGATTCTTTTCCAGTGTTAGATCCATGAGATACAAAAAATATCTGTTTCAGTTGCTCTGTGTCTTCACACCTGTGCTGCACTTCTCCTCTTGCCTATATTCCTGTGCCTACGACTAGAAATAGATTCTTAGCTAGATACATAGGTACCCAAAACAAAGCCTACATGTCTCAGTTTCTCTCAGTAAAAATATTTTATTTATTTAAGAGAAAGAGAGCATGAACAAGGTGTGTGAGCAAGGAGCCTGACCTAGGCCTGATTCCAGAACCCCAGGATCATGACCCTAGCCAAAGGCGGCTGCCCACGTTATGGGTTTTTTGTTTTGTTTTGTTTTTAGGAACTCTTCCCACTTCCACAGAAATTTTTCTTTACATTGAACTAGGACTTGTTGTCTACACACTTCCACCTAATTTTGAGCTTTAACAATATTGTGGGTAAATATTTATTAATTTGAATTTACCCTATGCCCTCCCCAACTAGATGACAAATTCCTTAAGGTTAGGTAATGTACTTTCCACTTCCTTGTATTCCCAGTACTTTGCTAGAGTTAATAGATGCTCACATGTCTGCTAGTAGTTTAATATACGGAAAGGGGAAGTAAAGGAAAGGAAGAAGGGATAGAGTGAAGAAGGGAGGGACAGAAAAGGAGAAAGGAGGAGAGAGGGACAAAGAGAGAGAAGGATAGTGAAATAAATGATTAAAAGCAACACAGCAAAATGTTTTGTCTTCAAATATGTCCAATAAAAACATCTTTATATTTATACCCATGGACATTAATGGGCCATTATAGGACCAATTTAAGCACCTATTGTTTAAACATTCCTGAATAGGCACTTCTGAATGCGTAACTGAGTGGAAATCTTCGCATGTGGGAGAAGACTCAACCTGAAACAAGAACTCTCCCTAAGAGTCTAGAGAATAAGAATCTCCTTAAGCCATTCTGTTGTTCTTCTGTTTGCTAAAAACAATAGCAGTAGCAACAGCAACAACTGCTAATAAGAAGTAAAACTGAAGAAGGCTTTAAGTTTGCTAGACGCTCAGAATGCTTATATGAAACTTTGTCCTGAGTTTGAAGAAAAGCAAGAAACCAATCCAAGGATGTTTATGAGCCAGGGTCAAGTTAGGACAGAGTTTCTCACTGTTGCTGACAGAGAATAAGAAACTCAGTCTTCTTACTGAGTTTGCCAGATTAGAAGGATCTTCTTGTATTTGTGGAAACAAAATTTGTTCCTACATTCCCTTATGTATCCAGCTTCCTAAACATGGCTTATCAATTGATTTTGAACTTTTAAGTCTTAATAGTTTTAACAGTGTATGTTTCTTATTACTGCTTTGGCTACCCTGTAAATCTAAACCCGATTACTGATTTCTCTTTATTTTGCCTTAATTTTGCTTAAAGTGAATTTTGACTACAAATAATCTGGCTGATAAGCAATGGCTTTACTTCTGTTCTCATTTGTTTTCTTTTTTTTTTTTTTAAATAAGCTTTTTACTTTGGGATTATTTTAGACTTATTCCATTTACTTTTGATGAAGAAGCTGTGCTTATTCTAGGAATGCAAAGATGGTTAAGGATTCTAAAATAAATCTAATTCTTACTACTATAACAGAAGGAGGAAAAAGCATGCAACCATCTCAATACGTGTAGAAAAAGTATCTAAAAAAACCAAAACATCCATTATTGACAAAAACATCTTAGTAAGCTGTTAATAAAATGAAATTTCCTTAACTTGAAAGAAGTTATCTTTAATCAAAATAATATGGTACCTGTATAAAAACAGACAAATAGACCAATGAAACAAAACAGAGAGCCCAGAAATAAATCCACACATATAAGGTCAAGTAATCTATGACAAAGGTGTCAAGAGTACACAACAGGAAAGGGATAATCTCTTCAATAAACAGTACTAAGAAAACTGGATGTTCACATGCAAAAGAATGAAATTGGATGCCATCTAACACCATATACAAAAATCAATTCAAAATGGATAAAAGACTTAAATGTAAGACCTGGAAATGCAAAATTCCTAGAAGAAAACACAAGAGAAAGAGCTCCTTCACTTTGGTCTTGGCAGTGATTTTCTGAGTGACACCAAAAGCAAAAATAAACAAGTGGTCCTATATCAAACTAAAAATCTCCTACACAGCAAAGGAAATGAACAACAAAGTAAAAACACAACCTATAGATTGGGAGAAAATATTTGCACACCATGTATATGATAAGGGGTAACTATCCAAAATATATAAGGAATTCATAGAACTCAATAGCAAAAAACAAAAATAAAAAACAAACAAACAAACCTGATTTAAAAATGAGTAAGGCTATTTTTTCAAATAATTAGGATTATTGAATTATAAATACAGGCTATTGATTCAGAAATCTTACATTAGAATTTCAGGATTTGTGCATACGAAAAATACTGGCAGACTGGAGGTGAGAAGTGAAAAAAAGAAAGAGTATATTTTTTGTGAATAGCTAGATGCATTTAAATATTTAATAGAGTCTATTTTAGAAGTTTCGCTATTGTGTTTCTTAGCTCAATATAATTGCTAGTTGCATAATTTGCTAAAGGTAATTTTGAGTTTGTTGCACATGGACCAAAATAAATATTTCTAGTACTAAAGAGAAATAAAAATAAAAAATAATTTTAAAAAAATGAGTAAGGGAGCTGAATAGACATGTTTCCAAAGCAAACATAAAAATGGCCAATAGGTAGATGAAAAGGAATCCAACATCACTAATAATTAGGCAACTGCCTATCAAAACCACAGTGAGGTATCGCCTCACACCTGTTGGGATGGCTATTATCAAAAAGACAAAAGATAACAGGTGTTGGGAAGGGTGTAAGAAAGCTTTGTATACTGTTGGTGGGGATGTAAATTGGTACAACTGTTACTATTATGGAAAACAATATGGAGGTTCCTCAGAAAATTAAAAATAAAACTTTGATTCAGCAATCTCACTGCTGGGGATATATCCAAAGGAAATGAAATCAAAATCTCCAAGAGATAACTGTACTCTCATGTGCATTGCCACATTATTCACAGTAACCAAGCTATGGAAACAACCTTAAGTGTCTGCCAATGGTTGAATGGATAAAGAAAATGTGATATATGGAATATGATCCATCTATACAAAGGAGGAAATACTACCACTTGTGACAACATGGATAGACCTTGAGAAATTAATGTTAAGTGAAATATGGCAGAGAAAGACAAACACTATATGACCTAATTGATATTTAGTATCTAAAAAAGTTGAACTCATAGAATCAGAGGACAGAGTGGTGATTGAGAGAAGGTAGTATGGGGAAATAGGGAGATATTTGTCAAAGGCTATAAACTTTTAGTTACAAGATGGATATGTTCTGGGGATCTAAAATAACGCTAGTTAATAATACTGTATTATATGTTTTGTAAATCCCCCACCACTACAACAAAAAAAGTAACTATGTGAAGTGATGGATGTGTTAATAATTATGGTCACCATTTCACAATGTACATATATATCAAACCATCACATTATATACCTTAAATATACACAATTTTTATTTGTCAAATACCTGTACACCTCAGTAAAGGTGGGAAAAAAAGAAAAAGATTATCTACAAAGTTCCTAAGGTAGATATTGTAATTCAAGTTTAAATATTGAAAATGTTCTCTCTGAGATTGGCAAGGAGACAAAAATGTACTTTATACTTCTAATCAATACTATATTGAAGGTTCTAGCTAAGGCAATAAGACAAGGAAAAGAAAAAAAATGTTGTAAGACTAGGAAGAAAAAAATGAAGCTGTAATTATTGGCTGATGATGTGATTTGTGTATGTAGGAAAATCTCAAGGATTTCAGATAATCAAATAAAGTCAATTTAGCAATGTTGTTAAATAAAAAGTCAATAATATCAATTCAACATCTATAAAAGAGTTGGAAAAATAGATTTAAAAAACTGAACAATTACAACAGCCTAAAACATCAAATACCCAGGAATAAATTTCAAGAATCATATGTAAAACTTCTGTACAGAAAATCATAAAATATTACTAAAATGAAAACCGAAATAACATGGACATCCAACACTTTAGACTGGAGAAACTCAATATTGTAAAGATGTCATTTCTCTCAAATTAACCTATAGATTTTATGTAATCCCAATGAAAACTTCAGAAGTTTTCTTTTTTTTTTAGTAGATATTATTCTAAAATTTAGACAAATAAAAAATAGACAAGACAAACTTGGAGAAAAAGAAGGTGAGGAGAAGAGCTCAAGACTTATTATAAAGTCATAGAAATTCAAACCGTGTGGTATTGGCATAAAGCTAAACAAATACATCAATGAAACAAATAGTTAAGATAATCCAATACAAATATGGACACTGCGTTTATGGTAGCAGAAATGTCAGGAAAAGATTTTAAAATAAATAATTCTGCATCCATTGTACATGCATGCACGTGGGGGAGAAAAACTAACCGAACAAATCCTGACTCCCAAAACCCCTTCACGCTGCACATAAAACTTAATCCTTTTTTTTAAGAAATAAAACTTAATCCTAGATAAACTGTAGCTCTAGATGTGAAACGCAAAACAAAATTTCTGTAACATTGTAAAAGAAAATACATTCATGTCCTCGTGATAAGCAAGGATAACTTAAATAGACAGAAAAAGTCTTAATCACAAAAGAAGAGATTAACAAACTGAAGTGTGTGAAATTAAGGTCTTCTACTTATTATAACACCACTAAGAAATTAAAAAGCCAGCCCACAGAGTGTGAGATATTTGCAAGCCATGAATATGACAAAGGACTCGTCTTCAGAATAAGCAACTTCTACAAATCACTTAAAACCCCAGACAAACCAATAGAAAGTGGGCAAAAGACTTAAATAGGTACTTCACAAAAGGAGATATTCAAATTTTTATGAAATTATTAAAAGGTTCTCAATCTCATTAATAATCAAGGAAATAAAATTAAAACTATAGGCCACTATATACCCAGGAGAGTGACTAACATTAAAACAATTTAACAGTACCAAATGTGGGTGAGGATATGGAAAAACCAGAACTCTCACAAATTATGAATTTTCCAATTTGGAAAAACTTTTGAAGAAATCTCATTATCGAACATATGCGTAACTTTTGATCAAGTAATTCTACACCTAGGATGTGTGTGTATGTATGTGTATATACATGTGGAGATATATATATAGGAGGTATATAATATATTGGATATTTTTATTTATTCATGGTAGTATTTGTAATGGCTTCAAACTGGAAACAATTCAAATGTTTTCCAGTAGATAAATTATGGTATATTTGAAAATGTGAAATACTATTCAGTAATAAAGGTGACTCGAGTACAGCTATATGGAGCATCTCAAAAGAAATTTGACACCAAAAATACATATTATACGACTCCATTTATAAAATTCAAAAACAGGTAAAACTGAAGTATATAATACTTGCAGTTGGGATGTTGGTTATCTTTGGGAAGGAGGGCCGTAGTCATTAGCTTAAAATGGGGCACAAGGTGACCTTCTGTGATGCTGTAATGTTCTATCTCTTAACCTCAGTAATAGCTACTTTAGTGTATTAATTATAATTCATTAAAGCAAATACTTATGATTTACGAACTCTTCTGAGCTATGTTATATTTCAAAATAAATTTTATTTGAAATATCCATCTTTTATCAATTTTCTTCTTTTATCCACCCCACCCTACTTTTCACATTAAAGTATTAAATATTAAAATCTAAGATCTAAAGGTCTGGAGAAAAAAATATATGGTTATAATTATTAAAAGTAGCAGGGAGTGTTACAAGTACATAGCAAATTTTCATATCCATTTATCTCAATATTTGTCAACAACTGTTTGAGAGACAACAAGCAATGAGGTTTTTAAAAAATAAATGTATAAACTGTGACTCAGATTTTATTCCCCAAATTCACACATCTAGAAAGTGACAGAGTTCAGTTTAAGACTTTAATTCTTGATTTCTAGTTTCTTGCTCTTTATGCTACCCATGTAGCCATTTAAAATAATATATAACTTAAAATAAATGATCTTGATTCAAACAGCTGGGTTTTTTATTTGATTCTGACTAGACTCACTGTGAGTCATGACAATTTTCTCCTAATCCTGTTTTAAAAATAAATGCATTTATTGAGATCAATAACAGGAGGACATTTTCTACTTTTTTAATATATATTTTTCCACATCAAATAATGTGTGTGAACAGTGTTTCATACTTTCTTAGCTACAGTAATATATTTCAAATATGGATTCTGATTTGGGTGTTCTTTTAAAACTAAAATACAGTAATATCATTGAGCTGTTCAGGGACCTTATATTCTGAATTTCTCTAGTTGAATTTTCTAGTTTTAGATAAAAGAAGAATTATTAGTTTCCTTTCTAGGAGTTATCCAATTAGAAGGATAAAAAGAAATATTTGAGACTACAGTTACAGAAATAGGTTAGAACACTGTGCTAGTAAAATTATGAGTATGATCACTCTGTATAGCTTAAATATTCTTTGATCACTATAGAATACAGCTCTAACTTCCACCAGGTATTTTAAAATTACATACCTTTGGTCACAGTGACTACCAGTAAAAAGAGTTCATATGACTTAATTGACATCATCTGCATTATTAGAAAAATATAATTCAGAGGTTTATAAAACTGATGGTGTGCTAGGAGTCGCACACGTGAATGTGGGAAACGGTTGCTGTTTCACTGGTGATGATAGTGTACATTGGTACAAATTTTTAAAAAAGATGTATTTGTTTGACAGAGAGAGAGAGAGACAGCGAGGGAAGGAATACAAGCAGGGGGAGCGAGAGAGGGAGAAGCCCGATGTAGGACTCCATTCCAAGACCCTGGGATCATGACCTGAGCTTGAGCTGAAGGCAAGGGCTTATTGACTGGACCACCCAGAGGCCCCCATTGGTACAAATTCTGGAAGAAAGTCTGGCAAGCAGTATCAACAGTGTAACATAAGCAATTTCTAAGGCTGTGTACTCAATTTACATCAGGTTTCCAAAGGAAACAACTAATGACCAAGATTGGCCTACAGGGTTATTTGCTGTAGCATAATTTATAATATAAAAACTTACCATAGCATAAATGTCAAATAATAAAAAAAATTATTAAATTACCCATGGCATATTCATATTCACTTTGGAGCCATTAAAAACAGCACAGTAAAGGAATTGTAAGATGCTATTTGGCCAGACAGAACAATACTACTCATACTCTGTCCTCAACTTGCCACCCTTCACTTGTGATGCTATGGAAGGGTATGAATGCCTGTCACGGATTCCAACAAAGGAAGATATTATGCCAAGGCTCCTGTGACTTTTCATACGTCGATGATAGCAGAAATAGTTCTTTTTGACACATTTTTCTGTATCAGCAGGACCTGACTTTACTTATGAGAGTGGTCACTTCCCCACCCTCTTCCGCCTTCTGTGACCCTACTCTTCCCTTTAAGAAGTTTCTGAACATAATTTTTGAATTCCTGCCCTCTTCCACGTGATGATCTCCCTGCTCCCCATTTCTCCATGTATGACCATCATGACGTGTTGCATCTGTGTGTCCTTCTCTGGGTTTCTTGACATTTCCTACCGTTCTTCTTGTAACTATAAGCTAACCACCTTTTGCTTTAAGTTTTCTCTTTGATATCCTACTTCCCACCCCTTAGGTTCCAAGTCCAAATCCCAGAATCATTTATTTGTTCATTTACCACATTTTTATGGCTTTTTGCCTACTTGCTATGGTTAAACTCTATCTCTGGACAAACCTATTTACTAGACTTTGGACTGATTATGGCACAGATGTATAATCTTCTTGGCCCTTGGGTTTGTGATCATTTCACTGAGTTTTTACTCCTTCTTAACCTAAGAGGAAAACTTTAGCCTTCCCTCAACTGGGTAGAGGTCCCCAATCCTATTATTATTAACTTCACTGCCATTATAATAATAATAATTATTATTAACTCCACTGCCCCATGAGGAAGAATCAATACCTGGGGTCTCTGAAGTTCACAGCTGAGACCAGAGCTCATCTACTATAGGCTAAGAGACCCTGATCAGGAAGGGAAAGTCATCCCTAAAGGGGTGAACAGCATCTTATTGATGGAAAAGTAACCCATATAAAGAATCTCAGCTTCCTTCTCTCTCATTTTCTCTTTTTGAATGTCTTTTAATGACTTATAATACAGACAAATAATGCCAAATAATTAAGTGGGACTAAAGTACCTTCTGAATTATAGGTATAAAAGCATCCTATTCTTGTTTAAAAAAAAAAAAAAAAAAAAAAGTCCTCCACAGCCACACCTAGAGTTAAGATGGGAAGCACCAGTGTGGTTAGGTTTTTTATGAGTAGGAAAGAAGCATTGGGGGGGAGGGGGCGGGAGGGACAACTGTTGGAGTTTAGTTTCTCTTCTCATGTCTTTAGTTTTGAAATGGTTTACAAAGAAACCACATTTAATACCGTTACAGAACATTCATGTTCATCTGTTTTTAAATTGTGGTTACTTTATCTTGAACATCCTGAACAAATCATGTTAAGGCCCAAGTTTTTTTTAACCTGCTTTCAATTCTCCCCAATTCCCCAACTTCATCGTCTTTTAGTGCCATTCTCATATGACACTGCCTCCTTTTTACCTTTAAAATAAGAAACGCTGTAGATATAAGAAAGAATAGTTTTGCACATTTCTAAAAGATGAACCTTAAAACCTTCCAGTACTAATAATGAGCACCTCTAATCTGTTTCTCTAGCCCTGGGTTTCTAAACCTGGCATCTACATTCACTGACCTCTAGCAGAGTTCTCCATTAACAGAACAAAATCATGCAAAATGTCAGGGACTGTTTCATTCTAAATGCATGTTCTGTAACATCTCTGTGCTCAGATTAGAAATAATTCCTGGACAGATACATACTCAGAGTTCAGCTGGTTGGTGGACCATGGCTGTAGAACTGCTTCCATTTACCCTGTTGAGGTAAACAGTTATATCTTCACTCTCTGCTTAGCGGCAAATAACAAGAAACACTACATTACAAATAAAGCCATAGAGACTGAGGTCACTTCAACTCACCTTCTAAGCTTCCTTCACTTGAAAATGGTAAAATAAAATATTCATGGGCTACCATTAATGTGGTTGAACACTGAGGGAGGTATTTCCTTTTATTTCTATTAATCCGTGATTGCTCACAGCCTCCTACCAAGTCCATCATCTATATCCCTGTCTACCCCATATATGTATGACCACAGAGACTCAACAAGTGAGACAACTAATCAATCTTCCTAACAGCATGACAAGTATACTGAATCACATTTCCAATGTTCATTGGCACTTTGAACAAAAAAACACAACCTAGTTTATCTACAGAAGGACCAATTTCCCCAGGAGATGTCTGAGGCTGCCCACGGCAACCTATCATCTCTGAGAGTTTAGGGAACACAAACGAATACTGAATGCAAGTTGACTTTCTGAATTAAAATTTTAAGCCCTTTAAATGAAATAGCAATACTGAAAGTAATTTAACATCTTTTAAGATAATTCAAAGTGCTTAACTCATTTAATATAATTATCTCTTAACATTGTTATATAGTCTCTATTTTCCTAGTGCTCTTCAGAAAGGACAAAATACCCTTCCTTTTACCATAATTTCCCCCTTGTCTATATCTAATTGAAGAGCTTTCTATCAGGAAACTTGAAAAATGGATAATTAGTGCTCTGGGGCCTCTCGTCAACTATGAACTTGGGAATTGGGAGTTTCTGGCCTTGCTTAATGAAAAGTGTTTGAATTAAATTTCCTTCATCTCAAAAGTATCTTTTTTTTTTTTCCTTTTGGTAAAAAGTTTCTCAGAGAATCTCTCTTAATAGCCACTGGCAAAGCCCATAATTCTACTACTGAAACAATGAGATCTATTTTCCAGATCATCAATCTTCATTCTCCAGACAGATACAATTGTTTGAAGAGTTGCAATTACATTATCCCTTGGTGCTTCTTCAGCCTCCACATTTGACTGATTCCACAGTTAAACAATTAAAAGGCCAAAGGAATTGAGGATTAATTTTTATCTCTAATAATAAAAAGTTCATTGCACTGAATTTCTTGGTATCAGCATCATCACCCTCCTAATTAAAAGTGCAATAGTTATATAATCTTGCAAAAGGAGAAATGGAAGTCAATACGTATTCATGGACTATGTAATTTGAGCGTAGGAGCAGCAATCATCCTGACTGTATGGACAGCACCATTTTATACTACCTATAAATGAATCAATTTAAAGTGCTCGGCTTAGCCTAGAGAGCTAACAGTTAATTTCATCCTCTGATACTAAACATTACGTTTTTGGATAGCCAACGATATTTAGCAAGAAATAAGTCCAGTAGATTCCAAACCAAATGTAGTTAACCAGGATGAACCACACATTGCATTGGCATAGAGGTATGTTCTACTTCAACTGGCATCAAAGGCCAGCAGGAAGCTGTTGCTTGCTAATTATCAATAAGGAGTCAATTATCAATAAGGAGTCAAGGCCAGCTCTTCCTCACTTTCCCTTCCCAACTCTTTCCACACGACTGCTGCCTTCATCTCATCATGTTACCATCAGTTCTGTTCATGTTCTTATTCTCCTCGGTGGCTCTAGGAAGGCTCTAGGCTCTCCCCTTCCCTGTCCAGGTGCCAAGGTTTGGATTCCATAGGCCTCCACAGGCACCTAGGAATCTGAATTTTTCATAAGCAGCCACAGTGTCAGGGCAGCGTGGTCCCGGAGCCACTTTCCTTTTTTTTAAAGATTTTAAGTTCCGGTTAGTTAACTTACAGTGTAGTATTAGTTTTCAGTGTACAATATACTGATTCAACATTTCCATACAATATCTGGTGCTCATCAAAAGTGCCCTCCTTAATCCCCATCACCTACTTTACCCATCCCCCTACCCACCTCTCCTCTGGTGACCACCCGTTTGTTCTCCAGAGTTAAGAGTCTGTTTCTTAGATTGCCTCTCCCACCCCCCCCCTTTGCTCATGTGTTCTGTTTCTTAAATTCCACATATGAAGAAATCATATGATATTTGTCTTTTCTGACTGACATATTTCACTTAGCATAATACTCTCTAGCTCCATCCACATCGTTGCAAATGGCAAGAGGTCATTGTTTTGGATGGCTAAGTAATATTTCAGTCAGTGTGTATCTCACATCTTTACCCATTCATTGGGCACTTGGTTGCTTCCATAATTTGGCTATTGTAGATAATGCTGCTATAAACATCAGGGTGCATGTATCCATCTGAATTAGCGTTTTTGTATCCGTTGGATAAATACCTAGTACTGCAATTGTTGGATCATAGGATAGTTCTATTTTTAACTTTTGGAGGCCCTCCATGCTGTTTTCCACAGTGGCTGCACCAATTTGCACTGGGAGCCACTTTTCAAGGAAAAAACTGCCTGTGAGCTTCTGGATTACTTCCTGGTCTATTTATTTTGAGTGCTTGGCACAAGGCTTCAATGAGATAGGAATTCAAGAAAAATGATACCAAAAGCCCGGAATAGGTAGGATTTACATTAGAAATTGGCTTAGGGAAAGGAAGGCTCAGAATCTGGTCCTATTAAATGCTCTTTTATACACTTGTGTCTCTGAGTCTCAACTTCTTCAGGGTAAAAGTTCAACAATAGGAAAGCAGAAGGTTAAGAATGTGAATGACAGGCTGGTAGAGAGGACAACATTTTAAGTGTATGATTTAGGATAATGTTCCTTGATCCCAAAAGCACACTCCTCTCAACTGGCCCACCCCTAAAACTGGAAAGGGGGGGAAACTTCATGAAATCATGGTAGAAATCACCTAACCAAAATATAATTTTTAAACATTAAAAATTATCTTAATCTGCTAAAAGTGAGTGGTTTTCTTCTAACCAAATTGAAATTTTGTTTAAAAACATACATCTTAGGAAATCACCTGAAGTCTGTGGAAGAGTTTATCTGTGGTCTTCTGAGAATTGCTTCCCTTTTTGTTTTTGCCAATTCTCTCATGAGACAACTGACTAGTCAAGCCAAAATTTGTACTGTTTTATAAAAACAGCTCCATATTTTATTCATTTCAGAACATGAAGGCTAATGTCAATGTCAGGACTTGTCTTCCATAAAACTATCACATTCGACTATTGGGTATTTACCCAAAGAATATGAAAACAGTGCAAAAAGGTATTTGCACTACAGAATTATTTACAATAGACAAATTATGAAAGCAACCCAAGTGTCCATCAATAGATAACTGAATAAAGAAGATGTAGGGTGTATAAGTGTGTGTATGTGTATAATATACATATACAGAGAACACAATTATCATGATGAACACTGAATAATGTATAGAATTGTTGAATCATTATATTGTACACCTAAAACTAATATAACACTGTATGTTAACTATACTGGTTTTAAAAACATTTAGATAAAAATAAATAATATTCAAAAAACTATCTCAAGTCATATTTTAAACCAGATTCAGTATACTCCTCTCACTTACCATTCCAATTTTATTGGCATATTGAGAGCTATCAAGAATACACATGAGTGCTTGATTAAGCCCTGCTTAATAAGAGCCAATTATAAAGGGAATGACCCAAACTATACAGAGACTTCCCAAGGAATGATGACTATTACTGGATTATGCTTTTTTCCTTATGAGGGCATCGAGCCCAATGTGGGGCTTGAACTCAGGACCCTGAGATCAAGACCCGAGCTGAAATGAAGAGTCAGGCACTTAACTGACTAAGCCATTCAGGCACCCCTTACTGGTTTGCTCTTAAAGGAATGGGCTAGCGGGTAAACATCAAGCCAAAGGACCTGTGTATTATAATTTGTTCCTTGGTTTCTGTTTCACAGGGTCAGCTGCTGTTTGTTATTCTCTTGACTCATCTCATGAACCCCAGATTTCTCTATTTCAAAATGACTGCCATGGAATATGCTGCTCCACCCCAGCACTCACAAACTGACCTGCACTGCTTCAAACAGTATCTTAGCAGGTCCTGTCATGTTAACTCTTTCTCAACTCTTAGAAATACCCTCCTCTGTCCACATAGAGTCGTCCTAAAAATTGCAAAATAAGAAGCTACTACATTAATAACACCACAATGTAAAACCTAATATATAATATTATAAAACAGGCATTGGGGAAGAATGGATCAGTGATTAAGAGAACACATCTGGTATCCAGTAGACCTGGGTTCATGTTGTGACTCTGATGAGTACTAGGCATCCAACAGGGTGCCTACATCTCTCCAACTCTCATCTGCAGACTGGTGCTAACAACACTACTACCTCACTAGGTTTATATGAAGATTAAAAATGCTGACTGCATGAAGTTAGCACGAGGACCGATCAAAGTATTTGTTCAATTGCTATGAGCGACTACCGTTAATGACAAGGGTACATGCTTTAGAGTCATAATTATTTCAACTCATGAATCTGCATTTCAATCTCTTCATTTGTAAAGTGAGGTTGGCACCAACTATGCTACAGATTTGGTTTGCAGTTTAGAGATAAATATATTAAAATCCTTGGTAAAATGCCTGGCACAGGACAAGCACTCAATAAATGGTAGCCATTGTAATAATTATAGATGGAAATTTCTTTGGTTATGAGACTGTAATCCATATGCCATCACTATCAACTTGTTCAAAGTTTAAAAGGCTTTTGATACCTTTCAGTGCAGCTGATCTTACTCCATCATGATCCTCCTACTGGTGAGGAAATCTTACTCAGGCAGAAACGCACCCAGCCTTTCTCATCCTCTATCTACTGAGAAGGGTCTCACCTCTACCAGCAGAGTTTCTTTCCTTTCTCTGCCCTGGGGGGGTGGAGGGTGGGTGGGGGTGTTCTGTTGTCAGGCAAATTCTCTGGGACTTCCGCGGGAAACTCATGAAGGGAGGGAAAGGGAATTTCCTGAATACAGTTTTATGTGTTCTCTTCTGAATATTCAAGGGAAGTAGGTACAAAAAGAAAAAAAAAAAAAAAGGAGAAGGGAAAAAACCTCCTTTTGTTGGACTATGTTCTTTGAGTGCCAGTTCTCTAAAGCAGTACCAAATGAGTCATGGTTTCTACTGGGTAATAAACGCTATGGACTTGGCTGTTCCTGAGGGCAGAAATGCCATAGGAAATCAGACACACTATGAAGGCAGGGCTACTTGATTTCCCAGGAAGGTAGCCATTTGAGGGAAATACCTTTAGAACTGTTAACACTGGAGGATCTGAAGGAAGACTGCCAATGGTGTGACAAGGAAGAGAGGCTTCCCAAGTGAAATCAGAAATCAGGTGACCAAGGAGACCTACCCCAGAGGATGTGCCCTTCAGCTGACCTGCAATTGGGGTTGAAAAACACCAGGAGCTTCATAGAAATGGGGCCCAGCACTGACATCACTGAAATGCAAGAAGTGGGGCTAACTGGCAGCCCTCCATGCAGAGCAGAGAGAGGACATCTGCCAGAGAGAGACATTGGGAGACAGAAGAAAAGAAATGTGGCAAACAAGAGTGCAGGAGAAGGAAACATAGGCTTATTGGGCTATGCGACCATGGCAAGAAAGCACTATGCAATGGGTATTTCCCATCTGCCCTTCCAGAGTCAATATGCCCCATTCTCCACCCTGCTCTGACCCTGGGAGACTGACCTTTGTGGACTAGATCAGTGGCTCCCTTGTCCTCTGGCTTCTGGTTGAGTTCAGTTAATGTTGGCCACCAGCAAGAGACTAGACTGCAAGAAGAGAGGGAAGGCAGGTATTGGGAAGGCAGATATTTGTTTACTTCTTCATTTTCATTCTAGACTTTGTTTGATTTTTCTTCTTCCTGGTGGCAACAAACTGGCCGTAGCCTTCCTAGGAAAGAGCAGCTCCTTGCCTGCTGTTGTGTCTCTCCTGCAGCTGCACCTGTCTCTGGCTCCTGGCTCCCTTTCCTTGCTACTTTGGGGTCAAGGGACAGTAATTGATTCCAGCTACTGCTAGTTCCTGGCTCTTCTCTCTCTCCCACTTGTTCTCTCAACCCTGTCCACACCTTTTTAAATATTCCCTTCCTTAAACTCTCAATTACCTACTTGAATGTACCATCTGCTGCCTGCCCAGACACCAACAGATAGACTCATGTACAATGATGACTGTACAATGAGAAAATGCAAAGGCAATCCATTGCCCTCCTGATGAAGGGAGGATGAGAGAAAATATGAGAGTAGAACTCAATCACTGGACTAAGACTTTGGTTAGAAGATGTTTATGAACTTTGTGTAAATCCAAAGCTTGATTCATGGTAATATGATCTACTTGTAATTATTTTCTATGATGATGATTTTGGTAAAACAAGGCAATATATTTTGCAGGTTTCCATTATTAGAATAAGTTGATTTGCAATGTTGCACAATGGAAAAGAGATTTAGGCTCAATTCCCATCTTCACCACTTATTGTGTTAAATTATTCCATCTTTGTATATCTCAATTTTTCCATCTGAAAAACGGCGGTCCTAATACCTTTTTTGCAGGATTCTTATGAGATTAAGTGGATTCCTACCAGATGCATGCTTGCTCACAGTAAACCCTTAACAAATGACAGTCACACGTGTCATTCCTGTGCTTTTTTGTATCCTCTTCTACCCCAAGTGTCAGTTTAAGAAATCCAACCAGAGTGTGGTGTTGTCTAGGGCACTTAAATAGGGGTGAACCCAATCAGTTCTCTCAGCACTGTTTTAGATCTAGATGAAGAAGACTCTGATAAACTCCTTGCTGGCAGGGAAGCTGTGGCCAGCTCCCAGTAATCCACTCATCTGTCATATTTCCCTTTGTTGAAAACGATCTCTGAAGTGTTTATTTTTTTTTCAGAAATACATTCCAAACAACATCATTTTGTGCTACACACTACACTTACATCCTCAAGTTATTGATCAGTTAAAATCCTCAGAATTTCTTGAAAATTCTAGTAAACTAGTGATGCAAAACTTCCTAACCCTAATATGACTCAAAATTTCATTTTCAAAGACTTATCTTTCCTTTGTACCTTATTTTCCATACTGAACATTCTTGAGAAGATTGCTCAAGATTATTTTTGCTGAAGAAATAAAATATCAGACACATAGAATATATTTAGGAACAAATATCTAAATCTTAGTTCTGTTCTCTTTTATGTTAAGCATCCTACATACCACAATACTTTTAACCTTAACATACGTTCCTTCACACATACAATAAGTATTTACTGAGTGCTAGTCACAGACCTAGATTCTGGGGACTCTCCAGATAATAAAAAACGCAGAAATGAACACCCTGATGGATGTTACATTCTAAATACAAGGTTAATATATTTTCTTCATCTTTTCTGTATCTCTATTTACAAAAAGTATCAATTTTTAACAAGTCTAGTGTTTCCAAATAAACTATAGGATGTCCAGTTTAATCTGAGTTTCAGATCAACAATAAATATTTTTTAGTATGTCACAAATATTTTGCTTGACTAGAGGTATTCATTGTATATATTTATACTAAAAATTATTTTTTAACATTTAAAAAAATTAAATTCACTTATCCAACATATCATTAGTTTTTGAACTAATGATTAATGATACATTAGTTGCATATAACACCCAGAGCTCATCAAATCAAATGCCCTCTTTAATACCCATCACCCAGTCACCTAATACCCTACCCACCCCTCTATCTGCAACCCTCAGTTTGTTTCCTGGATTCAAGAGTATCTCACGGTTTGTCTCCCTCTCTGATTTCTTCCCATTCAGTTTTCCCTTCCTTTTCATATTGTTTCTGCACTACTCCTTATACTCCACATATGAGTGAAACCGTGTAATAGCTGTCCTTCTCTGACCGACTTATTTGACTTAGTATAATACCCTCCAGTTCCATCTATGTCGATGTAAATGGTAGGTATACATCTTTTCTGATGGTGGAGTAATATTCCATTGTATATATGAAGCACATATTGTTTATCCATTCATCTGTTGAAGGACATCTCAGCTCCTTCCACCATTTGGCTGTAGTGGACACTGCTATGAACATTGGGGTGCATATACCCTTTCTTTTCACTACATCTGTATCTTTTCACTACATTTGTATCAGTAGTGCAGTTGCTGGGTCATAGGGTAGCTCTATTTTTAACTTCCTGAAGAAACTCCATACTGTTTTCTAGAATGGCTGTACCAGCTTGCATTCCCACCAACAGTATAAGATGGTTCCCCTTTCTCACATCCTCGCCAACATTTGTCATTCCGTCTTGTCAATTTTAACCATACTAACTAGTATAAGGTAGTATCTCAGAGTGGTTTTGATTTGTATTTCCCTGATGGCAAGTGACGTGGCTCATTTTTTCATGTGACTGTTGGTTATGTGTATGTCTTCTTTGGAGAAGTGTTTGTTCATATCTTCCGCACATTTTTTTTTTAAGATTTTATTTATTAATTTGACAGAGAGAAATCACAAGTAGATGGAGAGGCAGCCAGAGAGAGAGAGAGAGAGAGGGAAGCAGGCTCTCCGCTGAGCAGAGAGCCCAATGTGGGACTCAATCCCAGGACTCTGAGATCATGACCTGAGCCGAAGGCAGCGGCTTAACCCACTGAGCCACCCAGGTGCCCTCTTCCGCACATTTCTTGACTGGATTATTCATTTTTTGGGTGTTGAGTTTGATGAGTTCTTTATAGATCTTGAATAACAGTCCTTCATCTATTCTGTCATTTGCAAATATCTTCTTCTTTTTCTTAGGTTGCCTCTAAAAATTATTTTTAACTGAAATTCAAATTTAACTGGTGATCCTATTTTATTGTTGGCTAAATATGACAGTCCTAAAAAAGTCACTACTCTCCTGAGTGACGTTGTGCACATAATTTAGATTTTTTGGATCTCAGTTTGCTTGTACATAAATGTAGCTTGCTGCTTCAAGGGACACTCATGGCTCCTTAAACTTCCTGGTTCCAGTTCTTCCCTAAGCAAGAGATCATGTCATCACATTCATCCACTCCCTCTCCTCCATTCAGAACTTTCAAACTGGTTGTCCATTTTCTGGTACTACTGCTCCAATCTCTTCTTTTCTCAGTGTCCCTTGGTAATAATCTTGATCTGACACCCAGCCCCATATCGACTGACTTGACTAAGGCTATTAGTATTCATGCTCAATGCCCTACATTTGAGTAGCACTTTACAGTTCACAAAGTGCTTTCCCATACATTACTGCATTTTGATACATTAACCTCTCTCCTCAATCCCATTAAAAAAATTTTGCTGAAGTTGTCTTTCGTGCCACTGCATAATCCTTCGTATGTACCTCTATGAGCATTAGCAACCTTCTGAGAGATCCTCTTTCAATTCAAACAAGTCTGCCCTCATCTTTGAAGATTTCCCAGAGATTCAGGCTCTATCATCCATCCATCTCCCTCCATGCACACTGGGTTGCCTCCTTTCCCCCTTCTGTTCACAGGAGCAAGTACCTGCCTCCTCCCAAGACAGACCTTTTCTATCACGTTCCAAGTCCTGTACCCTGTGGGGCTCCCTGTAAGCCTGAATCACACAGTCCTGGATACTACTCAGTGTGGTTCCTGCACCAGCAGCAATCCATTCCTGGATTCAAGAGTATCTCATGGTTTGTCTCCCTCTCTGAGCTGGTTAGAAAATACAGTGTTTATAGTCTTGGACTCTGCCTGAGAATACTGAACCAGAACTTGCCTTTTTAGTTTGAGAAACCTGACTTAGGACATCTTTAGTCAGGCACAATTTTCCCATGTTTTCCAGGAGATCTGTACCACTTGGTCTATATTAAGTAGATCATCCAAAGAACAATATTTCTAATCTTGTTTCTGCGAAGGTACACTCCCAGGATGACATCAACTGCCGTAAGAAAGAGAGACTCACCTCTGCAGTGATTCTCATCCCACCTAATCTGCATACTCTTTTTGCAAGTCATTCCTTACTATCAGCCAGGACACTGAATGACAGCATTAAGAAGGGGAAAACTACCCTCTCCAGTCTTGATATCTATAACACTGTTCCCTAAGTACATGAGCAAAAGGGAAATATGAATTATGGCTTTCCATCCATGCTTGCTGTCTGATATGACCAAATAAATTGACTCATTTTGAAATTGGAGAGGATAATACAATAATGAATTATTTCTGATACTGAGATGCTTATTGAATAATTTAAAAGCACTTTACAATTTCAAAGTTCTCAGAGCTTGATAACTAATAAAAACAATCCAGAGTTCCACTGGCTAAATCTTTTACATTTGTTTTCTGCTCCACAGAGCTGTTCCTGAAATTGACAGGCATGTAACATAATTCAAAATACTTTTTATGAAATAATCACAGGTACAAAAGATTGACAGAACCAACAAAACAATAACTGCCTGTCTTGGTAAACAGATATTTGGTTATTATATCTCTTTTAGCTCCAAGGGACAAGGGCAAACAAATATGAAGAAACCAGTTTTTGTCTGACTATAATCTTAATCCTTGGATAATAAGATGCCAAAAGGCAGAAAAAGAATTCTGTACACTGAATCCTCAAATAACCTGTTTGTAGAGTAAAAAACAAAAACACATTGTCTTTTTTCCTATAAGAACAATGTCAAAAAAAGCATCTAATGGCTCAGCTATACATAAAGGTTAAAAATATCAACACAATGATTAGTGGATTCATTTATATTCAAATATAGAAGTTTGCCCATTTTAGTACTATATTCAAGGGTTAAAACTCAAAGAAATATCCAATTGTCAAGAGAGGTAAATGAGAAAATATTTCTTAAAGATCCAAATTCATTACTATTATTAAATTCTACACAGGAGTTTATGACACATCATTATCAGCTCATAACTAAGCTGAGCAGATAACCAACTCATAGCCAAGTAGATCTTTAATCAGTTCTAAAGTTCACTATTATACTTTATTTAGAAGGAGTTATACAATTAGGAAAATTAAATTGATATCCTTAGAATGGGTAAAGAGATGACAAGTCTGTTGCCAAACTATAGGGAATTTGGAATAGCCCTCAATTTAGCTGCATTAACTTTTTTTAAAAACCGTAGATTTAGGACACTTGGGTGGCTCAGATGATTAAGCATCTGCCTTCGGCTCAGTTCATGATCTTGGAGTCCCGGGACTGAGTTCTACATTGGGCTCCCTGCTCAGCAGGGAGTCTGCTCCTCCCTCTGCCCTTCATCCCACTCTCATGCTCTTTCTCTAATAAATAAAAACTTTTTAAAAATAAGTAAACCCTAGATTTATATCATTGAAGTAACTATGCAAATATTAGTGATGAATTTCAGCAAGACTTGAAATTTACTTTTGAAATATATATGTACTTTTTAAAAAAGATTTCATTTATTTATTTGATGGAGGGAGAGAGATCACAAGTAGACAGAGAGGCAGCTAGAGAGTGGGGGAAGCAGGCTCCCCGCTGAGCAGAGAGCCCGATGTGGGGCTCGATCCCAGGACCCTGAGATCATGATCCGGGCCGAAGGCAGAGGCTTTACCCACTGAGCTACCCAGGCACCCCTATATATGTAATTCTTAAGAGAAAATACAAAATTTCTCATGAATTAGTATTTTAAAGTTAATAGACACCCTACTGAGCATGTTGGCATAGAGCTATACTGTTTTAAAAGCAGGAACTGAATTTTTAAAAATTCTAGAAATGGAAAAGTAATTAGACTTCAGGGCTCTAAAGTCTGTCAGTTGTAGACTTGAAAGAAGGCAAATGTGTGAGCTTTGGCTTGTCTCTTTAACCTTTGACTCATTCTTTTTTTTTTTTTTTTAATTGTTTTCTCTAAATTCCCTCAGGGCCATATATGGAGTTGCCTTTATATGGAGTTAATTACCATGGGTCAGAGAGGTTTAATCTATTTCATTTACTTCATCTCTAACTAAAGTGACCATATCATTTATCATCCACCATTTTTAAGAGCGAAAGGTAAGATTAAAAATGCCAGTTTCCATCATATGTAAAAATTAACACAAAATGGATCAAAGCGCTAACACAAATAAACTACTAAAAGAAAACATAGGGATAGATCCGCATGGTTTTGGATTTGGTAAAGGATTCTTAGATATGACACCAAAAGCAACAAAAGAAAAAGATAAATTGGACTTCATCAACTTTTTTAAAAAATTGTGCTTCAAAAGATAGCATTAAGGAAGTGAAAAGATAACCCACAGAATAAGAGAAAAAAATTATAAATCATATATCTGATAAGGGACCTGTGTCTAGAATATATAAAGAAGACAAAAACATCAATTTAAAAATGGGCAAAAGATTTGAATAGACATTTCTCCAAGAAAATGTACAAATAGTCACGAAGCACATGAAAAAAATGTTGACATCATTATTCATCAGAGAAATGCAAATCCAAAACATAAGCTAAAACTTCACACCCACTAGTAGGGCCAGGAAAAAAAAGCCAAATAACAACCGTTGGCAAGGATACGGAGAAGTAGAACCTCACATATTGCTGGTGCAAATCTAAAATGGTGCAGCTACTTTGGACAGAAGTCTGACAGTTCTTTAGATGATTAAATACATAACTACCATATAACCCAGCAATTCCATTCTGAGGTATATACCCAAGAGAAGTGAAAAGAGATCCACACAGAAACATGTACATGAATGTTTACAGCAGCATTATTCATAATAACCAATAGGAGGAAATACCCAAATGTCAATTAATATACAAATGAATAAACAGAATGTGGTATGTCTATATAACAGGATAGTATTTGACCATAAAAAGGAATGAAGTTTTTGATTTGAATGAAGTCCCAAAAGTTTATTTTCGCTTTTGTTTCCTTTGCCTTTGGAGACATATCTTGAAAGAAGTTGCTGTGGCTGATGTCAAAATCAAAAGCTTCTTCACAGCAAAGGAAACAGTCAAGAAAACAAAGAGGCAACCCACAGAATGGGAGAAGATATTTGCAAATGACAGTACAGACAAAGGTTGATATCCAGGATCTATAAAGAACTCCTCAAACTCAACACCCACAAAACAGACAATCATATCAAAAAATGGGCAGAAGATATGAAAAGACACTTCTCCAATGAAGACATACAAATGGCTATCAGACACATGAAAAAATGTTCATCATCACTAGCCCTCAGGGAGATTCAAATTAAAACCACACTGAGATATCAACTTACACCAGTTAGAATGGCCAAAATTAGCAAGACAGGAAACAACATGTGTTGGAGGGATGTGGAGAAAGGGGAACCCTCTTCCACTGTTGGTGGGAATGCAAGTTGGTGCAGCCTCTTTGGAGAACAGTGTGGAGATTCCTCAAGAAATTAAAAATAGAACTTCCCTATGACCCTGCAATTGCACTACTGGGTATTTACCCCAAAGATACAGATGTAGTGAAAAGAAGGGCCATCTGTACCCCAATGTTTATAGCAGCAATGGCCACGGTCGCCAAACTATGGGAAGAACCAAGATGCCCTTCAACGGATGAATGGATAAGGAGGATGTGGTCCATATACATTATGGAGTATTATGCCTCCATCAGAAAGGACGAATACCCAACTTTTGTAGCAACATGGACGGGACTGGAAGAGATTATGCTGAGTGAAATAAGTCAAGCCAAGAGAGTCAATTATCATATGGTTTCACTTATTTGTGGAGCATAACAAATAGCATGGAGGACATGGGGAGTTAGAGAGGAGAAGGGAGCTGAGGGAAATTGGAAGGGGAGGTGAACCATGAGAGACTATAGACTCTGAAAAACAATCTGAAGGTTTTGAAGGGGCAGGGAGTGGGAGGTCGGGGTACCAGGTGGTGGGTATTATAGAGGCCACGGATTGCATGGAGCACTGGGTGTGGTGTGAAAATAATGAATACTGTTATGCTGAAAATAAATAAAAAATAAATAAAAAAAAAAAAAGGAATGAAGTGCCAACATGTGGTACAACATGGATGAATCTTGAAAACATGTTAAGTGAAAGAAGTCAGATACAAAAGACTACTATCTGGTTCCATTCATATTAAAGTTCAGAATAGTGAAATGCATAGGTGCAATAAATACATTAACGTTGGGGCTGGAGGTGGGAGGACAGATAGGGGAACAGAGGTGGTAGCTAAAGGGGACAGGGTTTTGTTTTTTTTAAATTTAGGGTTATAAAAACGTTCTAAGACCGACTGTGGTAACGGTTGAACAAACCTGTGAATATACTAAAAACCAGTGTATTGTATACTTTGTATGGGTGAGTTGTGTGGTATATAAATCATATCTCACTGAATCTATTAAAAGAGAAAAAAATTACAGTGGGACAACACATTTAAACTGGGAATATCCTGGGAAAATTCTGATGCACTGTCATCTCTCATTTCATCTGGGTATCTGACCAACTCACTTTCCAGCAAAGGACTGCTGAGAAGGTTTGATCAGTTCTATATTTATACTGACCCTATTTGAAAACACAAGTCCAAAAAACGTGTCCTAATGAAGTAGCTAGGAAAGAATTTTCAGACTGGAAGAAAAAGTGTTGACTCATTTAGAGATATTCTCATATACAAGGGCCTCTACACTCCTTTTCAAAAAGCTTTGGACTGTCTAACAAGTAGATTGTGCATGTGCTTAGGATGCCCACTAAGCCAGGGCCTTCCTTCCAAATAAGTTCAGCTGCAATGAAATTTTCAAGAAGTTTACATTAAAAAAAAAAATACAAAGAAGATTTTTTTCATCTTAGTATGCATCTTGTGCATATAATACCTAAAATCCAATGGAACATGATATTCATAGACTAGTTTTAAAAGTTAAGTATAAATTTTATTTTTAATTATAATATTATAAGTGCTGGGGCCATCTAGAGGTCCTATTATAGTCTTATGGACAGAAGTAATCAAAGAGAAATGTTTAAACTTAGCATAGGCACTGAAAGGAGGCTCACAGCAAGGACCCATGAGAACCAAAGACAAAGCAGCATTCCCAGCCCACCTGCTCCAGTTGGTGAAAGAACCTGGGATGTCCAAATGACCTCAAGGTGGGGAACCCTCAGTTAACTGAGATTAAATATCCCACCACCTTGGGGTCAGATTTCATTTAGTTTATGAAAATAAACATACATGCTATTTTTTTGCACAACCGATTTTGTGGGGGTAAAATTCATACTCACCTCACTACCTGCACCCATTCAGCCATGACTGTGAGCTCAGCCTTTTGGCTTTTTACAGTCCAGTTGGAGATTAGAATGTGAAATCCTTAACAATGCTGTGGTTTTAAGATGATTCTAATCCTAAGAATTTTATGTGCTCTTTGCCTTTTCCAGTAAATTGAAGCAATATTTGTAAATGTTTGAATTGTATGGCTGAACTCTGTAAGAAATGAAGTCATTATGAACTTGCTAACCAGATAACCACTGATACATACGAAGAGTGTTCTCAGTATTTTAAGAAGGAAACATAGTTTGCTATTAGATTAGACAGCTTTCAATAAATCATGGCTAGGGCAATAGGTATGGTAAAAATTAAAGTATTTCTGTTACAAAGGTTTCTAGCTGGGTTCGAAAATAACCATCATATATACTGAAGATTCTTGAAGGCAATTATTATTTATCCAACTTTGACATCTCACAAAAGCCTTTCAGTATCTGAGAGGGCAAGATAACTTAGAGTATGACATAAATTCCGGAATCATTTATTCAAATCAAATATCCATTTTTACATCAAGGGCAACTACTTCTTCATAAAAGAACAGTGTAATATATTACCTAGAAATGAATGTTACATATTTATAACTGTGGCTGGTAAATCCCAGTCATACTATTATTATGCCATTAAACTGGAAATATATAGAGTTGAAAGAGGAGTGATCATAATAAAAGCACTTTATTCTGCACATAATACCTGAAATTCAATCTAATACAACTTCCAAATACCAGAAGTTTAATGTTTATAGTCTTTATTGAATAATCTTCTCTTTCTTTGACTAAAGTCAATAAAAAGTCATCTCTAAACTTTTCAGCAAAGCTAGAAACCATTATGTTAAACTACAAGGTCATCAAGATAGGAATAAAATCGAGAGATCATCCTTCTGATACTTGCTAGCTGATGCTTAGTGCTTTTTTCCTCAATCCCAACGTGAGTTTATTTAGATATTTTAGTGAACTGAGGTGGACCATTTTTTTTTTTTTTTGTTAATGTTCTGTTCACTTATATATTCATATCTGATTTAGAGTTCTTTCAAGAAAAACAATATCAAGTAATGTTATAAATATGCTGGGAATCCCTTTAGGCTTAGAGGAGGCGATTTAAAATAAAATTTTTATTGTGATAAAATATATACGTTTACCATTTTAACCATTTTAATGTGTACAGTTCAGGGACAGGAAGAAAATTCCCATTGTTGTACAACCATCACTATCATCCATCTCCAGAACATTTTCTTCTTCCCAAACTGAAGCTCAGTACTTATTAAACTTTTTTTCCCCTCTGCCTCAATGGAGGGGACAATTTTATTTTACAGGCTCTGATCCCAGGACCCCGGGATCATGACCTGAGCTGAAGGCAGATGCTTAACCAACTGATCCACCCAGGTGCCCTGGCAGGAGACAATTTTAAATAATGTTTACCAAACACATACATTTGTAAGTTGGAATTATACTCTTAAGCAGAAACCCTCAGTCTGCACTTTAGAAACAATGACTGTGCATTAGTGACACAAGCCCTTGTAGGCCTATTTCTGGACCTTACAGGACAGTCATATATTTTGGATTTGGGCTATGCAGTTATTTCAAAATATCAGCAGAAATACTATAAATATTATAGAATAGTAAGTTCAAACATGATTTAATAAATCCTGCTTTTAACAAAAGATTCAGAATACATATGGGGAACATGGATATCAAATAGTATGCTATTGCATTGATATGGCCACATGATCACCCTGATTTACTAGAACAGGAAAGTATTTTGTGTATTTTTCCTAAGGAAGGCTATCGGTTTATAAGGATTCATCTATGTTTTTATATACCATATCCTCTGTGGGCAGGAAATGCACATATTTTTGAGTAGATGAATATAAAATATGACATATAAACAGGGAAACTCTATAATTACCATAAAAATTGACTTAAAAAATAAATGAAGAAAGAATGGCTTTTATATGTCAATAAGACAATAAACCAGATCTTGCAAAAAAGAGTCATCATTTTAGGCAAAGAAACTTGCAAAAAGCTCCTGATCTGGATGACCTGACCTGGTTAGAAGGAAGCATATGTTTGTCTGTCATAAATGATTCTTCTCTTTCCACTTACTCCTCATGGTCTGCAGCCCAGGACTCCAAAATGTAGCCTTGTAGGATGAACAAATCTCTGTTGACTGCATCCTCCCAGGCCACCTTTGTTCTACCCCATCCACATTCCATCGCGGGCACGCTAGGGAGCCCTTTCCACCAAAACTTTCCACGACGGAGTATACCGTAATTCAATCACCCTTGCCTTTGCCTCCCCACTCTCAAATTCAAACCACACCCTGATACGCTGTGTGCCCTGGAATCCCTGCCCTCTGCAAATTTTGCTCTTTTCCAGTGTGAGCTCTTGATCTCCAGATTAGATCTCTGTGCCTACAAAACCCAGAAACCCTCAATAATGATGGTAGATAGTGGACATGACAGCAATGGAAGACCATTGGTTTTCGTGGGGGAGCAGAATGGATTCAGTCTGAAGAATGTGGGACTGGGCCAGTTCAAAAGCATGGCCTAATTTTCATGGTGATCATGATCTGATACCACGTCATGTTCTCACCTCATTTTTCAGAACAAACTAAAAAGGATGGTAATTCTGGCTACATTCTTAACTTCCTAATATTGTTATTAATATTAATAGATCTTATGGCTCATACACTATGAAAATCTTACAGGTGGTTTAGAAATCCTGCCCACGTGGCTTCTGGCAGGAACATTACTTGTCCACTGATGACAATAAAACAGTACACCAACAATAGCCAAGAGTTAGGATTCCTCTGGAATTATTTTCTCTCTTCACCCTAATGCAGTTTCATTCTAATATGCAATCTAAACGCAAACTCAAGAGTTCTACTGTATACTGAGCTAGCAGTTATTGAGGGTGTACAACATGCTAGGAATTGCCTTGAGAGTTCTACACTAAATTGTTCATTTAAACCTCCCAGCAATCCTATCAGGTATCAATAAGTATTATCCCCACTTAATACACTGTGCAGAGAAAGTGAAAGAGAGATTAAGATACTTAGCCAAGGTTACCTGGACTTTACTCAAGTTCACTAGAGACAGATCACACTCTTAATCTCTAGTTTTAAATATTAGTATTATTTTTCCACATGTAACTCATATTCAGTGTCCAGTTCTACCTGTTTATAAACAGATTTTAAGGAGGTAAATGGCAGTGTATATTATTTGGTTGAAAGCCCTGGCATTTGCCAGCCATGCCTGGGATTCCTGCCATCTCAGGGCACTGGCCTTTGCTGAGTACCTTGGACATTTCAATTCAGTAACTGGTGTCTCAAAAAATTTTTGCATACATTTTTATAAGAAACTCACTGCTGATCTTCAGAAAAGGGTCACTTAACTTACATAGTTGGTGGTTAGAGTCCTGCCTGCATCAATTTTTTTTTTAAGATTTTATTTATTTATTTGACAGAGAGAGAGATAGCAAGAGAGGGAACACAAACAGGGTGAGTGGGAGAGGGAGAAGAGGGTTCCTGCTAAGCAGGAGCCCCATGTGGGACTGGATCCCAAGACCTTAGGATCATTACCTGAGCTGAAGGCAGACAACCGACTGAGCCACCCAGGCATCCTAAATCAACAAATATTTTAAAAAAACAACAACTGAATCCTTGTCAGTCTTCCAGAGATGAATCATTCATTCATAAATAGGAGGAAAAGAGAGCAAATTGCAGTTGTATCTAACAGTGTTCAGAGAGGTCAAGCTGCTGCTTCAAGAGACTTTTTACATTTTCATTAAAATAAAGTGGCATTTCCTGTATTAAAATGATTCTTATTAACTTCAAAATATATCATATTCAAATTATTTTAAAATAATGTTTGTGCAACTCAATTAATATTGTTCTATATTTTAAGATTTATAACTCTTTATGACTATTTTGAATAATTTAATCAAATAGAAAACAATTAGATTATTGTAAGAAGTCTATTATTAATGTGTTCCCTAGAAAATTTGTAAGTCAAAGGCAGGCTTGCTTTATTTATTAATTCATTTAGAGTCATCTGGACATATTTTCTGGAGAGTGGTCCAGGTGTTAAGCAAATGCACTTGCAAAACACAGGGGAATTTTATTACTAGAGCACTATGGTCCAAAAAATTTTATGACAGATATTAAAACTGGGTCTGGGTATTGTACGTGATGTGCTTATTAAATGAGACTGACTTCTGTAAGATGCACATACACCAATGAGTCTCTGTAATTTATATTAACACCATGTAAACAAACACAAAAATGTTCAAATACAGAGAATTCTCTCTGGGACAATTCCAATTAAATCTAGCTACGATGGGTTAAGTGTGAGTCCGGGACAATTCCAATTAAATCTAGCTAGGATGGGTTAAGTGTGAGTCCGAAATTAGGCCAATAGGGCAAAACTAAGTTAATTGCTGGGTACACAGAATAGAATTTGTATTGCTTCTATGTTTTGAGAGATAAAGAACCTCAGTGTTAAATCTGTGATTCTGTTCTTTCTCTCTCATCCCCTATCTACTCCATGAGCAAATCACCATCAAAAGAAATCCACAATTCAATCGTTTCCTGCTACTCTCACCACCACCACTCCAGAACAAAGAATAATCTTTTGTCTGAAATATTGCAGTAGCCACCTAACCATTTACCTGGAGCCTCTTTTCAACACAGTAACTAGGAAGATTGTGTTGAAACCCTTTCCCCCAGTGGCTTCTCTTCTCAGTTGGGGCAAATACCAACATTCTGATGAAGCCACAGCCATCTGGTTTGATGTCCCCATTTTGACCTTATGTATCTTCCCTCTAGTGCTCCCTGACACAGGAACCGGGGCTCCTTGTTCTTTTTCAAACATGTTCAGCATGTTCCCGCCTTGGGGCCTTTGCACTGGCTCTTTCCTCAGCCTCAAATGCTCTTCCCCAGATACTATGTGACTAGCTCCCTCCTTTCTTAGAGAGACAGGTTCTCCCTCCCACCCTGATTAAACTATCAACACCCTCAAACCCAGCAACATACAGACCCTTCAAAATCCCCTTCTATACTTCATTTCTTTTCTCTTCTCAGCACTTACCACTCTCTAATATAGCCTACATGTCACTTATCTACCTTATTTACTGTATGTCTCCTCACTAGAATGTAAGGTCTAAGAGGTTGCGTTCACAATTTCCCAGTACCTATACCAGTAACTGGCACGTAGTAGTTTTGTGAAATGAAACAAATAGATGAATGAACGCATTCAAGATCAAAAGAAAACAAACTGTGACACAGAAAAGAAAATAATCATTAAAACACAGTAAAGGGGAATGAGAACTAAGGGAGAAAATACACAAGCATGCGTGCAGTCATTCATGCAAACAAATATTAAGGGCCTACATGTCACTTTTTGCAGAAGGTAAGGCACAGTCCCTCAAAGAGTTTGTCATACAGCTGGGATGATGAATAGATCCACACACAGGGATAATATGGTGTGATGGAGGCATTTTGGGGGTATCTAGGTAGGGCTCCTGACCAGAGTGGCAGGGACAGGGCTGTACTGAGAAATCAGAATGGACAGGAAACAGGTGTAAAGCAGATTACAAATGACCTCTTCTGTCAAGCTGAGGAACTGGATTTAATCCTGAAGGTCAGGAACTAGAGAGCCACTGAAGAATTGCAAGCAGGAAATTATGACATAATCAGACTTTGGTTTTATGAAAGTCATTTATATAAGGATGTTCATTATATTGTTATGTGTAGTAGCAAATAAGTATGAAGCCCATCCAACAATACAGGGGTTGGATAATAAATATGGTAAATCCCTGCTAAGGATTAAAAAATGATTTAAATAAGAATTTATTGATAGGGGTGCCTGGGTGGCTCAGTGGGGTAAGCCTCTGCCTTCGGCTCAGTCATGATCCCAGGAAGGAGCCCTGCATCGGGCTCTGTGCACAGCATGGAGCCTGCTTCCCCCACCCTCACAACCTCTGCCTGCCTCTCTGCCTACCTGTGATCTCTGTCAAATAAATAAAATCTTAAAAAAAAATTTATTGATAGAAAAAGTTCCATGATACATTAGTAGAAAATAATATATTTTAAGAGAGCACATAAAATATGGTCCCGTGGAATTTTAAGAAAATGTATCTCTGTGTAGAGTGTAAGGACCTATTTTAGCCAGAGCACTTCCATCCAGATTGAACAATAACCTCATTATTTAACCCTTAAACTGTCCCTGCTCCCCCTCCCCTAGGGGACTTACTTAAGAACAAGTCCTGGAAACCAGACCCAGGTAACAAAGCCCAAATGCAAGGGTGGGTCAGGCCAGGTGGAGACATCCGATCAGTAGGGGGGCACATACTGTCTCCCTAGTTACCAAGGAGTATGGGCCCTGCCTCTTGGGGCACCTTTTGGGCGCCAATTCTGACCAAGGTGATAGGCTGGTTCAAATATCTACTAGGGTAAATTATAATTCAATTGGTCACTTATGTGTGACCTAACATGACTATGCAGCTTTCTCTGTGTGTTACAATTTCATTGGCCACCTGTGCGTGGCCAGGCCCAACCACATGGCCTTTGCCCTTAAAAGCTAGTCTGTGAAGCAGAGAGTGGTCACCCTCTCTATAAGAGGTGCGGCCCTGGCCTGTCAGTTCGAGTCTTGATGCTTGGAGCGAAATAAAGCTTTGCTTGACCTTCACTTTGTATCAGTCTCGCTCCTTTAATCACGGACCCATTATTGGGAGACCTAACATAGAGAAAGTCTGTGAAGATAAATAGATTCTTTATTATGCCTTCTGTATCAGCTGAATTAATGTTACAGAGAGCATATATGACTTATATAATAAAAAATCATTTTTTGTATGTTTTTTTTGTTCTTGTTTTTCATTTTGGAGGATATAAAAGGAAGTGACTTGGTGGGACTAGACTGAGGAGAGAGCCTGTTAGACTGGATGGCAGCATATCCTGGGGGAAGTGAAAAGGAATTGGGAGAAGTACAGGAGGTTTCTGGCTTAAGAAACCTGTGGTAGAGTCCTTCAGGAATACAGAGTCCCTGACTCATGAGTGAGCAGATTCCAGGGCCCAAGGGCACTCTGAGGTAGCCTGAAATTTCTTATCCACCGGGGCCTGTAGCCAATTTGTAACATTTAGAATACTTGTCATGACCTAATACCAGTGGGCTGACTGCTCACCTGATTGGGATTTCCACATGGTGCCATCACTGCTGGCATGGCTGAATGCTGTGGTTTCAGAGAGGCACCTGTTCCTCTCTGTCCACCAGACATTCCCTGGTGCCAATTCTTTAAAAGGCCTGTGGCCAAAGAACCCTTGCTCACCTTCCAAAGGTAAGTGCCTCCTGTCACCTATTCCTCCCTTTACTTCCATTCCTGTACTCCTCTATTCCCTTTCTTTGACCTAAATCCTCACTCTGAAATTATCCTATTGTTCTATTTTTCATTCCAGAATTCCCATTGCATAGTGGGGGAAAAAAGGAAAAGAGAAAAAAGAAAGAATGCAAGTCTTACTGTCCTCCATCTCTGTCCTAAAATCATCTACCACATCTTGTCCCTGAATGTCTCCTTTGAAGACAACACCCCCTGGGAACCCTTTCAATGATCATTGTTCATTCTCTCCAGGTAAGGAGTAGGTTGCCATCCTTCTCTCTAATTCCAACTTGAGGCCATTACTTCTCAATCTTTCTTGAAAATTCCTATGAACAGGCCATATATCCCTTTATCCCTGTTTGTGACCCCCAAAGCCTTACAAACATTTATTTCCAGGACTTTCATGTAGGCTCACCATCTTTCTGCTCACCCCCCAACCTATCATCATCCTATGTGATTTCAACATCCTTATGGACAGCCCATTCAATACACTTAGGTCTTTTATTTGAGGAAATGTTGACAAACTTCAGAGACCCAACTTCACCTCACCTATCCACTCCCCCCAAGACTTCTCTGGGCTTGACAACCTCTGGAAACTATGTCGTTCTCCCCTCTTTTACCTCATCTTCCCACCCTCCCTGTCCTTTGACATTATGTCTGTTCTTAGACTTCAGTGAGAGAAATAAAGGAAATAGAATAGACTAAGGTTGGCAAAGTTTGTCTATAAAGGGCCAGATAGTAAATATTTTAAGTTTTTCTATTCTCCCAATTATTCAAATCTGTCATTGCAGCACAAAAGCAGCAACAGAGGACAGACAGTAATGAAGAATGAATAAATGGGTGAATCTATGTTCCAAGAACGGTTTATATACAAGAGGCCTATATAGAAAAGCAGTAGGTCAAGTTTGGCCCCAGGTCATAGGTTGCTGGCCCCTGACATAGACATATATTCTCTTCCTTTTCTCTTTTCATTTTCTCCCTGTCTGTTGATTGGTCCTTAATCCTCCTTTTAGTCCCTAATTACCCCATTCTTTCGTCAGCATTGGCATGTCCATTGGTATAGTATCTGTGGTTATCTTGGCCAGAAAAACTCAAACCTTAGAATCATCCAACTATCTATGTTCTTGACTCCTGGAATGCTAAATGCTGATGGAGAACATCATCCTTTTTCCCACTGATAGTACTGTAATTCCTAGTTTTTGATCCCCAACTTTCAACACTTCATGGTAAATGTTTATATTGCCTTAATCCATTGCCTTCTTATTCTTTCCAGTAGCAACTTGAAACCTCTTCCATTTTCAAGAAACCTACTCTACTAGCACTTAGTTCCCAGCATATTATCATTTACTTCACAGAGAAAACAAAATATAGGGGTGCCTGGGTGGCTCAGTGGGTTAAAGCCTCTGTCTTCGGCTCAGGTCATGATCCCAGGGTCCTGGGATCCAGCAGGGAGCTTGCTCTTCCCCACCCTACTCCCCCACCCCTGCCCCCCGCCTGCCTTTCTGCCTACTTGTGATTTCTGTCTGTCAAATAAACAAATAAAATCTTAAAAAAAAAAAAAGAAAACAAAACAAAATATGTCAAAACGAAACTCCCTAAACATTCTTCTTCCTCACCTACAAATGTACCATCATCTAAACTTATATTTCCTTTTCTTCTACCCTACTAAAAGAGGTTTGTTTCCTTCCCCCCCTTTCAAACCCCCATGCCTCTGCTTTCTTCTCTGTCTTTACAGGTTTATTTCCACCAGCATTTTAATGTGCTCATATTTCTCAGGGATAAAAAAAATATTTTCATGTGTGGATGCATTTATATATTATGGATATAATTCCAACCAAAGCATCATGAAATAGTACTATATGTGATGTATTCTAATATTATCTATTCTATAATACTTCATTTTTCCCCATATGCTGGCTAAGATCCACTCAATTGATTTCACACCCAATAATGAGTCTTTCTGAGAAAAACTTGTCTATGTACAAAAGGAGACATATAAAAATTCACATTGCCACATTTCTTATAATACCAAAAAATGGAAAATGGGAATAACCTAAATGTTCATCAATAAAAGAATACAGATATAAATTGTTGTATGCTCATGTGGAATTCCACATAGAAAATAAAACTGCAGTTACATGTACCAAATGTGGTCACCTCAAAGATAAAATACTGATTAATAAAATCAGTTTGCAGAAGTAAAGCTATGATTTAATACACTTAATAACTTCCAAATTTCATCACATTAAAAGTTAGAGCTTCAACATATGAATTCTGAAGAAATACATTCAGTTCATAACATTCTGCCCTGATCTCCCCAAATTCATGTCCTTCTTGCATGCAAAATACATTCCTTCCATTCTAACAGCCCCAAAAGACCTAACTAGTTCTGGCATCAATTCCAAAATATGAAGTCCAAAGTCTCATTTAAATATCTTCTAAATCAGGTATGGGTATGATTAGAGGTATGATTCACTCTATGGCAAAATTTCTTTCAAGCCATGAACCTGTGAAACCAGACAAGTTATGGGGCTTCCAATACAATGATGGGATAGGCGGAGAACAGATATTCCCATTCCAAAGGGAGGAATGTAAATGAAAGGGTGATGGGTCCAGGTCCAGGACAATTCCAAACCTCACAAAGGTAAAGACCATTAGGTCGTAAGGCTTAGGAATAATCCTCTTTGGTCTGATGCTCTGCCTTTCAGACTTATTGGGGCAGCAGTCTCTCCTTCGGGACTCACAGAGGTGGAACTGCCTCCTCCACTCCTGGTTCCCTGTAGCTGTGGAGGGTAGGAATTGCTTGTTCTGGAGGCTCTGCCAGGAGCCCCTGCCTGGCTTGTGTTAACTGAGGTGATGCTTTCCCTTTGAAACTGAGGAGGGAGCCCTGATGATCTCTGACTTGCCTTTGGTGTTTTTCCCCTTGTCTTGAAGAATAGTGTGAGTAACAGCCAAACAGCTCTCTGGTCTGCGGGATCTAAGTTCAACTGCCTTCCTTCTTTTCATCCTGCTTCTTCTGTTCACTTTAGTTCAAATTGGCAGGGTCTTAGCTATATAATCACATCTCATTCCTCGGCTCTGTTGAAATGACTGATTATAATCATTTTTCACAGCCACACTAATCTCTTTATCAAATGGCCAGTGAACTATACCTTTGGTGTTTTCTCCCAAACACATTTTCTCATTTTTGCAATATGGACAGGCTGAGAATTTTCCAAATCTTTAAGATCTGGTTCCTTTTTGCTGAATGATTTCTTCTTCAAATTACTTATCTCTTCTTGTGCTTTACTTTAAGCAGTCAGGAGTAATCAAGTTACTCTTCAAATTTTCTTAGAAATCTCCTCAACTAAATACCCAATTCCATCATTGACAGGTTCTCCCCTACAACACCCTAGAACACTAACAGGATTCAGGCAAGTTCTTTGTCACTCTTTATCAAGTATCACCCTTTCTTCATTTTCCAGTAATATATTCCTCATCTCCATTATGATTTCATCAGAATATGAAGTCAGACTTTGTCATCCATAGTTCTACCAATAACCTGTTTATGATCATTTATGTATTTTCTAAGAAGACGAAGGCTTTATGTCTAGCTCTTCTTTCTCTCTGAGCTTTTAACCAGACTGTCTTCAGCAGCACCTTCATGGCAACTTCTGCTTTTTATAGCATGAACCTCAAAACTCTTTCAGCCTCGATCCATTCATCACCCAGCTCCAAAGTTGCTTCCACATTTTTAGGTATTTGTTACAGCAGCACCTCACTTCTTGGTACCTGTTACATGTGATTACTTCCACATGTTTTTATTAAAACTTCACATTCTATCATCAAAAGATAGAGTCTATTTCCTACCTTTTGATTTTGGGAGAGTTTGTGACTTGCTTTTAACCAACAAAATGTGGTAAGTGTAATAGTGAATATCTTCCCAAGGTTAGGTCATAAAAGGTGATGCAGTAGTGATAGGAGCTGAAATACTTTTACTTGGCCCCCTGAGCTATCTGTGAAAAGTGAGTGAGATTCCTGTAAGGCCACCATGCAGTCGGGAAGCCCAAACTAGCTGTCATGAAGAGACCACGTAGAGAACCCCCGAGACTATACTGACAGACGCAGAGATGACCAGTCAGCCTCCAGTTGTTTCATCTCCAGCTACAGCCTAACTGCAGCCACGTGATAGGCCATGAATCCAAACAGCTTGACTGAGCTTTTCCTGAATTGCTGACTTATAGAAATTCTGAGGCATAATTAAGTGACTATTGCACATTAAGCTACTGAGTTTGGGGGTGATTTGTTATACAGCAATATAATTGGAACAAACTGTAAAATTTAAAGCCCTCAAATTAACATTTAAAAAAAGACTAAAAGTAGAATTTTTCATATAAAACAAGACAAACTATTTCCAAGTAGCCTTTTACCTATTTCCTCAAAGCAGAAAAGATTCCATTTTCAGCTTCTGTGAGGTGAATGGAGTTAAAACAATCTTTTCAAAGCTTAAAGCCTAAACTTCAGATGATATAACCTCCAGTTTTCTTTAGATTTTCCTTAAATATTATCCTTTGCCTAAGAACATCATTTCTATCTTGTTCTGCTAAGATAGAAAAATAGATCTATGGGGAGAGAAAGACAGAGAGACAGAATGGATAGGGAAATGGAAAAACTTTACATAGATTTGAAAGGAATTGTGTCTACTGTGATAGAAAAAGGTTGCCAGCTTCAACTTTAATTAAGCCATTTCTTACCTCTCATTATGCTTACAAAAATAATTATGAGGGTGAGGAAAGGGGAGAGCATGGAACACTGTCTATCGGTAGTGTATTTTAAGTCTCTATCATTTCAAATCACACCCTCTGTGGTGAAGTGTTGTAGCAATGGTTGGGAGCAGATCCAAGTTTTGTGGAGACAGAAACTAACACAAAGTTGAAAATTCTCTTAAATAAAAGGAATCTAAAATTACAAATATAAAATTAACTATGAAAAGAAATATTTATTTAGACAGGGAAAAGAAATCACAGCAACAACAACAACAACAACAACAACAAAAACCCACAAGTTTTAAGAAGCTGACAAATACTATCAATACTACAATATCCAGGAAAAAATATATTTGTGTTAATTAACTGCCTGACACACATCTTAATACTGTTTAACCACATCTTTTGGCTGTATTTTATAGATTAATTACTTCTCCATACAACAATGATTACAAAATATTTTCTATAGATAGAATGTTTTCCTCTAGCATGGTTGATTGAAACTATTTTTTTTACTATTAATAGTTTATAAAGTTGTATATTTTAAAGTCATATATGTTATATTACTGAATATATATACACACATGTGTGTATATGTATATAATATATACATAAATATAGTGAGAACTAAATCCTCCACTTAAAATTTTGCACTTCAGATGACTGAAAACTTTTCTACCAACCAGCTTCTGGCTTTGAACATTTAAAACTTTCTTTCTCTTCTATCTTACATACAGTTTGTTGCTGTAAGATATCATCATATTCTACTATTGATCCACAGAGTGATTTGGCCAGGGGACAATATGTTTCTAGAAGTCACTGCTACACCAGGAGAGCTAATAATAATTCAGTTATGCAAGGGAGTGACTACAAACTATATTAAGCAACCCCCCAAACTGAAACAAAAGAGTCTCCAACTCAATTTCTCCTTACCTAGATTTCAAGCATGCCCACAGCAACTCCACTGTCATATGTCATAAAGAAAAATATGGCGAACGGAAGTCGGAGTTGAAGATGAGTGTTCTTTTTCTGTTTTTTTTTTTTTTTTTTTTAAGATTTTATTTATTTATTTGACAGAGAGAGATCACAAGCAGGCAGAGAGAGAGGAGAAAGCAGGCTCCCTGCTGAGCAAAGAGCCCGATGCGGGGCTCGATCCCAGGACCCTGAGATCATGACCTGAGCCGAAGGCAGCGGCTTAACCCACTGAGCCACCCAGGCGCCCTGAAGATGAGTGTCCTTAACGTGATTAAAACATCCACAAAATATATGATCTTGTGAATAAATTAAAAGGCTGCCCCAGATTTCTGGAAGGGGCCCACGTACATAAAAGCTCATGGTAAATCTACCTTACTTATGACTACACATTTTATATCCCTGTTGGGGAGTTTTCAGGTCTCTTAGAGGAGTTCCCCATTCCAGGTCAAGTCTTTGCCTATCACCATAGACAGGGCAATCTTACCTAGACTGGCTGCTCAGATTAACCCATTCCCAGTCCTTATCAGTTTATGTAATCCAGAAAAAGTTAATGAGAATTTCCTAGGACTGAATATGGCTATTCAGGGAAGAAAATCACTTTTTAATGGGGATGCTAAACAGAAAAAAAGAACCCACATCTGCTGATGACTGACTTTCTCCTCTATGGAAAGACCTTGTTTGAGAATAAAGCCAGCATTTAAAAGCATTACTGTTGACTTTGAAGCTTTGAACCTCCAGAACCAGATGTGCACCCTCTCTAACTCCTCCCTCTTATTACAGACAATAAATTCCCTTCTTTCTTCAACTAAGTTGAATTCTTAGAATTTACAACCCAAACATCCATGAGTAATACCACAGCCTTTCCTTTACTACATTAGAATGTTTTGTTCCAATTATTATGTAGCAATTACAGAAAATGTAAATTTTAATAAAAAATAAATATCTCCATCATTTAGAGAATTTCTCAGATTTGGCAACACAAGTAACATGAAATATTAGGTACAAGGGAGAGGGAGAAATGTTAAACACACAAACAAAAACTAGTAATTGTGTTAAATTTCATGTTAATAAATTTTAACTAAGATAAAACAAAGGATAATATACACTAAAATAGACCTGGCAGACTTAAAATACAAATCTTTTTAACTCCAAGGCATTTGTATAGGGTATTTGCTTTAACTAATCCAAAGAAAGTGGTATTAAAATATAATATTTTTAAAATGTGTAATATCAGACAAAAGATCAAAGAAAAATGATTGAGAGCCCCCAAATATAATTATATTTTTTATATTTTTATATTTTATTTATATTTATTTATATATTTATATGTATTTATATGATTATATTTTATATGGTTATACTTATGAATTATACACTATATAAATATTTATATTTATATTTATTTGTTTTATATTTTTATAGAAATATATTATACTCCTATAAAATTATAGGATGGAGGTGGCAGTTAAGATCAATTAGAAAACCAAAGATTACTTGAGTGATGGTGCTTACATAAGGGAAAAAAAGAGAAACCAAACTCATATCCAAAGTGAAATTAAATTCCATGTGAGTTAAAGCTGCAAATGTAAAAAATAATAAATATTTATGTGGTCATGGAATGGTGAAATGGAATACCAGAGATCGAATTCAATATGTCAAAAAAGATTTATCTGTCTTTAAGAAATTAAAAATATCACAATATAAATTTTAAATAACACCACAAAGCAAAAATATAAAATAAGAATACAAATGACAAGCTGGAAAATCATATTTTAAATATGTCTGACAGAATAAAGGTAATACATAAAGGACTCTTGTAAACTGATAAGGATAAGAAAAAAGTAAGTCCTCTAGTAGAACTGTAGATAAAGGGGATAAGTGCCCCAACCTCCCAATATTAGAAAAGACATATATGTTTTAAGATGTTGACAATGGCTGCATCAGGATATTAGAATTACAGGTGATTTCTTGTTCATTACATTGTGTTTTGTGTTTTTCAAGATTGAGTAAGTTTCTTTGCATAATTAGAAAAAGCAAACAATGTTCATGTAACCTAAAACCTCGTGACAAACCTTAGAAGAAAAAAAAAAATCTAAGGAAAATTTATTTTAGAGGGTAAGACCCAATTCTAAACAGACTGTCATTTTCCATGAAACCTTAGGCATTAGTTACTTGTTTCTGTCTCCCATTAGGCTTTAGAAGCTAATCTCATCACACATGGAAATCTTTACAACCTAACTATTAACATTAACTATAGCAAATGGACCTAAGACCTTTTTCAGCGTGGTTGTGGGTGCTGGTATGGACCATGCTCCTGGTTCTCCACATTAGGTTGATACTAACTCTACGTGTCTCCCAAGGGCCCACCTCTGCAGGGCCCAGGGCCCAGCTCGGCCCAGATCATGGGAGTGTTTAATAGCTACTAGTTCAACTGAACTGAACTACGCTTCTACGATTATGAAAGGCCTCTATGACCCAGAAAGGCATGTTAAAACAGAGTCAATTCATTATTCTGTTGTCTTTTATATGGTCGAGTATTTTCATGTGAACTAATTTTCCAATTTACTTCAAGTCACTTACATTTTCAATTAATTTTCACATATCCCCAAAAGAAATGAGATAACTGTGAAAGTTGAGTCATTTAACATATAAAAACATATGATGTTCATAGAGAGAAAAAATTACAAAAAATTAAAATTTTCCACAGGTACTTATTATAAAGCCATGATGAAGACTAATTCAAATCAAGGGGCCAAAACTGGTCCAAGTGAAACCAGTACAACAAAATCTTTCTTTATATTAAATAATACACTTAACTTTCCCAAATATTCAGAACTTCTAGTTAACATATTGCTTCTAAAAAGAGGTTTACTAGATATACACATATATTTTTAAAGGTTTTATTTATTTATTTGACAGACAGAGATCACAAATAGGCAGAGAGGCAGGCAGAGAGAGGAGGAAGCAGGCTCCCTGCTGAGCAGAGAGCCCGATGCGGGGCTCGATCCCAGGACCCTGGGATCATGACCTGAGCCGAAGGCAGAGGCTTTAACCCACTGAGCCACCCAGATGCCCCTGCTAGATATATTTTTAATGTCTAATTTGTCATTTGTTATTATTTACATAAATGTATTAAAATCATGAAAGCAACTTTTCATCCCACAGATTAATACTGTCATCTGAAGACTTATTTTTGTTATTAAATTACTTGGCAAATAGGTTTCTGGATAGGTAGCCTAATGTTTATGCTATGCTGAGCCAGTGACATTCATACTGTCTTAATTAGTAAAGGCTGATTTAATGAGACTTCTCTATTCTAGCAATATTGTAAGTAAAATATGATTTGAAATGTAAGCATTTCTAAAGAATGACCTTTACTAACACAAAGGGTACTGTTATTTAATGTAGGATACATTTATCTATCATCAAATTTTATTTATCCACAGCATGTTAACTCTAAAATAATGAGATTTTTAGCTTTACTTGTCTTGAACAGTAGGTCCTAAAAATGTTTTCCTCAATTTATTCTCAAAAGATAAATATATATTTTTTCCATTATAGAACAACTCTAACATCTGCACTTGCAGAGTTATACTTAAAGGTACTTTTACATTTCATTACGCACTAAATCATCAAAATAAACATTGAGGATCATGAATGCCTGGCTTTTCAATGAATGCTTCTGTATATTGTTTCTTTACAAATCACCGTTTTCATTTTAAAGATAATCAATCAGAGTCACACAATAACAGAACTGGCAAATGATATGGAGGGGTTACAAATTTACTCACACTTTGCAACTCAATGTGTTTTGTTTTTTTTTTAAAGTACCTTTCTTATTTGTTTATTTATTTACTTATTTGACTGATCTGCTCTTCCTCAGGAGCAAACTTATCACGAGCTTCCAGGAACACCCGCCTGTCTCTTGCTCTTCCCCACATGGTCCCACCACTTCCACCTTCTGAGGCTCTTATCAGGGGCCTATGGATGGCATAAGCAAGGGGATTTCCTCCACCTGCCTCGATGCATAATCTGACCCTATGTTTCAAAGGGGATCAAGGATAAAGACCCCTTGTTTTGGCTTTCCCATGAACACATGTCACACTGTCACTACCATTCCATGAGTTGGCTAAAAGAGGGGGCAATAATTATATTCATGAACCTCTCAACCCTTGCTTTTCCTGTCTCTTCTAACCTTCACTGTACTCAAATGAAAAGGGCAGGTTTGCCACCTCCTTTTTCATTTTAGATGCATTATAAATACATCATACCCACTCCTTGAGGTGGCAAGTTATATTCTGTTTTCCCTAGAGGTCATAATGGCAGATGAAATACAAGGACATCCTAGCTTACTGACATCTGAGCTTCCAGAAGGATAAACTAAGCTATTTGCAGTGGGCTGCAATGCTCTCTTTGTGTAACCAGCAGTGGTTTGGTTTCAGACTGGCTTTCACACCCAGAGGATATAAAAGGTTTTAACTGCCACCAGGTTAACTTAGAAAGATACAATAGGAGAAATGTAGCATGTCTGTGTGATCTCATCAAATGCATCTTCAGTGGAAGCCCTTATGGCAGTCCAGGCATTGCTTCCAAAATCCCATTAATATTATGTTCAATTTGGCGTGCCTGAGTGGCTCAGCGGGCTAAAGCCTCTGCCTTTGGCTTGGGTCATGATTCCAAGGTACTGGAATCAAGCCCTGCATCAGGCTCTCTGCTCGGCAGGGATACTGCTTCCCTACCCCTGTGTCTGTCTCTCTGCCTACTTGTGATCTCTGTCTGTCAAATAAATAAATAAAATCTTAAAAAAAATTTTTTTTTAAATATTATGCTCAACTTGGGGTGCCTGGGTGGCTCAGTGGGTTAAGCCTCTGCCTTCAGCTCATGTCATGATCCCAGAGTCCTGGATTGAGCCCCACATCAGGCTCTCTGCTCAGCAGGGAGCCTGCTTCCTCCTCTCTCTCTGCCTGCCTCTCTGCCTACTTGTGATGTCTCTCTCTGTCAAATAAATAAATAAAATTAAAAAAAAATTTACTCAACTCAGTTGTAAGAAATGAGATCCCACAAGTGAATGCAAGCTCCTCAGACATAAGGAAGCCTCAGACATGAAGGAAATCACATCTTGTAATCGCCTCTGAGTATATTTTATGTCTCTACAAGATACATTAGAAGTTATGAAGGAACTACCAACGGAAGCTGAGGTTATGTTTTTTCTGACAGATTTTCATATGCTGTGATCACATGGACCTTTGGGTTTGTATGTCAGATAACAGTCTTCTTAATCCCAATAAGGTGTGTACCCCACAATAAACAATATTGAATATAGGTGACATTCCATATTTATCTTAACTAAGTACATTTTCAAGGAAACAATATTGGCAGAAGGTAAATCCAAGGCCATCAAGACATTCAAGACAGGTTTTTTTTTTTTTTAAGATTTTATTTATTTATTTGACAAAGATCACAAGTAGGCAGAGAGGCAGGCAGAAGAGGGGTGGGGGTGGGGGGAAAAGACTCCCTGCTGAGCAGAAAGCCAGATGCAGGGCTAGATCCCAGGACCCTGGGATCATGACCTAAGCCAAAGGCAGAAACTTAACCCACTGAGCCATCCAGGCGCCCCTCAAGACAGGTTTAGACTTGATGATCCCTCTAGAGGGTAAACCTAAAAATACATTGACAATTTAAAACCATAATAATAATACCTAATTTGCTTGACAAAATTACCCAAAATGAAAACACTGGTCAAGAATAGAATACAGATGTCAGAGCAACTACATACTTCAGGATGATGGCAAAGATACTGATTAATTTTAGACTTTAAGTACCATGTTAAAAAATATCTGGAGTAAACACTAAAAGAGCAAAGTAGAATATAAACCTCCAAACATGTAAAAATCTGAAATGGGATTTTACAAAAAGGCAAAGCTCATGCCATCTAAAAGCCCGAGAAAAGGGGCGCCTGGGTGGCTCAGTGGGTTAAAGCCTCCGCCTTTGGCTCAGGTCATGATCTCAGGGTCCTGGGATGGAAACAACATTTGGCTTTCTGCTCCGCAGGAAGGCTGTCTCCCCCACCTCCCCTTGCCTGCTTCTCTGCCTACTTGTGATTCTGTCAAATAAATAAATAAAATCTCTTAAAAAAAACTGAGAGAAGGCAAAAAGGAAATAGAAAGCTCATGATAAGATGATAGAAAGGAAATCCAAGCATACCAGTAATTGCTATAAACATAAATGGACTAAACTCTCCAGATAGTTTAAAAATAAAGATAGGGGTAAAACATAAAAACATAAATTTAAGCTATGTGGCTTTTAAAGGAGACATAGAAAAAAATAATAAAAAAACTCCCCTAGTAATTATTATCCAAAATATAGACTTTAAGACAAAAGAATTACTAGAGATGAAAAAGTATGCAATAAAAAGAGTTTCAATACATTATGAAGGAATACACAAATGTTAATAATAGTAATAAAAACAGCAAGATTAGAGATGTGTCAAAGATTCAAACTGATTATTAAGGGTTATAATTATATATTTATACTACAATTTGGAAAATATAAATGAAATGGGAACATTCCTAGAAAAATACAGATCATCCAAAATTGACTCAAGTAGAAATAGAAAACTTGAGTCATTTTAGATTGGTTTTAAAGTAAGTTTTTCCAGTCATTTAAAAGACAGATAAAAGCAATCTCATAAATTCTTCCAAAGAGAAAAGAAGGAAGATACAGATGGCCCCTGACTTAAAACTGTTCAACTTATGACTTTTGAACTTCAGGCTGGTGTGAAAGTAATGTGAACTCAGTAGAAATTGGGGTTCAAATTTTGATCTCTTCCTGGGCTGGTGATATGCAGTCTGCTGCTCTCCTGTGATGCTGGGCAGAGGCAGCGACCCACCCCATCACCAGAATAAACAACTGAACCACCTACAATCATTCTGCACCAATATAACCATTCTGGCTTTCACTTTCGTACAGTATGAAGTCAATTACATGAGCTAATGCACACTTTTTTTAATAAAATAGGGTTTGTGTTAGATCATTTTGCCCAACTCTAAGCTAATTTAAGTGCTCTGCACCCATTTAAGGTAGGCTAGGCTAAGCTGTGATGTTTGATACATTAGGCATATCAAATGCACTTTTTGACTTGTGATATTTTCAACTTACCATGGGTTTATCAGGGTGTAACCCCATTGTAAGTTGTGGAAGAGTATACTCCTCAATTCATTTTATGACACTAGTATTTCCTATAACAAAAGGACATGAGGATAACAAGAAAAAATTTAGTCTCACTCATGAAGACAGATTAAACAATCATAAAAATTATTAGCTTACTGAATTCAGAAATGGATTAAAAGTTAAATATTATGAGCTAGGCACATTTACACAGTTGGTTTAATTAGAAAATTGATTAACTATATACACATATATAATAAAAGTAAAACCATATGATACATTTTAATAAATACAGAAAAAGCATCTAATAAGATACAGCATCATTTATGAGGAAGGGAAGCAGGCTCCCTGCTGAGCAGAGAGCCCGAAATGAGGCTCGATCCTAGGACCCTGGAATCATGACCCAAGCCGAAGGCAGAGGCTTTAACCCATGGAGCCACCCAGGCACCCCTAAAAAATCTCATACTTCTTGGTGAAATTTAAAAATATTCTCTTTAAGACTGGGAATAAAGGCAAAATATTTCTAAAGCATTTGTTTTCTTCTGCCTCTTTATGTTTACCAGAAAACGGGGTGTCTCGACCAAGATGGCGATATAGGAGGCTCTTGAATTTCCCCCTTCCATGTGATGCACCGACTATACATGGAGCAATTTCCTCTGAGAGAAATTCAGAAACTAGCTGAGTGACTCCTACACAGGGCAACTGAGAAATATCCATATTGAAAAGGCCTGCATCTTGGTGCTGACTGCAATTCTCCTCTTTGAAACACTGACAAGTTCTGGCATGTGCTCAACCACTGGGAGATACTAAGAAAAAAGGCAGTGGCTTAGACAATCACAAAGGTGATTGTCTATATCTATACCCATACCTATGTGCATATCTATATCTATATCCATATCTATATGAATATCTGTATCCATATACCTATATCTGCCTCTATTTCTCTAGAAATTATCAGAAATATATGGATTTTAGAAATACAAGGAATATAGCCAGCCTTATAAATGAAGGAAATCCTGCTATTTGTAACCACATGGATGGTCCTGAAAGGAGTTAGGGCATTATGCTAAGGGAAAAAAGCTGGACAGAAACAGAAAACACTGCATGGTATCACTTATATGTGAAATTTAAAAAATAAATTAATAAAAGCCAAACTCCTAGAGACAGATTGTAGAATGGTGACTGCCAGGGGCTGATGTAGGGGGAAATAAAGAGATAATGCTATAAGGGTATAAATTTTCAGTAGCCATGAGTATGGATTTAATGTTAACATGATGACTACAGTTGGTAATACTATATTGTCTAACACTTATTTTCCTAAGAGAGTAGAACTTTTTTAAAAAAAAAATTGTATTTATTTATTTTTGTGCACATACACGCAAGGGGAGGGGGGCGGGTAACAGCAGGAGAAGCAGGTTCCCTGAGCAGGGAGCTTGATGCAGAGCTCGATCCCAAGACCCTGAGATCATGACCTAAGCCAAAAGCAGATGCTTAACTGACTGAGCCACCCAGGTGCCCTAAGAGAGCAGAACCTAAGAGAGTTCATACACACACACACACACACACACACACACACACAAAGATAAACATATGAGGTGATTGATGTGTCCATTAACTTGATTGTGTGAGTCCTTTCACAATGTATATGTATATCAAATCATCATACTGTATGATACTTAAGGTATATGGCAATTTTATTTGTCAATTATACCTCAATAAAACTAAAAAAATATTGAGTATTACACAATTTACAATAAAAAAGGAATAAAAAAAGAATGTACACTTTGACCATTCCTATTTAAATTACCAATTTGTTTGTTTAAATTATTGGTTCTAGGAGTGCCTGGGTGCCTAAGTCAGTTAAGCAGCCAACTCTGGATTTCAGCTCAGGTCATGATCTCAGGGTCCTGGGATTGAGCCCCAAGTCAGGCTCCCTGCTCAGCATGAAAGCTGCTTGTCCCTCTCCCTCTACATCTTCCCCCCAACCCTAGCTCACTCTCTCCCTCTCTCTCTCTCTCTCAAATAAATAAATAAATAAAATCTTAAAAAAATTTTACTGGTTGTAACCAGTATAGTAAAATAAAAAGTTTTTTTTTATTTTTTATTTTATAAACATATATTTTTATCCCCAGGGGTACAGGTCTGTGAATCACCAGGTTTACACACTTCACAGCACTCACCAAAGCACATACCCTCCCAAAGTTTTTAAAAGTATAAGGAATAAAGAATAGACAAGATGCAATAAAATGGATACTATTTGTAAGATGATATGATTATATAAAAAATATCTAACAAAAGATATTCCAGCCATTTTTTTTGAAGAAAATTATAAAACCTTACAGCAAAGACTTTTAAAGAAGAGATAAATTGAGCATGGTAGATCATGCTATTGGATAAGAGGACTCAACATTTGTATGGAAGAGTAAATGGCTGAGATAGATATAATTGTTGAAGTAAAAAGCCAAAAAGGAGTGCTCGGCAGAAACAGTTATAAAGACTTTTTAGATGTCTGTACTATTAGGACAGCATGGGTTTGGTGTAAGGACAGAAAAATGAGCCAATGGAACAAAACAGACACTCTGGAAATAAGTTGGACATATACAGACACTTAATTTTTAACAGAATGGGCACTGAAAACCAGTGTTAAGAAAGTATGTCACTAAATGACTCTGGAACAATTGGTTATCTATAGAGAAAAAAGAAAACTGCATAAAATTGACTATATAAAGATAACTCCAGGTAGACGAAAGGTTTAAAGCTAAACTACAGCACTTGTAGAAGATGAATACATTGAGGAGCTATATGATTGTGAAGTAGGAAAAGACTTCTTAAACAGAATACAAAAGTACAAAGCATGAAAGCACTAGAAACATGTGGTTATGTTAAAGTTGAAGGTTAACTTTAACAAGAGACACTAAAAACCAGTGAAAACTGAAGCTATAAACTGAGAATATATCTGCAACATAGGAAATGGAGGATTAGTACAGTATTCGTACTATATAAATAACTGCTTACAAATAAACTTTTTAAAAAATTAATGACTCAAAGGTGGTAACTGAGTAGGAATAGAAATTTCACAGAAGAGGAAACACAAATGGCCAGTAAACATGAAAAGATGCTTCACCTCATTAGTTATCATGGATATGCAAATTAAATAGCCAGTGAGACAGTATTTCACAACCACCAGATTGTCAACAATTTTTAAAAATCAGATAATGTGAAGTGTTGCCAAGGAGTTAACACAATGGAAAGCTTATCTGTTGTTGGTTGGAGTATGAAGTGATACCTCAACTTGGAAAAATAGTTCGGCATTTCTTCATTCAGTGTGTATTAATTAACTACTTAAAATACATTTGGTACTATTCTGGGACCACAGCATGAGCAAAACAGATAAAACTGTCATTTCAGGTTGAAATGTACATCTCTTAGGTCAAAATTCCACTTCCTGGAAAGTGTAGGGCCTACAGAACATAACTATATAATCTACATATGTAGATTTCTCAGAATCTACAGTACTGCTTCTAAGTCAAACTAAGGAAGAAAGATGATAACCAAAATGTGTATTGTCAGTGGGATGGGTAAATAAATTGGAGTATGGGATACAAAAGAATATAAAACACTGAAGATGAATAAACTACATCTATATATAAAAAGGAATCTCAAAAATTATGTTAGTGGAAAAACTAAATCTGTTTTTTTATTTATTTGTTTATCTTTTTTAAGTAGGCTCTGTGCCCAAAGTGAGGCTTGAACTCACAACCCTGAGATCAAGAGTCACATGCTCTACTGACTGAGCCAGCCCCAAAACTAAACATATTATAAAGACATATTCATATTTATTAGTAAACTATAAAGAAAAGCAAAAGCCTAACAGACAATTCTGCAGAAGAATTACTTCTAGGCAATAAGAAAGAAGTAAGGGGCATCTAAGGTAGAATTTTATTTTTGAGTTAGGTTATTCGGGAGTTTGATCTTTTCAAAATTACATCTATATTTTATACACACTTTGAAAATATTTTATATTTTACAATAAAAAATACATGTCCTTAACATACTAATTGGGCTAAGTTTTTTTGTTTGATTATTAATTTGGGTCAAAATAATAAAATAGTAAAATCAAAAACTCACATATGTTACTGCTTCTATATCATATAAAAATAGTATATCCAATAGCAGTATAATTTTGTCTCAGTGAAAAGTTAAAAAGGAACTTAAAAGTATCAGAAAACCAAGTAAAGGATATATGATAACATGGTTATTAAGAGCAAAATCTACAGAATTACACACAGTCGTCTGAAGGTTCAGCTGAATTGGTACTCAAAAAATATATTTATATGTGTAGATTCTTCCAGAGATCTAACTCCCATGGTAGAATCAATCTAAAATTTGTCCCACTAAGAAATAAACCTTAAAAACAGTTAACAAACATGATAGCAATTCATTTGTAAGAGTTTATATAATATAGAGCCATTCATATAAATTGATCCAGCATAGTGTTTATAATATAAGAATTCACATTTAGTGAACACTATTCAAATATAATTTCAGTTCAAGACCAGCAGATGAGGCTACGGTAATGCTTTTCTGAATAGAAATATTGAAATTGAGGTTCTTTCTAAGAGGTTAATGATTACTTTGACCGTTTAAACAAAATTCTAATAAATAACTTCTCTTTACACTGTAGCTAGGAAGTTAGGAACTACCATCCTTGATGCACAGAACAGTGCCTGCACATATAAATATTGTTTACAGAAGATTCTTAATTTTAGATTTCTGTAGTTTAAAACATTAATAATTTTGATGTAAAAAAAAAGCTTATTCAATGACCAACATGAACTTTATATGAATTCCAAATCTATGCCCTTACTGGTAAGTATATACTCATCTATGATTTTATGGAATTTTCACAATGAATATAAACAAATGAGCATTGCCATGAATTAATATTACTACTGTATATCCATGGGAAACTATGCAACAATAATTAAATTCATAGAATGAATATTCAATTTCACCCATTAGATCAAGAACTACACATTTTTCAAAACTTCAGTATAATAAGAAAAAAGACTTCTCTGATTAAAGATAAAGTATTCAACATTCAATCAAATAATCAGATTTCTAAACACCTAAGTATTTAGAAATGTCAAGTGAAATTAGTCTAGGGGATTGTCAATTTTAAGCGAAAAGGTTAGTCGTAAATGAAACACTGCTTTTTTAGGCATGATCTGTAGAGTCAATAACAAAAACAAGGTTTGACTACCTTAAAATTACCCACCATATATATAAATATTTCCATGTGTGTAAATGTGTGTGCGTTTATATATGTATACATATAAAAGTATACATGTTTTCCCTTTTTTTGAGATACATGTACATAAAGTCATTTTAGACATTTTCTCTGGATGCTATAAATTAAGGTGTTAGGTTTTTACACAATGTATTTTTGGTATGTAGTCATAATGTTCTCCAATTCTCTAGTTCTGTCAGTTTCACAATGCTCTAGGGTGTGAAATTGACAAGAAATGGTGCAAAACCAACAACCTGAAGCATAGAACTTTAATAAGAACTTACCATGCCCAATGTTTGAGAAAGACTAGAAAAATAAATATTTGACAGCAATGACTATGCTCCAATTTGATGAGATGTTTCAAACAAAGAATCCCAGATTCTTCCAAATGCATGAGTCCTTCTATATGTACAAATGTTTAAAAAATCGAAGTAGGATAATCCAAATACCACACTACCTAAGAACCTTAGAGGGAAAGATATGTAAGAATGAAATCTTACAGTCACAGCAGTTGCTTATTTCCCTAGAGTTAAGCTATAGTTCCCACTTTTGCATTCTTATAGATAATGGTCATTTCAAACCCTCTCTCTGAAGCAGCCTTTTTAAATTTCCTTCCCGCAAATCTGAAATAACAATTTAAAAAAGGAAGAGTGTGGAAGGTCACCTTTAGTATTGTGTGTTTTCCATCATTAAAATCTGTCTACTCATTGCCCTAACAAATTAGTTACCATTATTTGGCAGCCCAGAAATCTTTTAAACATTAAATGTGATTTTATATAAAAAGGACTTAGCATAGTGGCTGGCACAAGTAAGAACTCAATGAACTGTGATGGTGGAGGTACATGTTCCTCATTATGTCACTCTTGACCGCTCCTATTCTAGACTTTCTACATTACTTCCTGAGGGCAAAGTCCAATATTAGTAGCGAAAGAAGCAGCCAGAAAAATATGGGCTGCTTCTGTTTTCTTAATAAGGGATTTATAATGATGAGGAGGAGGAAGAGGAAATAATATTAGTAATGATGCTGTCTTTGTGCTTTATAAACATCTTTCAAAGACATCATTTCATGTAACAGGCATAGCATCTCTGTAAGTTTTGTAGAGCAGATATCACTTTCCTTATCTTAAGGATGAGGAAATTAAACCTCAGAGAGGTTGAAAAAGTAGCCCAAAGGACACTGACTGCACATTAGGCCATTGAATGCAAAATGGAGACCAGAAGCCACATCACTTCAACCCAAGTACTCCCTTATGATTTAAATCAGCATGGCACTCCATCTTGAAATATTAATCCTTTGGAGCAAGTAGAGTTTCATGTGGGTGTTTCATGGAACTCCTGGACTAACGTGATCAGTTCAAATAAATGAATAAGTACTCAACATTAAAAACAGATCCCTTGCTGCCTTGGTTTGGGTATAGCAAAAGGAAGACAATTTATCAGATAACATTTCAGTTTCTTTGACTTTATTATTCTTATAAATTGAATTATTATTCTGAAAAATTATTCTTATAAATTGAAAATATATTTAAATGGACTCTAAATTATTGTACTTAAAAATATTCTTCAGTTTAGTTTTTCCAAAAAATAACACTGAAAACAATGTAAAATACAACTGAGTTATTTTCTGGTCCACAGAACTTTCAAGGGGAGTTGTGTTAGCTAAGCAATATTAGGATCCTACAGCATGAATTATCTTATAATGAAATACCTGGGAAAAGTTCTATGTAATTGGGAAAATAATATCTTCAAAGTAAATGATTGCTACAGTTATAAATGTATACTTCTGGCCTTTTAAGGATTAACCATGAGAAAAACATTAATGTTCACTACCCAAAAATATTTATACATTTCTTAAGTAGACTATAATAATATAGTCTTTCTGCTTAGATATAAGCTTTATTTTTAAAAACTTAGAATTATATATAAACAAGGTTGGATTGGGAATTATTTGATTAAAAATGTAACCAATGAACCCGTCCAAATAAAAACTCTTTTGAATAACCCCCATGGAAAAACAACATGTCACACCTAAATTCTACATATTTAAGCCATATGTAGCACATCAAAGCTACCATAAAGGGACTGAAAAGATTTATTTTGAACATTGAGAAAATCTTACTTGTGAGCAGATGCCTAGACTTAGCCTGGAGGCAGCAGGTTTTCATTGGGTGACTAATCACATCACTGGGGCATTTTGTGAAGTCTCTAGAAAGGATATTTAGTAGTAAAAAGCATGCATATTGAAGTTAACAAACCAGCTAGGCACGTCAAGATATTTCTGAAGAGCCTCCCCCAATCACAATGAATGCCCTAAATCTTAAAAACAAGCAGTTCATTCCTGTTCTCCGAGGACAACTGCCCTTCGTCAAGTTTGACTCTGACAAAAATCAGTGAGAATTTTGCCTGAACAAAATGCACTAAACTCCTGCAGCAGAGTCATCTCCATAATAATCTCTCACTTGATTCCTCAAGTTCTCAGGGCAGCTAATTCTGGAGAAACTCAGAACACATTGCAAATTTTCTTGTTTTTGTTTTTTATTTTTAACTACAAATGCAATCCATCTTCAAAAATCTACACAAATGCTAAAAAAAGGCCACTACGAAATGAAGTCATATGAAAAATAACCCTAGAATTGCTCAGCTTAAGGGGTTCATAAAGAGTACTAAAAATGTCCAAATCTCTCACATAGGAGGTAAGGAATGTGAAGCCCAGAGACTTAATATGACTTACTCAAGTTCTCAAAGTCAGGGGGTGCAGCCTCAGGATAAGAACCCAGAAAACCCAAATCATCTCGTGTTCTTTCCACCACACCATGACCACTTTCATATGGAAGGGAGTGTGAAAGAGACACATTTGTGAAGTTGGGATCTTAAAATTTTTTTCTTTCTCATAGTGAAGCCCCTTTTTGGCCCCCAAGAAAGCAGCATTATTTTATGTGTAAGTATTTCTAAAAATAATTCTAGTTTAAATCTACTATTATCTGGTCTCAATATGTTGCACTTTCTTTCCAAAGGACTGATGTCATCAGAAATCCTTAATATTGGTTAGCAAACTGTGGTCTTTAATTGCTAAAGACAACATCTGTAGATTCTCAGTCAGGAGAACTCTGGGACCACAAAAAAAAAAAAAAAAAAAAAAAATCAGGGCTAGTTTAATGCATGAGTGATAGAAATCAGTGTGAAACATACACTTCAAGTAGTCTTGTCATTTTATGTATTTACAGGTTTATAACCCATTTATGAATTCTTGATAAAATATTAAATCAGGAAACTACTAAAAATTATTAAAACAGGGTAGCACAAATAGTTTTTAAATTTTTCTTAAATCTAAAGCCCAAAGTAACATCTTCTAAAAAGATTCAAATATTTATATTTTAAGGTTGAGTATCAGGCAGAAAAAAGGTTAAATCCTAATAACATAGTGGAGCTAAAACACGACTTTGGGGCACCTGGGTGGCTCAGTGGGTTAAGCCTCTGCCTTCTGCTCTGGTCATGATCCCAGAGTCCTGGGATCAAGCCTGTCTCGGGCTCTCTCTGCTCAGCAGGGAGCCTGCTTCCCCCTCTCTCTCTGCCTACTCCTGATCTCTGTCAAATAAATAAATAAAATCTTAAAAAAAAAAAAAACACGACTTCAAACAAAATTTAGTTCATATTAAATATTACCACTAGAGTAAAAACTGGATTAAAGAAAACTAATGAAAATATTTTTTGTACTCAGAAAAATGGGAAATTAAGTTTCTTTTTTGTTCAAGTTTCCTGAAAATCCCAGAAGGAAACATTTAATTTTCTAGGACACATTGATAGACAGAGGTAAGAAGGCTACACAGCTAGAGCTGAATTAATCAAGCAAACATCATTGAGAATCAGCAGAACTTTCCTGGTGATTAAACTCAGTTTGAGACAGCTGGAGGTGGACCCAATCTTTCCGGAGATTCCATGAGAACAGAATGTTAAGGGCACAAAACGGTCTTCAAAAACAGACTATGAAAAAAACAAAAAACAACAACAACAAAAAACAGACTATGTAAACCATTGTAAACCTGTCAGTATTTTCAAGTATACAGGGAAATATGTGAGTAAAAATCAAGAGGGTAAACCTCACATTTTCAAATTAGAGATATCTTATTAACTAGTATAGCTTCTTACCTAATTTCATTCTTATTTTTCGAGTTGGATCATGTTTACATGAAATATTTGCCTTCTCCAATTTCCTAAAATTTCCAAGGGTCATGGAACTATTAATAATCAGAAATGCGAAAGACTGAATACCGTAGTGTTCCAAGGCTGGAATTACTTTAATTGTTAATTCTAAATTATTAAATCTAACTATATCTGGATTCCCGTTTGATCTATTTAATACCAATGTTGGAAAAATTCCAAAATTGTCCACACCCCTAATTAGAGTGGCCATACATCACAGTAAAAAGCAACCCGACTTTATGCCTGGGTCCTGGCTAAATCATAAATAACTCTTAAAAGGGTCCCATTTTGATGATAAATGATATAACCATCAACTATATAAAACTTTGAATGGCTTCTTCCCTTACTCTCCTAGTTCCTAAGAAGACTTTCTTCCATGTAACTTAATACTAGAAAAGAAATTAATGCTGACTTCTCCTTAATTGAAAATTTTCAATTTCAATATACAAGCTTGACTTTTTAGGTGTTACCTCCTGTCCCTTCCCACTTTGTTACCAGTATGAATTTTGCTTCTTCCTATGGAAATTGTGCATTACTGTTCTGACATTCCCTGCCCCCAGTCCTCCAACCCCTTAGTGCTTAGTTGGCTTGGAAGCACAGACTTACTTGAAAATATTAAATTTATGACAATGTTTTAAAATCACTAAGTAAATTAAAAATCATTACTGCAATACAGTTCATTTGTAAACTGGGTACAGCTTTTGTACTGATAAAAGAATAATTTAGGACAAAATTTATGGTTAATAAATACCATTGAAAAAACACCTCAATGAATGAATGATAAGGAATGGACTTCATAGACAGGTGGTTTAGTGTGAAGAAATAGAAAAATTCTTATGCCACAAAGAGAAAGGGACAGAAGGGTGACAAGATAAAGGAGAAGAAGCATAAAATCAAAAGTGTAATTAAGTTTGAAAGAAACCCTGTCACCCACTGGCTTTGCACAATGACTAGCATGTCCTAAGGCACCAAAAGTTATAAACTTGTTCTACTGGGATATTTTTATCTTTTTTACTGTAAAAATGTAACTCAGACTTTATCATGGAAGTCACTTGTTAAAATGGACTAGGTTTTTAGAAATAAATATTGAGCGGACTGAAATGCATTTAGTCTTCAAGTGAAATATGCATACATTGGCCTTCAATCTGTAATGTTCAGGTCCGGCTAATATTGTTCCACTTTTGCACAAAAGATGAAGCCAAGGCTATAAAGGTAGAAAAGTGTACCTCTGCTTTAATTTTTCACAACTGTCTTGTTTCTAAGTCTCATACTAGGTTCTGTAGCATATGCAACTTTGTTTCATCATCACTTCTATCCAATCAGGTACGTTTTACAGATGCAAAAACTGAGTTTAGAGACTTTAGACAACTTTCCCACAGAGCTGATAAAAGTCAGGGTCAGGGTTTGAACCTCTGGCTGCCAGCTGCCAAATCCCAAACTCCTTGCCACTGTGCTCTGTAATCTCTCTCTGAAGAGCTCCTTCACAATCAACTTATTTGTGGTGCTTCTTCTCAAAGACTCTCCATTACCTGCCCAGTAGAGCACAACCCCCTTGAACCAGTCTCTAAGGTGGTTTTAGAACAAGCTGAAAAGCATTAAAAAACCCACATGCCAGCAGTTTGGATTTAATTGATCGGGGTAGAGTGTAGGCATCAGCACTATTTAAAAGTTCCCCAATGGATTGTAACATGCTGCTGCAGCTGGGAAGTCTCCCAGAGACTTGCATCCAGGGGTCCCCTGCAACTGGCTTGTCTGCTCTGCCAAAACGCTGTTTCCTGACAGTTCTTCCCAGCCATCTCACCCTCAGACATACCACGAACCACCATTTAGCACTAATCTTTACACAAAGAAATAATGCCCATCAGAGGAAAGAAAGTCCTACTTTTTCAGCTTCACATCTCCTTTCTGTACAAAGGTTCAGCCTTTGCAGTTTGAGGATCACAATTCCTGCGCTGATTCTTGGGCACTTCTTTGAAATTAAAAATGTGTAACATGGAAAGTTTGTAAGTCATCTTTCCCTGATCTATTCCTGCTGCCATTTTTATGAGGCAAAGAGAGATGGAAATTCATAGAGTATTAGTATTCGGTCAACCACGATTATATCTAGTTAGCTTAGAGCACCGTGCCAATGAGGCTAATATTGTGACTTTCACATCTAGTTAGCTCTGTTTGGATTCACAAACTCATACCACCTTTAATCTGGGGTAGGCAATGCACAAATGTCAGCAATTATGCAGTTGATCATAATAGAGATGTGTATATGTGAATGTGTGTGTGTGTGTGTGTGTGTATCTGTGAAAATCCAAAGGCATCATCTTCAAATGCAAGCAAGAGCATATTTTAAAAAAGCAGCAGTGTAGCCAACTTGGACTGATTAGAAGAGAGAAGGAAAATGTCTAGTTGATCAACAGTTAGCTGATCATAATATTAACCAAGTCCTTCATGCCACGTTTCTGCAAGCTAACATTGAATATAATATAAAATCACCCCCACTTCAGCTCAGCTGGGATTTTGAGTTATTAAACAAAAAGAATGTGTTAAATTAACATTCACACTCAGCATTAAACCCCTAGAAGCAAAGGAATTGAAGATAAGACGTCCATTGTCAAATCATGACTTTGTATTACAGTCCCAAAGGTAAGATCACCCAGTATTATGTATTTCTCAGAAAACTAAATGTATGAGATTAAAAAACAAACCCTCTGCACAAAAGGGTGAGCTCAGTGCAATACTGAATGCTGTCATGTTTGTGGATTTAAGGCATGCCTTCCTATTATTTTAATGTAGTTTTGTTCTTTCTTCTTTTCCTTTTCATATATTAGTGTGACTCACATTGAGGTACTTCAGAAGTTTTTATTTCACAAAGCTGAGGTCCCTCACGTCCCTGCTGTTTTACACAGACTAACACATCTGAACGGATTTTATGGAAGAGACCCACAAGTGATATTGTTCAAGCATGAATACTTGAGTGTATTTCCTGAAAGTTCTGGAAGGAAAAACACATCAGGTAGGCTAAGGCTGGACACCAGGACTGAACACAGAGGGTCAATACAGCACCTGCTCAGGAATTGACCAAAGAGCAGCTTTTCACATTGGGACAGACATGTGGGAGGACAAAGGCCAATAGACTGGATCATCATCCAATTACCCGGGAAAATGGCTTCTGCCTTCCTCACCTATTAACCGTGGCCGGAAACCATGCAGTCATCATCTGGCAACTCTACAAGCTTTCACTGGGACAACTTTTAATTACATCACATTCCTATCATTTTCTCTCTGCCTCTTTCATCTTTCATTTTTTTATATGAATATATCTGTTATTCTCAAAAGTAAACTTCTCCAAAGTATGTTAAAAAATTCAAGAGTACAAAAGGGTATAATACTTAAATGAAAGTCTACTTCAAAGAGTATGAAAGGGAATACAGTCAAAAGTAATTCTACTTTGAACTCCATCTCTAGACTCCCTATGAAATGGATTCATCCCTTCTTTTTCTCTTTCTTCTCCTTCCTCCCCCTTCTTCTCTCTCCGCATATATTTGTATGTATATACCTAATACACACACAAACATATCTCTAATGGAAACAACATATATTTTGTACTGCATATTTCTTGTTTTACTTATACCTTACACATTATCCCATATCAGTTGTTACTGTTACTGAAATTCATATGTTAAAATCCTAATGCCTAATGCGATGGCATCAGAAAGTGGGGACTTTGGGAGATGATTATGTCACAAGGGTAGAGTCTTCATAAATGGGATTTATGTTCTTATAAAAGAGACCCCACAGAGATCCTGTGCCCTTCTGCCATGTGAAGATACACAAAAAGTCTACAACCTGGAAAAAAGACCTCACCTGACCATGCTGCCCGCTGACCTTGGATTTCCAGCTTCTAAAACTATGAGAAAGACATTTCTGTTGTTTATAAGCTACTCCATCTGGAGTATTTTGTCATAGCAACCCAAACAGGCTAAGACAATGTCACCTTGCATGGATGAACCATGATTATTACCATCACCCATTGCTGGGCATTTTTTTCTATATCTTCCTGCAACAAATAATGTCAGAATAAAGTCCTGTATGGATTTGTACATAGATACATGCAACAAAATTTGCTGCTCTATGTGACTTTGTTTACATATGCAAGCATACACACAGACTAAATCTGGGGTAGTGGAATTGCTGGGCCAAAAGATATGCATATTCTAAGTTTGGGTAGTTATTGCCACATTGCCTTGTCAAATACACAAATGAATTTACACTCCATCCAACAATGAACAAGAGTACTTCCATGACCATACATTTGCTAACTCATTGTATTATCATAAGATTTGATCTTGCCCATCTGATAAGAAAGTCTCACTGTATTTTTAATTAGATAAATGTTTTTATGAGTGGCAATTAGCAAATAATGTATTGAGTTCTGGACAAGTAATCACAGATCCTGTACTTAATGGTAGTCTCTCTTAGTCAATGTTTTAAATATATTATGTACTATGTATGTGTCTAGTGTTGTAGTGAAGTTCACATATTTAAAAAAATTAGGACATAGTTCCTAGCTCAAGCAGTCTTGGAGAGAAAAATATTTAGGGATAAGTATAATAAGAGAATATGAATTGGATATAGAAATGATTAACTTTGGGTAAAAAGCTTGTTCCTTAAATATACCTTACTAATCTGTTTTTACATTTTATAAACATATTCAAATGGGATAAGGAAAAAATATATAATATGCTTGTCTACAAGAAGCACCATGACAATTAAAGCTAAAAACTAAAGATCCTGATCCAATGAAAAATTATCTTAGGTGACCCATCTATACTTATAATCTATATTTATTGAAATAAGAGTATACAGAATAATTTATCAAACTATCTTACTTGATACTTATTCTAGGGACTTGGAGCTTTGTCTGAAAAAAAAAAAAAAAAGGACACAGCCTGTCCTCTGACCACTGTTTTTCAGATGTTGTTAAGCTCTTTTGATTAACAGAATCCAAACACAAACTTTTGTCTTCTGCCCTTCCTCCTCTCCCAACTCACTGAACCATTAAACTTTTAATATATGGTGATTCTTATTAACCATTGGATTTGTTATACCATACTAAAGAAGGTTGCCCTTTAATAAGGGTGTGTTAAGGATAGTTAATTATATTACACAGAAATCCTTTAAGTATTCAGATCCCATAAAATGTGATAATAATGTTAACATTATTGACTGGTAAGGTTACTACTTGAGCTTTTAATTATCTTTCCAACCTTCTTTATAAGCTGTCTTCCAATCAACAGGAAGGCTTTAAAATTTTATTCCTGGACTAAATTTGATTCACTGATCATACACCCTTTCCACATTTTCCCTTAATTTCCAAACTTCATTACATTGTTTATGGCCAACTGGTAATTTCTCCTCCAAAAGTAAACCTTTGAGCTGGGCTGCCCACAGACGGAGGCAGAAGAAGCTGATGTGTGGAAGGTGCTGAATGGGGGTTCAGAAGTCTAGGTTTGACTTCCAGTTCTGCTATTTGGCAAGTCATTCCCCAGATGCTGATTTAATATTACTGTAATGAGCAAATACTTAACTACTTTATTTACTTCCCAGGGTTATGGTAGGGATCAAGTGAAATTATGGGTGGAAATGGATGATGAGAATTAGCAATTAGTTTCCTCAATCTCCTTTCAAAATCTCCCTTCTGTATCTATGCCCAGCAGTCTACACGGCCTATACTTTCCCAAAGCCTCCCCCGTGGGCCATGTTATTTGAGTCTTCCACACTCTAGCCCTGTATTTCCCACCAAAATTTACCTGCTTTAGGTTTTATCTCTCAAACTCTAATTTTTACTAGAAGACAGCTATAACAGAAGAAAGAATAATTTGTAAGTAATAATGGGTTACATTTATTGAGTACTTCATGCATTTATTGAGTACCTCATGCCAAACCATAAAGCTATCATTGGCAATCTTACAGCTTTTACTATAACTTCTGATTATATCATATTCTTGCCATTTTCCCTCAGTTTGACACACCAAGAACTTTATATACAATACTCTCACTTAATCTTTACAGCAAATGCATGCATGGAAGCCATTCTTCTTCTTCTCCAGCTGAGGAAACTAAGACTTGGAAAGTGAAGTAATTTGCGCAGTCATACAGCTAAGTTGTGGTGGAGCCAAGGCTTTGAACCTTTGAATGCTTGAAACTTCCCCATAATCACTGCACTCTGCTGCTTCTCCTTCATGCAGAACTAATGTAATGGACAAATTCTCATTGATGTATTACCTTATTTATTTAACATGCTCCTGCAATTACAGAGTCTAAAGTTGAAAGATCTACTTTTTTTAAAAGTTATTTATTATAGAGAGAAAAAGAAAGGGTACACGCACAAGTAGGGGGAGGGGTAGAAGAAGAGAGAGAAACCTGAAGCAGACTCCACAGTGAGCAGGGAGCCTGACACAGGACCCTGAGATCATGACCTGAGCCAAAACCAAGTCAGTTGTTGAACTGACTGTGCCACTCAGGTGCCCCTGGAAAATCATCTACTTTAACCATCCATCCAATCCTTATTCTTCTCTATCACACACCTAAGTCACATTCTGCCTTTTGCTTCAATCAGGGACATACTCTATGTCCAAAAAGAGAATCTCTTCATATTCAGACAACTCTTTTAAGAAGTTCTTTATATCACATAAATATCTTTCTTCCTGAAAAGCCCATCCACTGATCTTAATTTTACCTGAAAACTTTATTGAAAAGGAGGTAGATGGGGGGAATTTGATGAAATAGATAGAGGTGATTAAAAGTATACCTATTGTGATGAGCACTGAGTCATGTATAGAATTACTGAATCATTATGTTGTACACCTGAAACTAATATAACACTGTATGTTAATTATAGTTCAATAAAAAATTTAGGAAACAAACAAACAGAAAAAGAAAAAAATTCAAATAAAAAGGAAGGGGGAATAAAGAAAGGAAACACTATAACTCAAACGTTATAATAAATCATCTAATGATCTCTTCTCCTTGGCAAAGTACTGAGCATACCTTGGCCATGGTAGTTCAAATGAAAGCACTTAAAGCTTCATTTGGGAAGCTGCATCTCTCCCAAACCTCAGGCATACTCTGACCAACTGAGGAAACTTCACTGATACAGGTATTCAATTTCTTCTAATCCCACCTAAAATACTATATTAAGATCGTAGGGGGTGATCATGTTATGCTTTTGATTCATACATGAGTTTATGGTTTAATATTCCTACAACTTTTCTCTCTTCCTACTTCATTTACTGTAGCTGAAACTGACCTTGTTGGAGTTGATCCATCTTTTGAAAGAGTGCTTCTAACTGGGACTGCCATTGGAATCGCCTTGGGAGTTTTAAAAATATTGCTTCCCGTATAGCACTCCTAGAGATTCTGATTTATTTGTATGAGATGTGGCCTAGGTTTTAAGATTTATATTAGTTGTATTTCCCTATGTACTTATTTTCTCACCTTCATGTCATCTACAGATGCAATAGCCAAGTCATCAATGTTCTCCCCAAGTCATTGCAGAGTCCTAGACCCTCACTTTAAGTGAATAATTGGCCAGGTACACTTGGGTGTAGGGATTCAACCAATTACAAATCTACCAAATTACATTATCATTCAGTCCACAGTTTTCTATTCTACTCACAAAATAATATCAAATAATATCAAAAAGATTTGGTTAAGGGGCGCCTGGGTGGCTCAGTGGGTTAAGCCGCTGCCTTCGGCTCGGGTCATGATCTCAGGGTCCTGGGATCAAGTCCCACAGTGGGCTCTCCGCTCGGCGGGGAGCCTGCTTCCTCCTCTCTCTCTCTGCCTGCCTCTCTGCCTACTTGTGATCTCTCTCTGTCAAGTAAATAAATAAAATCTTAAAAAAAAAAAAGATTTGGTTAAATGTCTTACAGAAGGCAAGTCTCTAGGGCAGTGTTTAAAAGCATGGATTCTGGAGCCTCCTCTCATAAAGTAGGTATAACAGCACTTACTGATAAGGGTGTTACAAGACTAAATGAGATGAAGCCTCTGGCATATAGTTGGTTTGAAAGTGTCAATTATCACTGCTGTTGTTTTGCAGCCTTTTTATGCACTATTTACTGCAAACACTTGATTAAAGGACAATGATAAAACTTGTTGATAGAGGTCCAATGTTGGTTAAATCAGTTGTAGCTAAAGCAAGAAATAAGTTTTAGAGATCATTTCTAAGCCATCCCTATTTTTTCCCTACCCCAGTTAAGCATGATTCATAAACCATTAAAGGATTTCTAACTATTGTGTATACAGAGTGACATCCACGGCTTGCTCCCCCTAATTTGCATAAAAGTTGTTATACACCTAAATTGCACAATATTTGAAAACTTCAGTTAAGCAAGAATTAACTAATTTGTCATAAATATTGTATTACCCATTGCACAAAAATAAAAATATATAAAATGTAGATAAATGCGAGAAAAAAATCCCTGTGGATTAATTTCTGAATCTGCTAACTCCTGAATATTTTGAAATTTCTTCAAAATTCAAGCTCCTCTTTCTTGTTCTCCAAGAAAAAACACTTGAGTAAAGAAATACACCTCGGGTATCTGAGTGACTCAGATACAACTAATATAAGCGTCTGCCTTTGGCTCAGGTCATGATCCCGGGGTCCCTGGAGTGAGCCCTGCGTCTGGCTTCCTGCTCAGTGAGAAGTCTGTTTCTCCCTCTACCTCTGCCCCTCCACCCTGCTCATGCACATGCTCGCGCATGCCCTCTCTCTCTCTTTCAAATAATAAAATCTTTAAAAAAAAAAAATACCACCTTAACTTGCTGGTAGAAACAGAAGGCTTCTAGATGTAAAGTCATTACCTCCATCATCTTCTAAAAAACCAGCACTACCAAAGAGTGAATCAGAGGGGGGAAAATAGAAGTAGAATTATCATAGATCTCCAAATGAAATTCACACACCAATTTGAAATGTCGGCAAAAAGATGTTCGGTTAAATAGCCTGATGGTATTGCAGACTCCCTGGATGGAACAAGCAGACGAAAATTCCTCGCTCTGACAGAATAGGCATTTCCTGTGGGAGGCACCTGTTTATTATTCAATTGCCATTTGTCGAGAAAATATAGCTTTGAGCAATCTCATCTTTTAGGAAATTAAAAGAAATAGAATTCCTCAAATTACTAGCAAATTTAACTTACTAGTCCCTTTCCTAAGAATCTGAGGACAAGTTAGGAAAAATGTTTTTTGAGAATACATAGTTATTAAAATTCATATTATGGATTCACACTGGTATTTTGCTGTAACAAACAGACCACACGGCCAGACAGGATTGGAACAATAGACTCTGAGAAATGAATTAGATCATTGTGGGTGTGGGAGGTACCATTTAACTGAAAGAAGATATGGTTTATTGAACAGTTCTTTATTGGGTAGTTAAGAGTTAATCCATTTCCAAAACTTGAGTTAATTGCTCCCACATTCAACTGATCAGTTTGGACTCAGAATTGGTTTTCTGGTTTGACACGTCACGTGATGGACAGAGAACCGAGGTGCTATTTTAGACTGGGTATAAAAAGGTTAACTTAAAGAAGTTACCCCAAACATCTCCTCTGCATTATTTACTAATCAAGTGCAGGGTAGCCTAACACAAAATTCTGTTAAAGTATAAGTAGTTTACTTCTATTTTTTTTTATCTTGAGAATCAAATTATTAACTGATGTCTAGCCACTCTCCGTGGGGATATTTATTAAAAAAGAAAATAGTGAGTGAGGGAGATACTAGGAAGTGAAAAGTGAGAAGAAAGGTAATGCAAAGTCTGAGTGAGCAAAGATGATTTTAAAATATAGCCTTAGGTGAGATAAAGGAAAATGAATCTTTATTCCTCTATTTCTCTGTGGGGAGGTTGCCCAGATGTTTAAAAGTAGCATTCAGAACCAGGATGGAACATTCTGCTCTGTTCCGGTGAGGTTAAAATTGGAGTAACTCTGGGCTGGGAACAAGATTTTACTTTTCTTTTTCTTTTTCTTTTTTTTTTTTTTTGACAAATAACATGTGTACAATGGGTATTACATTAATATATTAAAAAGCAGTTCTTCAATAAAAACCGGTCTATAAATATTTTGATACTGTATGAGGTACCTAGTAGGTATACAGTAAATCTTTATTCTCTTCTACTCAGCTGTGGCACATTGAATAATGTGAGAGACCTCTCATTAGGCATCTTAACTACAACAAAATAGTTAATTTGTAAGAATCTCAAACTTGTTAAAGGAAGACAATCCTGAAAATATTCTAGTTGGTAAAGGATAACAATTGAGCATTAATTGTACAATTCTCATTATTCTCTATCTAAAATGTTATCAACAACTGTTACTTAATATGCTGCCTTTACTGTTTTATCTCAGTAATTATAGGAGGCTTTCATATCCGTGCTTATGATTTCTGCTCTACAATCCTATTTTTTATACCATTTTAGGTTTCTCAAATGGAAACTTTGTTTTCATTGGAGTTCCTAGGCATAAGCTCCAAAAGTATGAACTGCTTTTACAGGAATGTGAAGCCTCCATTTTGGCTTTGACAGACCCAATTTTCTAGGTAATAAAGATTCACCTTCTTACTTAGAAACTAGATAGAGTTCCCATGTTCAATACAGGAGACCCTGTCAAATTTGAGTTTCAGCTAAACAATGAATAATTTTTAGTACAAGTATGTCCCAAATACTGCCTGGGACATACTTATACTAAAAAGTATTCAATACCACAGCAACAAACGTCAAAACAAACTACCAACTATATAATTAGTCCAAACTAACAACTGTACGTGTACAACAGGATAGCTCACCAAACATGGATAGTACTTTGATTTTGTCATAATGTTTCTGAATTAAAGTAGGTTTACTACTTACTTTACTATCTGCTATATTTTATAACTAATCATTTTTTAAATCTGCTGAAGGAAATGCAGGGTTGCTAGCTCTTGATATAAAAGCAAAAAGATGCAGGTGAATTTCACAGATACATAGAATCTCACATCCCCATGATAACTTTCTAAATCCTACTTCTTGTGAAAGAGAAATTGCTATTAATTTTATGCTAAATTATCCTTTGCTTCAACTAGTAAATTTCTATGATCTATGTAATATGACAAGTTTTACTGTTCTAGAAGAATTCTGACATTCTAAAACTTCTTTTAAGGTTTCATTTACTAAACATGTTAGATCATCAGAAATCTAAATCCCTTCTAATCTTCTAATTCTCAACCCACAAACCCAATTTGTTTCGTAGGCTTCGGGAAGTGAGAAACATGAGATATTTATTTGTAAGTCAAAACCTAAAGGAAAATCCCTCTGACAATCTGAGGATGACTTGTAACATGACATCCGCAAAAGAGCAGAAGAAAAATAAGTTGTTTAAAATTATGCCTCAATGAAAATCAGAAAACCTTCTAATTATAATGGAACATATCGTATGCCTGCATTTCAATAAATATCATTTTATCTTGGATGCTTAATCATGTGAAATCACTTAACGTAGGCTAAAATCCATGGATTAAAAAGAAAAAAAAAATCATGAAATTCAAGATTTCAGAAGTGTTTTCATTTCCATTGTCAAGGCCATTTGGAAAAAAATAAAGTACAATAGCACCATTCTAATGTGTACCCTAATCCATCTGTCTATATCCATTACCACCATACAAAGAAAAAACACAAGAATAAATACTTCATTAAATGTGCTGGTAGTTCGTTTTGACCACCTCTATTTCAAAATGCATTATGACTAGCAAAACTTTCAAGAAAGGTTATTTTCTGATGGAAAGACAAGGCTAAGAAAATAATTCCTACAATATTTACAAGTGCATTTCATCTATTACCACTCTGTGGAAACAAATAAAAACTGTCTTTAATATTTATATAATTTTAGCATTTGAGATCTTTTCTCAAGATGAGGCAGTTACATGAAAGACAATATTTTCAACATTTTTAATTTATCTTCAGACTGTTTAGTTTTATTCCACAGCACATGCATGTATAATAAAGTACAGGTACTTTATATCAACTGTGAAATATAGAAAAGCCTGCTCCTCTCTCCAGCATTGCTGTAGGATGTGTTACCAAACAAGCAGGTAAGTCCAATGATGACCTGCACAATATAGTCAGCACTAATAGAGCAGTCTTCTCCAAATGCATTACAAAAAGATGAAAAAATATCTTACACTTCAGAACATAGCAATTTTGATGTCACACATCCAGGGAATTCCAAAGTGACAAACATTAGTAACTTTAAATCTGTAGGGTCTGGATTAAAAACATAAAGGAACTTCGGACAAATGACAATGCATTCAGAAAAAAGAGACAAGGTCGAAGGGAAGAGTCTCTTCTTGAGGGTCTAATTAGGTGCCCCCCTCCCTCTGCTTTTTAAAAATTTATCTCATACGGACACCTTAGCAGAAGCTATCAGCTTTGACAGAACACCGAAATCCTGGCAGTGAACCATAAATTGACCATTACCATAAAAAGAGCTGCTAAATGAGAAACCATGTGCTCAGTATAAAACTAATTTCATGCTTTCAAAAGCACACAGTGGCTTCTAGCAAGATAGTGGCCCTGGGACTTGCTGAGACAGATTGGCGAACACAAATGGTTTGCTCCTGATGCGTCTGCTTAGCCAAGCTTCACATGTACTGGCAGTAAACGGGGTTCTCGAATCTTCTGTCAAACAAATACACACTTATCTATAACTTCAGAGTTGAAAGCTATAAAACAGCTGCCTCAAATAAATTTAGCAGGGAAAAACACATACACATATATAAATACATACCCCATGTGCCATGTTAGCTTCCAGTCAAATAAAAATAGATTTCTCTGCAGACCTAACATACTAAACCGACACTTAATAAGCATACTGCTTTGTGAATACATCATAACTCCCGGTCCTTTCTTCTTTAGAAACAGCTTCTCATCGTGTAGGAATTGGGAGTTCGAAAAGCCTAAGCAACAGGACTCCCTTCTACTCCGAGGCTAACTTCGAGCTTGCCCTTGCCTCGTTGGCTTGCAAATACTCTATACTTATAATGCCGCACCTGACCTTTTCAGGCATGGTGATCTACTAATTGAACTTTCCGGGTCAGCATCTGTACTTTATTTACACTTAAGTAATAAAATCTGCTACATTTAAACGTCACGTCTAATTAAAAATGCTTTATGAAGAAATGCTACTAATTTTCTCCTTCTTTCATTCAATATACTATCTCCAAAAATCAATTACTATAGGTTGCCCAGTGCCTGACAGGTCATAACTTTGAATTATTAATGTCAAGCTTAACAAGGTGTCAAGTCCAGGATATAATCTTTTTCACTTACTTTCTTAGTTATATCAGAACCATCACTTGTTTCCTCCTATTTTTCATGTCAAAGATTCTACAAAGTACATTCAGTTCACAGTCTTTTACATGTATATATGTACCTGAAGCACATCGTAGCCCTGCTAATTACCTACTTTCAGTAATGACAGCAAATTGCATAATATTACTGACTTGTTCTGAATGTTTAAAATGCAAAGGAAGTCACCTACTGTTAAGATGTCCTCGGCAAACAGCTAGCACAGAAAGAAAAGAATGCTATCACACCGTGCATTTAAGGAGTGACTTCCCAATAAAATTAAAGAATCGTCTATTTTGCTTCACGGTACTGCCCCTTCCAATCTGTCAGCGCGACACGATAAACACAATTGATAACTCCACAGGATTCAACCCAGCACACAAATCTGTTACTGACACACCAGAGCCCCCATCCAAGTTTTAGAATAAAAATGCTCACCTCTGCTAGGAAGTCCACTCCACATCCTGGCTGGGCTTTCACCAGCTCTGAGAGCAACCAAGTTGGATAAACAAAACTTCCAGTATGTAACCAGTGTGATGCACGGCGCTCCCAAGACTTGGCTCCAGCCCTGATTATCTGTGTGACGGTACCGCGCTATATCGGTGCAGCTCCAAACCTTCCCAGATGCTGGCTTATTGCACTGCTCATTGAAAATCCTTTACACGCTGGCAACATTTTAGGAAAGGACAAGCACACTCGGAGTCATTTGTAAAGAAAGCAGAGCAATTTCAATGCTATATCTCCATGCGTGCTGAAACCAGAATCACTGTCAACCTACAAGTCTGAGGTGGATTTATGCTGAGAAACAGGCAACCTAAGCCTTCATTATCAATGCATGAAATCAGCCACTGTGATCAAATTCAAGCAAACCACAAAAAGGATATGATTATGAAAGGCTCCACAGATTTAGCACCAAACCTTGTGGAAGGAAGAATCATCTACTGAAATTGTGTAAATGTTAAAAATAGCTCGGGCTTTTCAACAATGAGCAGGATGCAGAGAAGAAATCAGGAGTATATATTATAGGGACTGATCGTAAAAGCTGCAAAATTCAAAATAGCTGTAGGTTCCTGAGACTTTTCTACAGACAAATAAAATCACTAGAGGCTCTCACAATTATAACAAAAAAAAATTTCCACGTGTTTGATGTAGGTAAAGAACAAATTAAATATACTTTAACCCCTAATTGCTGGTCTCTAAATTAAAATAATAATAAGAGTAAAAGCATGCAGGAATATGCTAACAGCAGGGCAAAAGCCCATCCAATTTACTCTAAGACAAATTCTTAAACAGTAAAGATTAAAATGTGCTCTGTATAACAAGAAAATCAACACACAAAGTAAAGAATATTTTTAACCCCACAGTTCTTGATCACTTATTATTTTTTAAAAACTCTATAGCTCATGAAAATCCCTACCCTCACCACCCCAACTTTGAACCCTCACCTTTCCTTTCCCCATCTTTTCTCTCTCAACACTAAAATATAAGATGCAAGACATAGCTGACAACTCTTAAAAAAGGTACAAGGTAGACTATCCTAGAAAGTAGCAGCAATGATTTGAGATCATAAAATAAGGAGCTTTGACACATGCAAAGTGCAAAGCAAAAAGGACATGAAACATTTATCAAAAATCTCAAAAGTAACTGGAAGAAATTCTTAGTCAGTAGCATTGACAAAGAACAAAGTTAAGGTTCTAGTCAGATTTTTAAAGATGGGCTTTAGGTTATCAGTGAGATTCTATATAGACAGAGCAAAGCAGGAGCCAAGCAAGGCAACCCTGATTTGAGGATCTTATACCACTACCTCTTAGGTGCCACATTCAGTAGTATCTACTAAATCCAAAACATCTGTGTACAAACAAACACTGCGCCCAACATATATTTACATAGCACAGCATTTGGAACAACTTTAAACATGGCACCCACAAAGGTATCCACATTATATCTCTGTGTGTATATCTGACTCCTTATAGGCCACTAGTTAGAATCCCTTCCGTGGGTTCTAACCCACGGTCATGCACACAAGCATGTTTGTCCATGCCCCAGGAAAATGCCCTTATCCTGTTGCAGTTACTTCTACTACCTGACTTCCATTCATTGTGTGCCTCATGATTCACTGATTCAGCAACTACTCAATGTTTTCTCTCTGTCTCTGGCTCTGTGTGTGTGCTTTTTTAATCTTAGAAAATAGTTCATGAGAGACCGTGTGCTGAAAACTCCTTTTATTATTACCATACATGCAACTCCTTAGTAATAAGATAAAAGTTTAAAGTGAAACCATAATATTTGATTATCGGTCCTTAATCCCTAATCTAAAACCTTAATGCCAGATGCATTTCAGAATTCAAACGCTTTCAGATTTTAGAAAGATAATACTCTGCATAGACCATGAATTATGTAATGCCTCCAGTAGAGTCTGGGGCAACACGCTATAGTCAAACACGTTAACATTTCTGCAGCAAAACATGTGCATATTCATACTAGTTGGGATAAATAAAGACTGTAATTAACCTCATATCAGTTCAGGTCAGGTTTTGCCATCAATATGAATTATAAAACCTTCTGATTTTCAGGGCTTCTTGGGTTGCGAGAATTACAAGTGAGGAGACCTGTAGAAATGTTTACCTAACACTGTTAAAGGGATTGGATTGGAAAATGGTTCCTAAACGTGTGTTCTCTTGCTTGAACAAGAGATTTGGAGATTAATGTTGCTTTAGCAGAAAGTCGAAAAATATGAGAGAAGGTGCTGAGACACACAGCAGAGGAGAGATGGACATGTAATGCAGGATGAAGAAAGTAGGGCACAAGAGAAGAAAGTAAGAAGAAGCCACTCAGAATTACTGTGTTGAGAAAAAAAAAAAAAAAAACCCCAAATATGATTATAATGATGTCAAACACTCACTGATGAACTACTTTATACCCAGTAATGTGAAAGGCACTAGACAAAATTTTTTTTAGCAATGTACTTTAAAATTTTCAAAAGAAATTTTTAAAAGGAAGAATGTATCTCACTCTCTTTTCATTGTACCCCAAAACAAAACATCCATAATGTATAACGTCATGTGTGAGAAATGTCACTAACAAAAATAAGCTTTATGAAGTAAAGGTCCCTGTTTTATTGGTACATGTCATGTACTATTTGGTATAAGAGTTCTTCAAAATCACTTGTAGAAAAAAAATGTAGTAATGTTTTTTACCATCAATACTCAATTTAACTTTAAAACCATTTTTTAAAAGGAATATTTCTCCTCCCAAATATGAATATCTGCTGTGTTAACTTCGAGTGGTCCTATGAGTATAATTCCCAAATTCTTTTTTAAAGTAGGTACGTTAAAGATGTTTAAGATAGCATTGACCCTGGATTAAGACTTTGGGCCTATAGAACATTCATCATCTTCAAAGGTGGTCAAAGGGTACCAATTTGCACTTATGTAGGACGACTAAGTCTAGAGAGTTAAGGTACAGCATGATGCCTATCAATACTGTACTGAATACTGGAATTCTGCTAAGAGAAATTTCAGTCATTCTCGAAGAAAGAAAGAGAGAGAGAGAGAGAGAATGCACACACACAAAATAGTGGTCATATGAGGAGATGGGTATGTTAATTAGCTTGATGACAGCAATCATTTCATTATATATATGTATACTGAGTCTTGTTGTACACATTAAATACATACAATTCTTATTTTAAAAATGAAAAGACTCTACATACTCTACCTAAAAAGAAGAGCATTTCTTGAGTGACTTTTGGGGCCCAGACGTGCAGTGAAGAAGAGTTCCAGAGGCATTTAGGAGAATGTTCGTCATCCTATTCGCTCACTGTGCAAAGTGTAACAGAATGTGTGGCTCCAATTTTAAAATCTAGAATATGGTCACAAAGTCATATTCCATCTGAAGAAAGAAACTGCATTCATTCATTTCTGACAGTAGAACATAATTTAGTGAATTCTTTCTTTAGTAACTGAAATAGTGCCCCAGGGGTTTGCTGGGGTTATTGCCGCTTCTAAAAGCAACTGACTATCTGAGTACCTAACTCCCCAGCATCAAAATCAATATCTCTTTATACCTTTTACATCATCTCCACATAAGAACGTAAACTTCCAGCCTCTATAGGCCAAGAGTCTCTGGACTGCAAGGCTGGCTCACCAGAGGGCAGGCTCTTGAAATGAGTCCACATAAAGTGAATGCCATCACACTTAGGCCAAAAGAAAAGAAAGAAAGAGAGAGAGAGAGAGAGAGAATGCGCACACGCAAGGAAGGAATTGCTCTGCTTTCATTCATAAGGAACTTCAATAAGCCATACAATACAAATACCAATTGAATTTACCTGGGGATTAACACTGTGGGGGTACTAACTCTATGATTATTTGGAAGAATAGACTCAGGATTTTGTAAAATACTTAGAAACTTATAATGATCATTCTGGCCAAGACAAAGAGCCAGAAAAGTATGTTAATGTTTTCTCTACTGTATCATCACTGGGTCTAAATTATTCTAAGTAAGAGAATTCTTGGGCCCTATCAATAGGGATTTATACTATGGAAAGCATATGTCTTCTTAAATCCAAGTTAATATATATTAAACCACGATCCTTTTCCCTTCCAAGTCTGGTTTTCCAATAGAAAATTATGGGAAGTTATATGGACTCTATCTACTAAGTGGGCTGTATAGCGATTATTCCATGGAAAGATTTCTATGGACTTATAATTAAGATGTCTAGGAAAACAGTGCATTACAAATAATTGAATCCACCTACTTACATAGTGAAAGGCTTTTCTTACCTAGTGCACTTACTAACCGGAACTCACTGATACTTTGTCAATGACTTGTTATACTTTCATCATAGTACTGATATTTTGCAAAGTATTTTAGTTAAGTGATGAATGACCATGTTAAGTGATAACTGAGTTAAGTGATAACCTGAATCATCAAAAATGAGGAAAAAGCAAGTATTTGGAACCATATGTTTCTACTACAGAAGTAAAACACATCATATTGGTGAATTCTAGCCCTATCACTGCATCTATCACACAAACCTAAGTTTGTGTCCTCAAACATTAATGTTCATATCTAATGTCTCTTAAAATGAACTACCACTTTTTTTTTCCAGACACGGAGCAATATTATGATATTTAAGCAGTCATTTTTATTCCTGAAAAGTGAAGAAAAATCTCCTGATCCTTTTTCCCTCCCACCTCTTGTCAGGAACAACACACACCCACCACCATCCTCCTATCTCCCTTACAGATCTTCCCTAAGTCACAGAAGAACTTCTGAAAGAGTCTGTCAAACTAGCATGCTCCTACGCACACATGCATGTCCACACTCCAGCTCACCCTTGGTCAGGATTTCTTTGCTTTCCATACGCATTAGTAAGTTCCAGCAAAATGTGGGGATGGAAAGGAGGAAAATATCTTACTTCCCCTATACTTGTGGCACCACCTTGTGGCGATTCTATAGCGTTACTGTTTCAAGTTTAATTTTTAAAGTTCAAAACTGAGGGAACAATCTCGAAGACAAAATTTCATTTTCAATATACAGGAGAGGCAGTGGGAGAAATTTGGCCTATGAATTTAGGATCACATAGACATATTTCAATAGTTGTAATACCTATCACAGTGTCCTGACCCTCATAGCTGATTCTCGAATCTAGAAGAGGTATGAAAATAGGAGATCCTCAGATGGGAGAGGGGAAAATAGCTGAGGATCCTAGAAGATCCTAGAGGCATCAAAGAGAAGCCCAGAATATGGCAGCAAAGGAAAGGATGCATTATACAATGCTCCAAAGCACAACCCACTTTCAGATCTTGTTCTCCCTTTTTCCCTCCAAGTGATTTCTTCTACCTCTTGCTGCAAAATCACTTGGCTATATCACTCTCCCCTTCTCTCTCCGGGCTCCCAAAGTGTCAACTTAAAATCTACTCAAACTCAGTACAAAATTCCTAAGGCCACATAAAAAGATGCCACTTCTCACATCAAGAGGCAGAGTCAGTGTTCCCAGCACTTGAGTTTGAGCTGGTCTTGTGACCAAAAGGCCATAGTTGTTGCAGCTTCTGCTCTTACTGAGTGACGGGGCTGCTGTAGGACTGTGGAAGGAGGCCTCGTCTCAGCCAGTGGAAAAGGAGTCTCCTGGTGAGAATGATCCAGACTACAGCCGGCACCAACCACCAGATGCATGTGTGTGAGGCAATTGTAGACCATCCAATCCAGCTGACACACAGGCTACCTTTAGTGGCATGAGTGACCTCCTGTGAGTCCAGGACAAGGACCACATAGGTGAGACCAGCTCCAATCTCTGATCCAGAGGATCGTGGCTAAAATAAAGCATTGTTTTTTTAAAAAAATGTCTAGCAGCTACTATCTCAGATTTTGTCTCTCCTTCTGATTTTCTCACTCAGCTTCAGCCACATCTCAGCTTTTTGGATATGACAAACTGTCTCTTTACTCCCTTTGAATCAGTGTTTCTCCACTTTCTTGGCCTAACTCTTGTTTATTCTTAAAAGCTTGAACTTCAATGAGATTAGACATTCTTTTGGAATTAACTGAAGGTGAGAAAGAAAATGGGCAGTTCAGTTAGTAGTCACTGAGAAAACAAACATTAGATAACAAGGAAGTAGTCATGAATTCTTTTCATTTTTACTTTGTGAAGAATTTGTTGCAAAAAGTTATGAGAGGAAATGCAGAGGATGAGAAAGATCTTAGACTTTGAATCTTTGTGTGGCTTTTGGAAAGGCCTTTAAATCTCTCTAAGCTTCTTAACTATAATGTGAGGAGTGTCATACTTCACGTGTAGGGTTGTGAAAACTAACGTCATTATTTCAGTCTTTCCATGATAACCCCTATCTCCAGTGCACCTCACATCAAGTACCACCGTGTCCCTCTTATGACCGTTCAGCTCAACCTTCATAATCTGGGCCTGACCTTTCATAGCTTTAAATATTATTTGTGCCAAATGAGTGCCAAGGGCAGGATCAGAAGTCACAGCCTAAGAAAGAACTCTTTTTATTTTGAGGAAATATGGATTCCCAAAACCCCAGAATGTAATTAATTCTCCCTACCATGATCCTTGGGGGCAAATGTAAAGTTAACATTTTTTACTCCATCTAGTGATTTACCTGCTTCTGGGTATCAGAATATCATGTATCCCTGACTAACTTCTGAGCAAAAATGCTGGTACATCCAGAGAGAGCACTTACAGCCTCTCTTTTCTGATTCAACTTCCACATCAAGTACACAGTCTGAGCAATAACCTTTAAGCACAAACTAGGCAATTTCTGCCCTACCCAGCTTATACCCATAGACGGAAGGCAAGAACACCATGGTGAAGAATCAGGTCACAGAATTAGGCCAACTTGTTTCAAATCCCAGCCTTGCCTCTTCTAGCTACTACCTTCTTCATTCCTCATTCCCACTGTATGTAATAATAGTACCTTTCTCATAAATCTGTTGTGAGAATTTAAATAAAGTAACCTCCTTAGCACAATATCTGGCACAAGGTAAGGCCTCATTCATCCATTCAACGATGGTCTAATGAAGGTCTACCTTCATTGTATTTATGATATTGTAGAATGCACAGAGTTGCTTATAAAGCTCCCAGCTAGAGGTAAGTTATGGGATTGGGGAGTGGGGGAGGGTGGCTTTGTCCCTCTAATTCTGTGGCATCACCTCTCTATTTTCATGGGTCAGTGAATGCCCCCAGAGAAGACCAGGAACACAGGAAGGCCATTTTCCTCTTTCCTGACCAATTCCTAAGTATAGATTTATCTGAGATAAGAAGCTCTTTTTCTGGTTATCAATCGTCCTCCATGGGTTAGATTGGTATTCTCAAAGTGTGATTTCAAACCAGGAGTTTCCCCTGAGAACTGGTTAGAAATGCAAGTTCTTGGGGTGCGTAGGTGGCTCAGTGGGTTGGACCTCTGCCTTCGGCTCAGGTCATGACCTCAGGGTCCTGGGATCGAGTCCCACATCAGGCTCTTTGCTCAGCAGGGAGCCTGCTTCCCCGTCTCCCTCTGCCTGCCTCTCTGCCTACTTGTGATCCCTCTCTCTGTCAAATAAATAAATAAAATCTTTTAAAAAAAGAAAAAGAAATGCAAGTTCTCAGGATCAACTTCAGGCCTATTCAATCAGAAACTTTGGGGATGGCATCCAGCAAGCTGCCTTCTAAGCCACCCTTCAGGTGATTCTGAAGCACGTTAAAATTTGAGAACTGCTGAGTTAGATGATCAGTTATTTATACATCGATCACTTTATTTATTTTTTTAAGTTCAAATACTCCTCAGAGAATTAGAATGGTAAATGGGATAAGAATCGAGGGGAAATACTATAGCAATAGGTATTGAGGATAATAGGTCCCAGCCTTTGAGAGCAGAGAGCAAGATGAGTGTTACTAGCAACACTACATAGGTAATAAATGTGGTCAGTTTTATTTGGACCTGGGAAGTTGTATGTGGGTTGTGGAAAATAATCTCTGCACAGCCAGCTGATATCCTAGGGAAACACCATGCTGAGATGTGTGGACTTGATGGGGAGGCTCCTGGTTGACATAAACCAGAGTGGCACAGAACTTAGGAGAACTCTGAATTCCCACAGCTGCACATGATTTTTTTTTTCTATGTTTGAGAAACTGTGTTCTTCCTATGCTCCCAGAGAACAAAGAAAACTCTCCTGTTCTAGCTACCTTCTATTTTGCCTGAGGGATCTTCCCTCCTTTTCCCTCAGTCATATTTCACTCCGGCAATAATAAACTATGGTTTGTCCCTACATGCATGGACACTGCAATCACTTCTATTTGGAATGTTGTTCTTCCTTGAATAACCTGAATCTCATCTTTGAATATTTACCACAAATATCACCTCTTCTGGGAAGCCTTCCCTGACCTCTATAAAGTTAATCATTCCTTTTCTCTGTGCCATCACATCCCATAAGATAAGGAACTTGAACTCATTCTGGTTTCCACTGATCATACATTTTGTAAAAACAATGGAATAATGTACCAGTCTGGATGTTGACATGGACACCATCTACCAATCTTCTTATTCCAATTTCCCCCGTTATACTTGAATTCATTTATGTATGCGTGCATGTGTGTGTGTGTGTGTGTGTGTGTTTCCTATGTAGGTTCATGTAACCACTACCACAATATCCTTCATGTTGACCTTTCAAAATCACACCCACTTCCATCCTGACACCTCCCCTCATCCTCAACCCCTGAGAACCACTGATTTGTTGTCCATTCCTAAAATTGTCCTTACAAAAATGTTGCACAATGGAATAAGGCAGAGGTAACCTGATGAGATTGACTTTTTTCATTCTGCATAATTCGCTAGAGATTCATCCAAGTTGTTGTGTATATCAATAGTTATTTCCTTTTTTTTATAGAGTAGTATTCCTTGTATAGATGGATCCTAGTTTAACACATCAAATCCTGGGAACCTGGAGACATCTTATTTGGAAAAAGGATCTTTGCAGAAGTAAGATAAGGATTTTTTTTTCCCTCTTAAGATCCAATTTTATTCTGAATGCATGTTTAAACATTACAAAGAATTTCAGCAATATTTACTATTGTCCTTAATCTACCCTGCCACAGAATGGTAATAATGTTAAATGAAAAAGCAGGAATAAGACATTATATGATAGTAACTGGTGAAATGTGGTATGTGTGCTTTATGTGTGCACATGAATGTACATGTGGGTGTATGTGTAGAAAAACAGAGTCAAGGTGGGGGAGGCATGGGAAAATGCTGACAGAAAATATTTAAGGGGCGCCCGGGTGGCTCAGTCAGGTAAGTGGACTTTGGCTCATGTCATGATCTCCTGGTCCTGGGATCCAGCCTCTCCTGGGGCTCTGTGCTCAGTGCAGAGTATGCTTCTCCCTCTGCCTCTCACTCTGCTCCTAGCCCCCCACTTGTCCTTGTGCACGAGCTCATGATGGCTCTAAGATAAGGATTTTGAGATGAGGAGAAAATCTTTAATTATGCAGGAGTTCCTAAATCTAACAGTGAGTGTCCTTATAAGAGAAATAGGGGTAGATTTGAAATAGTCCAAGAGAAGAGGACACAGACACACAGAGGAGAAGATGTGAAAACAGAGGTAGAGACTGGGGTGATCTAGTCACAAGCTACAAGTCACTAGAGGGTAGAAGATATAAGGAATAGATTCTCTGTGGTGCCCCTGGAGGTTAATGAAGCCCTGCTAAAGTTCAGATTTTATTTTATTTTTAAGTTTTTAAAAATATTAATTCCAGTATAATTAACATATAGTGTTATATTAATTTCAGGTGTATAATATAGTGATTCAATAATTTAGACCACAGAACTTTGAGAGATTAAATTTCTACTGTTTTAGACCATCAAGTTTATGGTACTTTGTTACAGTAGCCTCAGGAGACTAATACAGAGTGGTTTATAGTTAGTTCTTGGCTATTACCAATAATGCTACTCTAAGCATTCATATACAGGTTGTTGTGGGAGCATATGTTTTAATTTCTCTGGAATAAATTTCCAAGAGCACAATTATTGGGTTGGGTGATAAATGTAGGTTTAGTTTTATAAGAAACTTCCCAACTCTAGTTCCATCCATGTTGTCGCAAATGGCAAGATTTCATTTCTTTTGATGGCTGCATAGTATTCCATTGTGTATATATACCACATCTTCTTGATCCATTCATCTGTTGATGGACATCTAGGTTCTTTCCATAGTTTGGCTATTGTGGACATTGCTGCTATAAACATTCGGGTGCATGTGCCCCTTTGGATCACTACATTTGTATCTTTAGGGTAAATACCCAATAGTGCAATTGCTGGGTCATAGGGCAGTTCTATTTTCAACATTCTGAGGAATCTCCATGCTGTTTTCCAGAGTGGCTGCACCAGCTTGCATTCCCACCAACAATGTAGGAGGGTTCCCCTTTCTCCACATCCTCGCCAGCATCTGTCATTTCCTGACTTGTTGATTTTAGCCATTCTGACTGGTGTGAGGTGATATCTCATTGTGATTTTGAATGGATGGAACTAGAGCGAATCATGCTTAGCGAAATAAGTCAAGCAGAGAAAGACAACTATCATATGATCTACCTGATATGAGGAAGTGGTGATGCAACATGGAGGCTTAAGTGGGTAGGAGAAGAATAAATGAAACAAGATGGGATTGGGAGGGAGACAAACCATAAGTGACTCTTAATCTCACAAAACAAACTGAGGGTTGCTGGGGGGAGGGGGTTTGGGAGAAGAGGGTGGGATTATGGACATTGGGGAGGGTATGTGCTTTGGTGAGTGCTGTGAAGTGTGTAAACCTGGTGATTCACAGACCTGTACCCCTGGGGATAAAAATATATGTTTATAAAAAATAAAAATTAAAAAAAAAAAAAAAGAAAAAGAAACTTCCCAACTACTTTTCAAAGTGGCTACACCATTTTACATTCCCATTAGCAATGTTTGAGTGATCCATTTACTCCCCATCACTGCCAACATTCCGTGTTGTCACTATTTCTTCCTTTAGTCATTCTGACAAATATATATTAAAACCTCATTGATTTGTTTCATTTCCCTCATGACTAAAGATGTTGTACACCTTTTCATACACTTATTTGTCATCTGTATATCCTTTTCAGTGACATTGGTCTTCCTATCTTTTACCTATTTCATAATTGGATTGTTTGATTTTTTTTTATTGTTGAGTTTTGAGAGCACTTTGTATATTCTAGATATTAGTCCTATGTTAAATATTTGGTTTACAAATATTCTTTACCTTCTGTAACTTTTTTCATCCTCTTCAGATGGTAGTTTTCAAAGTAAAAGTTTTGAATTTTGTGTGAAGTCCGATTTATCAATTTTTCTCTTATGGGTCATGTTTCTGGTGTTAAGTCAGAACTCTTTATTCTGCCTTGGGTCCCAGAGATTTTTTTCTATTTTTTTTTCCTAAAAGTTTTATATTTTTATGTATTACATGTAAATCTATGGTACACTGGTTTATTTTTTGTGTATGGCATAAATTTAGTTGACTTTTTTTGTTTTGCTTCTTTGCCTATAGACGTCCAGTTGCACCAGCAAAAGGTCATCTTTCCTACATTGATATATGTGCTATCGAAGCAAGCACTCTTTCCTACATTGAAATGCTTTTGTACCTTCATCAAAAATCAATTGAGCATAAATGTGTAGATTGGTTTCTCGTCTATATTTTTTTCCATTGGTCTAAGTGCCTATATCTCTGTTCATAAATAGTCTTGATGACTTTAGATATATAGTAAGCCTAGATATTGGATAGAGATTTTTACTGATTTATTCTCTATGTCAAGATACTTTAGCTATTCTAGAGTCTGCGTTCTTCCATATACATTTAGAGTAAGGTTGTCTATGTCACCAAAAGCCTTGCTGAGGTTTTAATAGGAATTGCACAAAACCTATAGGGTAATTTAAAACATACATCTTAGCTATCCTGAGTTTTCCAAGCCATGAATATGGTATGTCTCTCCATTTCTTTAGGACTTGATTTATTTTCTCAATGTTTTGTAATTTTTAGCATACACATCCTGTACATTCTGCATGTTTTGTTTTATTAGATAATAATAATAATTTTATTATAAATTATATTGTTTTTACATTGCAGTTTCCACAGGTTTATTTTTAGTATATAAATATGCAATTGATTTTTCTGTGTTGATATTCCATCCTGAAATCCTGTGTTTTAAACCTACTTACTAGTTTTAGGAATTCTTTCATAGATTCTTGGGGATTGCTAGACAGAGCATGTGATCCGTGAAGTGAGAAAGTCTTATTTCTTCCTTTCCAATTTGTATGCCTTTTATTTATTTATTCCTGCCTTATTATGGCAATTAGAATTTCCAGTACTATGCTGAATAAGAGAAGTGACAATGAACACCCTTCTCTTGCTCTTTTAAAATTTTATTAATTTTTTAGTTTTAATTCCAGTATGGTTAGCGTAGTGTTATATTAGTTTCAGCGGTACAATATTCTGATTCAGCAATTCTATACTTTGCTCAGTGCTCATCAAGATAAGTATACTGTTTAATTCCCATCAACCTATTTCACCCACCACCTTTACCCACCTCACCTCTGGCAACCATCAGTTTGTTCTCTATAGCTAAGAACAGTTTCTTGGTTTGTGTCTTTCTCTTTTTTCTTTGTTCATTTGTTTTGTTTCTTAACTTTCACATGAGTGAAATCATGTGGTACTTGTCTTTCTCTGACCTATTTTACTTAGCATTATTCTCTCTAGCTCCATCTATGTTGTTGCAAAAGGGAAGACTTCCCCCTTTTTATGGCTGAATAATATTCTATTGTATATATACACCACATCTTCTTTAGCCATTCATCTATCAGTGGACACTTAGGCTGTTTTCATAAGATGGCTATAGTAAATAATGTTGCAATAAACACAGGGGTGCATATATCCTTTCAAAGTAGTGTTTTGAATTCTTTGGTGACATATATAAGAGTGAGATTACTTGATCATAGGGTAGTTCTACTTTTAACTTTTTGAGGAACAGTATGGAGATACTGTTTTCCACAGTGGCTGCACCAGTTTGCATCCCCACCAACACCTCAAGAGGGTTCTTTTTTTTTCCTTAATATCCTCACAAACATTTGTGGTTTCTTGTGTTTTTTATTTTAGCCATTGTGACAGGTATAGGGTGATATCTTATTGTAGTTTTGACTTGCTTTTCTCTGATGAAGAGTGATATTGGGCATCTTTTAATGTGTATGTTGGCCATCTGCATGTCTTCTTTGGAGAAATGTCTGTTCATGTCTTCTACCCATTTTTTAATTGGGTTGTTGTTTGGGTGTTACATTGTATATATTCTTTATATATTCTGGATACTTACCCTATATCAGAGATGTCAGCTGCAAATATCTTCTCCCATTCAGCATGTTGTTTTTTAGTTTTGTTGACTCTTTCCTCCACTCTGCAGCTTTTTATTTTGATGTACTCCCAATAGTTTATTTTTGCTCTCATTTCCTTTGCTTCAGGAGACCGATCTAGAAAAATGTTGCTATGGCTGATGTCAGACACATTACTGCCTGTCTTTTCTTGTAGGATTTTTATGGCTTCAGGTCTCAGTTTACATCTTTAATCCACCTTAAGTTTATTTTTGTGTCTGGTATAAGAAAGTGGTCCAGTTTCATTCTTCTGCATGGTGCTGTCCAGTTTTCCCAACACTGATGAAGATTTGTCTTTTTTCCTTTGCATATTCTTGCCTCTTTTGTGGAAGGCTAATTGACCATATAATCACAGGTTTGTTTCTGGGCTTTCTATCCCATTCCATTGATCTATGTGTCAGTTTTAGTACCAGTACAATATGGTTTTGACTACTGTATCTTTGCAGGGTAATTTGAAATCTGAAATTTTGATACTTCCAACTTCTTTTCTTCTTTTTAAGATTGTTTTGACTATTTGGGGTCTTCTGTGGTTTCATACAAATTTTAGGATTATTTGTTCCAGTTCTGTGAAAAATGGTATTGGTATTTTGATAGTGATTACATTAAATCTGTAGGTTGGTTTGAACAGTATGGACATTTTAACAATATTTGTTCTTCCTACCCATGAGCATGGAATATCTTTCCATTTGCTTGTGTTATCTTGAATTTCTTTCATCAGTGTTCTATAGTTTTCAGAGTAAAGGCCTTTCACCTCCATGGTTAAGTTTATTCCTAGATACTTTATTAATTTTTTGTGTAATTGTAAATGAAACTTCTTTCTTAATTTCTTTCCTTTTTTTTCTTAATTTCTTTCTGTTGCTTCATTATTAGTGTATAGAAATGTAAGGTATTTTGTGCATTGATTTTGTATTCTGTGAACTTCCTGAATTCATTTATTAGTTCTAGTAGTTTTTTGGTGGATTCTTTCAGGGTTTTCTATATAGAGTATCGTGTCATCAGCAAATAGTGACAAGTTTTACTTTTTGTTTACAAATTTGGATACCTTTGTGCTCACTCTGGCAGCACATATACAAATCTGGATACCTTTATTTCTTTTGCTTGTCTGTTCGCTGAGGCTAGGACTTCCAGTACTATGTTTAAGAAAAGTGGTAAGAGTGGACATCCTTGTCTTGTTCCTGATCTTAGGAAGAAAGCTCTCAGTTTTTCCAGTTGTGTATGATATTAGCTGAGGGTTTTTCATATGAGGCCTTTATTTTTTAAAAAAATATAATTTATTTGAGAGAGAATGAGTGGGGGGGAAGGGCAGAGGAAGATGGTGAAGCAGACTCCCTGCTGATCAAAGAGCCCTGACACAGGGCTCCATGCCAAGACCCTGAGATTGTGACATGAGCCAAAGGCAGATGCTGAAGTGATTGAGCCACTCAAGCATCCTGATACATGGCCTTTATTATGTCAAGGTATGTTCCCTTTAATCGTATCTTGTTGAGGGTTTTTATTATGAATGGATATTATACATTGGGGAATGCTTTTCTGCATCTATTGAAATTATCTCATGGTTTTTATCCTTCCTTTCATTGTTGTGATATATAACATTGATTGATTTCTGAATATTAAACCATTCTTGCAACCCAGGAATAAATCCCACTTGACTTTGGTGAATGATTTTTTTGATACATTGTTGGATTTTGTTTGCTAAAATTTTGTTGAGGATTTTTGCACCTATGTTCATTTCGGATATTGGCCTTAGCTGTCTTTTTTTGTAGTGTCTTTATTTGGTTTTTGTATCAGGGCAATGCATATCTCGTAGAATGAATTTGGAAGTTTTCCTTCCTCTTCTAGCTTTTGGAATAGTTTGAGAAAAATAAGTATTAACTCTTCTTTAATTTTTTTAAATTTTATTTTTTCAGTGTTCCAAGATTCATTGTGTATGTACGATACCCAATGATCCATGCAATACGTGCCCTCCTTAACACCCACCACCAGATTCTTCTTTAAATGTTTGGTAGAATCCACCTGTGAAGCCATCTGGTCCTGGACCTTTGTTTGTTGGGTGTTTTTGATTACTGACTCAATTTCATTGCTGGTAATTGGTCTATCCAAATTTTCTATTTTTTCCAGAATCAATTTTGGGAGGTTATATGTTTCCCGGAATTCATCCATTTCTCCCAGGTTGTCCCTTATTTTGCTCTTGATCGTAGGGTAAAGCATACAGTCTTTGACCATCTAGTATGATGTTAGCTGTAGGCTTTTCGTAGTGCTCTTTATTAAACTGAGGTAATTTCTCTCTGCTCCTAACTTGCTGAGAGTTGTTTTTTTCTTTTTATCATAAACGAATGTTGAGTTTTCCCAAATTCTTTTACTTCACCAATTGATAAGATCATATGATTTTTTTCTTCTTCGGGTGTTGATATGATGTTGAACCAGTTTTACAAATCTGGACTAAATCCAATTTGGTCCTGGTGTAAAATTCTCTGTTACTGGATTCAGTTTGTTTATATTTTATTGAGAAATATTAAGTTTAAGTTCATAAAAGACTAGTTGGTAGCTTTCTTTTTATATATTGTCTTTGTCTGATTTTGGTAGCAGAGTTATAGTAATCTCATAAAATAAGTTGGGGGTGTTTTCTCCTCTTCTATTTTCTGGAAGAAATGTATAAAATTGGTGTCCTTTAAATATCTGGCGCAATTCCTAGTAAAACCCTGTGGATCTAGAAATTTCTTTTTGGGAGCTTTATTATGCATTCCTCTAAGTTATGAAATTTCTTACTATAAGTTTATAATATTTGCTTATTATATTTTTATTTTATTTTTTATTATTTTAAAAAAGATTTTATTTATTTATTTGACAGAGACAGAGATCACAAGTAGGCAGAGAGGCAGGCAGAAAGAGAGGAGAAAGCAGGCTCCCTGCTGAGCAGAGAGCCCAATGCGGGGTTTGATCCCATGACCCTGAGATCATGACCTGAGCTGAAAGCAGAGGCTCAACCCACGGAGTCACCCAGGTGCCTCTGCTTATTATATTTTTAATTGTGGCAAGTTCTATAGTGATATCACCTATATCATTTGTGTTTAAACTGTATCATTTCTCTTTAATCTTTGTCAATCTTGCTAGAGGCTTACAAATTTCATTGATTCCTCCCCCCCACAAAGAGCCAGCTTTTTGTTTCATTGATTTTTCTCTACTGTTTTCCTATTTTCAACCTCAGATATTTTTGCACTTGAACTTTATTATTTTCTTCCTTTTGCTTGGTTTGGGTTTATTTTTTCTCTTCTTTTCTATCTTCCCAGTGCAGAGACTTACTTATTGGATACTTTTTCTTATTTGAAATATAAGCATTTAGTGACATAAACTTTTTTCTCAGTACCATTTTAGTTACATCCCATCTATTTTGACATGTTATTTTCTATTTTCATCTAGTTCTTTGCATTTTTTCTTTCCTTTGAGTTTTATTCTTTGATTCATTGGTTAAGAGATATGTTATTTTTCTCCTTATGATCATAGACATACTGTAATTTTGTATTTGACATATGTAATATGGTATATGATTACAGTTCCTTTAAATGTGTTAAAGTTTCTCTTATGGCCTGGAATGTGGCCTCTCAGTGAATGTTCCATGGGCATTTGAAAAAAAAAAAATGTTCTACTGCTGTTGGATAGAGTCCTAAATAAATTAGTTAAATCCTGTTGGCCTATTCTATTGTTTAGATTTTCTGTATCCTTGGTGAGTTTTTGGTCTAGTAATTCTATCAGTTGCTGAGGGAGAACTGCTTAAGTCCTAAACTATAACTGATACATGAACATTTAGAATCATTATATCTTCCTTCTTCCTGATGGATTGGAACTTTTATCATAACATGACATCTTTCTTTGTCTCTAATAATATTATTTGTCCTATAGTCTGTCTTATCAAATATTAATGTATATACTCATGCCTTTTTTATTTTTATGACTGTTTGCATGGTATATTCGTTTCCATCTTTTCATTTTCAAAGTAAGTAAGTTTCTTGTTGGCAGTATATAACCAGATCATTTTTAAAATCTACTCTGAAAATCTCTTGTCGTTTGATTGTTATATTTGGATCATTTATATGTAAGGTAACTATTAATATGTTATTACTTAAGTCTGACCTTTTAGTATTTGGTCTGTTTCCTCTCATTCTGATTTCTATGTTTATCTTTTCTTGTTCTGTAAGTTACTTGAAAGTTTTTATAGTACTCCATCTTGATTTATATATATTCTTTTTGTGTATCTCTTCATAAAGTTTTCAGAGTAGTTGCTATGGGTGTAACAATCTACATACTTATCACAATCTCCTTGCACCATCATTTAAATACTTCAAATGAAGTACCAACACCTTACTACTACTTGGGTTCCTTGACGTTCTCCACTTTTAAATATCATCGTTTTGAGTATCAGATGGTTATAATTGTTTCAATCATCAAATATGATTTATAAAACTTAAGAGAAAAATGACAGTGTAAGAATTAGTTTTACGTGTCAAACCTTGACTAGGCCATGAGGTCCCCAGATATTTGGTTATTCCATATTCTATCTGGGTGTTTCTGTGAGTTTGTTTTTGGATGAATTCTGAATTTAAATTTATAGACTGAGTAAAGCAGATTGCTCTCCCTAATGTGGGTGGGCCTCATCTGGTTAGTTGTAGGCCTGAATAGAACAAAGGGGTCCTCCTATTTTTCCAGAAGCTGAGATTTAAAGGTTTTGAATTCTAAGCTTAGTGAAAGAACTGCCACTGGTTATGGGTCAGTCACTTCTTATTCAGAGAAATGGCTTAAGTCCCAACCACCACCCTGGGGCCCCAACTCGCACCTTTGCCAACCCCTACTCTATAATAAGGCTGACAGAGAAGAAGGAAAGTTGCCTCTGAAACTGACAGTTCTTGGGAAGGCTACCTCTACTACCACATCTTTTCTCCTTTGTGGGGAGGATGGGATACCATTGTCCTCTGTGTGTCAGTTTGCTAGGGCTGCTGTAACAAAAACACCACAAACTGAGTAAAGATATAGCATTCACAGTCTGTAGGCTGGCGGTCCAATATCAAGGTGAGGCAGGGTTGGTTCCTTCTGGGAATTCTGAGAGAAGGACTGGTTCCAAATCTCTCTCTTTGGTTTGTAAATGGCTGTCTTCTTCCTGTGTGTATTTACATCATCTTTTCTTTTTGTGTGTCTGTACATTTGAATTTCCCCTTTTTATAAGGGTATCAGTCATGCTGAATTAGGGTCAGCCTAATTCTAATGATTTTATTTGAACATGATTTACTTCACAAAGGCTCTATCTATAAATAGGGTTACATTCTGAAGTACTGAGGATTAAGAATCCAACATAGCCCTTTCTGGGGCAGAATGGGGAGCATAATTCAGCTCCTAACATTCCCTAAAGCCAAGCAATGGCCAAAAAGAAAAGATTGGCATTTTTTTCCTTGACTAAGTGTCTACTTTTTCAGTTACCTTCCCAGTCTCCCCAGTGCTACCTTAGCAGGAAGAGAAATGTGGAGGAGCCCCTCATACCCTACTCCACTTCTACTTGCCCATACCCAAGCAGCTCCAGGTTTTGGAGAGAAATGTTATTTGTCATATGTATTCTGTACATTCCCTCAAGCCTTAAGAGTTGATCAATACATACATAAAAATAGAGGATACAATCTTGCCAGGAATGCTACAATGTGGGAGAAAGAGGCATAACAACTGAGGTATGGTCTTTGCTACAAAGTAGGGTAAATTGAGAGAGACAACTAAATCCCAGGGACTCCCAGGGACTGAGGGACATTTTGGTGGAGTTCTTCATCCACATTCTCTGTCAGGAGCACTTGTGACCCAAAGACAACCAGAATAGCAACCTCCTACCAAGAATAGCCTTGAAACCTTGCCAAGGCTTTAAGATAAGGCCACTTCTACCCCTCTATCCTTCCATGGGCAGAAGGGCAAGCTGAAGCAGCAGAAGCTGAGAGCTAACTGTATCCTATCCTCTACGCTCAACTCCAGGTTCTATCTAGCCAAATCTTAATTTGGCTCTGACATGGATGTTTTTATAAATAGAGCTGAGTCATTTAAATCAAAGTCCCTCTGAATATACAAAAGTGAGAAGTTATGGGCTGAGAAAGTGTTAAGGGAACTGCTACCCAGCAGGAAACAGGCATTTGAAAGATCAAAACTGAAGAAAGTGACTAGAAAAAATAAAACCACGTCAGTCTTGCTCCTCAGTGAGTTCAGACTAAACAGTAGAAAAGTGCACATGTATACATAGCACTAACGTATATTTCATCTTACTTCCTGCTGTTTCACTTAGCATGATATCATGGACAGATTCCCCTGTCATTAGGCAGTCTTCAGAAATACAATTTTTAATGACTCTGGTTTCTATCATTCATCTTATAAATATACTTTGATATATTTAATCTTTCTTCCATTGGACATTCAGGATATACTTAATATTTTGGAATTATAAATCATGTCATGATCATCCTTGTACATATATCTATATCTAATCTCTATTTCAAAAAAAGAAAAAGACATTGTTATACCTACTTTTTTTTCAAATGGGAGGATTAATGTCAACCACTTTCAGAGATTGACTTGCCTTCATCATATGCTAAACCCATCTTTTAGCAATGGATAATTGACTATATTATCAGTGTATGAAAGTTGTCCTTTACAGTTAATGTACAACTTGAGAAGTTGATTCATTTTGTATCCATTTTCCCACATACTAATACTGCCTTATACTTAGATGATGAACTATATTTTACTTATAGAATATATCCATAATAGTCTGTGTATGTCTTAACTAAATTTATGTCTGCTAATTTCATTAGCAAGGAGGAACTCATGAATTGGAGTTTTACATGTCTATTTTCAAAACCTGTCAAAATGGGATAGTTCACCATGATAGCAACAATTTGTGACCAAAAATACATTACAGCACACAGGTCTGAATTTAACCTGAGTGTTACTGCATGGCAGAAAATAGCAACAAAGTAGTGACAAAGAATAATGGCTTCACTATTAAATAATTAAATATGGTTAGGATTTAAGATCTGCCATTTCCATGCCATATGACCTGGACAAATTACTTTATCTCTCTGTGCTCCATTCCTAGTTTGTAAATTAGGGATAATCATAGTGCCTACCTCAGAGTTGATAAAAGGATTTAAGGAGAAAATTCCTAGAAAGGACCAGAAAATGGCCCATAAAATATGATCAGTTAGTGTTAGCTACTAATCTCACTAATTAGAAATCACAGGTTAACGTCAATCGAGACATACATATTTGGGCTCTGACAGACACAATTCATACTTTTACCCAAGACTACTTGCTCTCTGATTCAGATCTAAGACAATAAATCAGTTTTTAACCTGACACCAACTCTGTCTTACTATATAAATACCGATACATTAATGCATCTGTGAATATTTACATTATCATCATAATAAAGACAAAAATGGAGAAGTAATTTTTCACTATTATAATAAATGTGTATCTTACAACCTCAAAGTTCCTGTAAGTTCTTTCACAGCATGCCAAGTATTGACTGGGGAAAATAATTTAATGAAATTAAATCACACACTGAGTAAAAAGCAGTGAGGTTTAGCTTGAACTATAAAAATTATTTCTTTACAACACACACAATTTTCACTGGAGCTTAATATGGGTCATGGCATAACTTCACAAAACCAAAAGCCATGTAACGGCACCGAGTGAAATTCCAAGAAATGGCTGGTCTGCGTCATTGCTCTCCACGGTGAAGCCTCATTACCAGAGTCTGCTAGATGCAACTTGGAGCTCTTCCACCACATCTAGAAGGAGGCTCAGTTTGATCTCCCACGTAAACCTGAGTAGGAGGCCCCCCTTTCTGTAGAAATCTTCACCACAGATCACAGTAACTTTCACATTCTTTTTAATTGCGCCCTAGTGAAGATACCCAATGGCCAGCAATGTGGAGGAGGAAGGGCTGTCTAAGGAGAAGATAAAGAACTTGGAAGACTATCTCCCAGATTCAGGGCAGATGCAGGAAATGTGAAAATTCTCAAGCTTCTGACTCTACCCACCCACAGGACAGGGTGAGAGGTGAGAGGGAAGGCAAGAAGGTGCTTGCCATAGAGCCAGAGCTCAGAGGTAAGCCTTGTTGGTTTTGGCAATGCCTGCTCCTAATGTTAGAACACCACAGCATGCAGCTGCCAACTCCCTAAAAGACTACCTAACACTCAAGATTAATGCTCCTTTCCTGCATCACGGGATTTTATAAATAAAGCTGTAGCTTTTTATATGCTCTCAAATAGTACACTACCCTATAGATGAAGGAAATCCAAGAAAGCCCAATTTTGCAGAGAAGGGGAACAAAAAACTGTCATCATTGATCTATTTCAAAATACATTGGGAAATGTTCACAGACTATGGGAATACAGGACCAAGTCTACAATCCTATACACAACATTGTGTGTATGTGTGTGTGTGTATTGTTCGAATCTAATATATGTGAATTTCTTAAACAAGCACACACATACACAGAAATAACAAACAGCTCTTGGAATTTACTGTAGGAAAAAGAATACGTATTAATGTGGTGGTAGCTTTTTAGTGAAAGTTATCTTTTTCTAAACCCTTCATTTTCTAGAACAGCAGCATTTCTCCCAGCAGCTCATGGAGTCTGGGGCCTTTGCACCTACCTGCGCTGGTGTTGGTGCTGGGGCTGGCCAGCAGCTGTCCTGAACCCTGAGCGGGCGGCGGAGGCTGCCCATCACTCAGCTGCTTGACCCGCTTGCGATGGGATTTGCCATTGTAATGGACTTGGGCCTGAGCTGCAGAGTTTAGCTGGATGTTGCACACCTCACAGAAGGAGAACAGAATTTTCTTTTTCTCTTTACTCAACTGGTCCTCAGGCCTGTCATTCTTTATCCCCTTTTCTTCATATCCCCGTAGAAAAGTTGCCATATTCATAATACCATCTTCAGGGTAATTGTTAGGGCTTAATGAGTACCTCATACCTGAAGAAAAAAAAAAGTACAGGTGTTTGAGAAATACATGCTTTCTGATTTTCTAGTAAGATTACAAATTATTTTCGTGATTTAGGATAAGCTATAAGTCTTCCAGCTACTCAGTGGACACTCTTTGAAAATGTTATCAAAACTACCTGGAGCCAAGGCAGATCCTGGGTGACATGCTCCCAGAGTGCTCTAGGACTCCCTTCAGAGCGTCCATCACCATAAGCATGTCATATGTATTTGTGAAAATTGGCTTACGAGTTTCTCTGATAGAGTATGTGCTCCATGAGGGCAGTACCCTCATTTCTGGATGTCCCTTGGGCCTAGACCTGTACTTTTTACATAATAGGCATTGAAATACCCACTGAAGGAAAGAATAAAGCTTATGAACCCAGAATTGTGAAAAAGGGTATGTATAGGCACAAAGCATATATAATACATGAGCATTTGCCAATAGACCTATGCCTTAACCTGGGGAGGAGGTGAGTAACAAAGATCAAAACACAGTCTGTCTGCAACTTACATTAAGTTGTAGTCCAGAAGTCCCTTTATAAGTCAGCCAATAGGAAGTTGAACATATTTTTTTATAGTTGTAGGGAAATAAACTGCATTTAGGTTTCCAGATTAGCCCATAAATATCAATTTAATTTTTGATGAGGTTGAAATGCAGAACATCTGAAATAAAAAGTAAAAGAAATACAGTAAATGGTAACTTAGTACTTGAAAAATAGATAAAAAATATAGCAGACTAAGATACAATTTTGTTTATTTTTAAGTGCTGATTTTTTTCATCAGTTAGATAAGAGTATGGTGCTCAATCATGACTCATTGAAGATTTTAAAGGAGACTTTTCAGTACCTCAAGAACCTTCACCTGATGAAGATGGCCTTGGTTTTTTACTTTCACAGTTCCACTTTAACATACGTAAATTATAGATTTTACTTAATACCACTATTACCAGCATTTTTATACTTTATTAGAAAAACTCAAATTTTTCCTTCCTAAGGAGGAAAGTCACTTTCTTAGTCACACAGAACACTTTACCTCTGACACTTCTGGTCACGATACGTGTGGAGGTGGTTCTTCCCCAAGCCCAGCAATTCCCTGTGACACCAGCTGGGTGTCCTTCACCGTAATTCAATTCTGACATTGTATATCCAAAGAGAGCATCAGATCTCACAGGTTAAGGACTCAGCCCCACAAGACTACCTCCCCAACACACACACACACACACACACACACACACACACACACACACACACTTCAGACACCTCTCAAGCCCAGCCTGTCACCTATGCCTCTTCTGACCAATCCACAGAGGTTCCAATGACCCCCTCTTTGGGTTTGATCAATTTGTTAAGGTGACTATAGATCACAGGAAAAGAGTTTACTTATTATTTACCAGTTTATTAGTAAAAGGATATAATAGAGAATACAGATGAACATCCGAATGTTCATCTTTATCTGAATTCTTCAGATAAGAGGAAGAGCGTGGAGTTTCCATGCCCTCTCTGGGTGTGTCACTCTCCCAGCACCTCCACATGTCCATGAACCTAGAAGCTCTCTGAACTCTGTTCATTTGGGATTTTTTGGAAGTTTCATCAAGTTGGCATGATTGATAATTTACTCCATTTTCAGCCCCTCTCTTTTTCAAGAGAATCAAGGGTAGGGCTGAAAAGTCCAAGCTCCTACTCATGGCTTGGTGGCCAGCCCTTTTGCAAGGACCCCCAGAAGCCCACCCAGAGTTGCCTCATTGGGACAAAAAGACATTCCTATCACTCAAGAAATTACAAGTGTTTCAGGAGCCCTGTGTCAGGAACCAGGGTCAAAGGCCAAATATTAGAACAAAAGATGTTCCTAGTGTTCTTATCACTCAGGAAATCATAAGGGTTTTAGGAAAAGCTCTGTACCATAAACTGGGGACAGAGAACAAATATATTTTCTATTACCTCACACATACTTATCAGTGTGATTATGGCAATGCTTTTGGTTCTCAACTACAAAGACACTCTCCTACAAGAAAGAAAAGTATTCATGCAATAATTGGGTGAAAACTAAGGGAAAAGGAGTATACATGAGAAAGAATTGGCTGAGGTGAACAATATTGTGCCATGAGGGATGAAGAATTCAGATAAAGAAAGGATTATGGCTTGTGAGGCATTCTTGCCTATGGGAAAAACTCAAGAGATGGAAAGACACTTGGCTTCGAACAATTCTGTTGATTCAAGTTGGCTGAGAGCTGTATGAGGAGAAAGGAGCAGCTACAGACTATTCCTCATTAGGGGTGTTCACTTGTTGAATGTTTAAAAATCAGAAAATGAATTATAGCACAGGGCACAACCATAAAGATAGAGGTTGATTCTATGCATACAGTGTGCCAAGAAGAACTTCTTATTTATACCCATACACCCTATTGCAAAGAGCCACTGTGCATTATAGTGTAGGCTAAATCTTAACCTGCACTGAGTTGTTAGAATAATGCTAATTTTGGGGTGTCTGAGTGGCTCAGTCAGTTAAGCGTCTGCCTTTGTCTTAGTCATGATCCCGGGGTTCTGGGCCTGTGTTGGGCTTCCTGCTCAGTGGGCAGTCTACTTCTCCCTCTGCCCCTCTCCCTGCTCATGCTTTATCTCTCTAACTCTATCTCTCTCAAGTAAATAAATAAAATCTTTCAAAAGAATAAAGAAAATTGCTAATTTTGATATGTAAATCCTATCTGTCCCATAAGTATTTTATCCCGATGTCACCATTTTAAGGAACTCTATTACACAAAATTTATTTTTAAATTTATTCAAATTATACATAAATCAGGTTTAAGCAAGTCCCATAGCTGAGTTGCAGAAAATAATTCTGTTATAATTAAAATGTGATTTAACTGTATATACATTAATATTTTTGCTTTTATTCCTTAAATCTAAAACATTAAGGTATCACAAAGCTATTTTACTCATAAAGCTTTGGAAAATATTAGTGACATATAAAAGTTATGTTCAAACATACTATACTTTATGTCCTTGTCCTCTCAAAATATTAAAATTCATCATAAGAATTATCTGAATAGAGATAAATAATTTTAAAATGAGCTCATCATTAATATATTATGCCCTATCTAGAAAACGAATCCATTGTAAAACATGAGGAAAACCAATCATTTCTAACTCTTCAAGGCTAGGTCAGATACCAGCTCAATGAATCATTGAAATCTAAGTGTTATATTTCAACTCAAGCAAACAAAATCCTTGAATCCTCAGCTGAGGACTGATGACACTTTCATTTGAAAATTTAACCCAACTTGGAGGTGGCTGGCCTTGCCCACGTTGTCAATTAACACATGATGTTTCACAGAAATAAGATCTACATCACAATGTTCCATTTTAAAATTGAAACCTAAAAAATGACTTCTTTGTATTACCTTATAGCAGATAAAACCAGCTTACTTGTGACTTTCTAATTGCCATCTGTCTTAGAAATATATTACATTTTAGACTTATTTAAAGATACATATTTTATTTTATTTTTAAAATTTAATTTATTTGTGTGTGTTCCAAAATTCATTGTTTATGCATATTTTAACTAGTAAGAAAGAAACCCTTAAAATGAAATGACTGGCCATTTTAGAATTCTCCTATAAACTTCTTCAGAATACCAGCAACCTTTATAATCTTTATCCGTAATTTATTTTCTCCCAGAGTTACTCTCACTTACAGATGTTCCCCCAAGCCTCCAACACCATATCCATAGACCACTCTAGGAAGGATGATGCATTGCCTAGCAGGCACCATGTCCCGATTTATTAGTCCTAGCTCCGTCTTCACACTTTTCCCTTCTCGGGAAAAATACCTGCAGCTCCTGTTAAGAGCCACTTTCAACCAGAATAAATTTCATTCCAGAGGTCTTGAGAAGAAGACCCAGAAGTAGTAGGGAGGCAAGATATCAGAATCCCAACATTTAATTTTGGCCTGAGACGGTATACTTTCTAGGCTTATAATACATCTGGCAGTGATATTTATAATGTCAGTTTTCTGGCTAAGGGGAAGGTAACTGAGTTTAAGTGGAAGAAGAAAGAAAAATCTCACTTTCTATTTTGAAGTTTTGTTTTGTTTTGTTTTGTTTTTAACAGACTATCTTAAATTACATGTTTCACTTGCATAGGGCAGAAGGACCTTCAGGGGTATCCAATTTAAACTGAGCAGTGGGCAGCATTCTGCTTTGGAATGCCATGCACACACAGCAGGGGGTAAGAGAAGCCAGAGCTAGTTCAGATATTCTATGCTCTTTTTGTATGATTTTAATGGATTAGATGGCCAATCATTTAACAGCCAAGAAAGAATAAGGTATTTTGGAACAGATCAAGGGATGAGAAAGCTGGTCCCTGAGTTGCTGCTTTTGAGGGAAATAACTGATAGGACAGCCAGTCACTATGTAAAGGAGTGACTTTTAAATGACGAGGATATGGTGTGTCGGGAAACTTTAATACTTGACTTTCTCTTAAGACTGGGTCTCACAGGGCGCCTGGGTGGCTCAGTGGGTTAAGCCACTGCCTTCAGCTCAGGTCATGATCTCAGGGTCCTGGGATTGAGTCCCGCATCGGGCTCTCTGTTCAGCAGGGAGCCTGCTTCCCTCTCTCTCTCTGCCTGCCTCTCTGTCTACTTGTGATTTCTCTCTGTCAAATAAATAAATAAAATCTTAAAAAAAAATAGACTGGGTCTCACATGTGTAGTTATCCAATTGTTTTTTATAAGTAGAAAATTTATTATAATTACGATAAATCAGAAAACTGATTGAGAGGTAAAGACGTCTCCTTAAGGCACAGGGAACGTACATCCCTTTACACAAAGTTGCCACAGCAGATAGAGAATATGAGAAGAGATTTCTTCACTTCTACATCAGTATGAAAGACTCTGCCCACGCCATGGATTTATTATCTCATTTCCCAACTCAAGTCAACCAGCTTTATCCAATTCTAATTCATTCCTTAACCTATAACAACCCGGATGACAACCCTTTTCCAGATTTAGTCCTTCTCTTTGAAAAGTCACTATAAAAACTGCCTAACTGCCAAATCTAAGTGAGTCCTCTCCTCACTCCTCATTTGTCTTGACGTCCTCATGATGCTCCTCTTGCCAGGGTTTCTTCTATCTCTGCATTCCTGAAGCACTGTCGTTGCATAGCAAGCCTGGAGCCCAGCCCTTATAGCAACACTTTAATTATTTTTATTATTATTTTTATTATATTTATACAGCTTTAGTTACTCACTCAAATTTATTGACTATCTGGGCAGAGGACTTGATGCTAGGGGAACAGTAGTGAACAGGGTAGATGAGATGTGATGTCAGCCTGAAGGGACTCTGCAGTCTAATGAGAAATAACGAAGAGAAAATAGGAAACTACGACCAAATGTGATAAAGTCTGTGGAAAAGTCTACAGTTTCCTTCCTTGCTAGATTTCAGGTTCCTTTAGGATAAGAACAGTGCTTTGTCTTTGTATCCTCAGCATCTAAGACTATGTTTAGTACAAAGTGGGCCTCAATAAATATTTGAATAAATGAATGCATTGTTTATGTGTGTGGTGTGTAGCATGGGTTGTGAACACAGTAACCAAGGTCAATGTTTTCCCATAATTTCAGTTTATAGGTGGCTGAGTACATAGCTGTTTACATCTTGGGATTTCTAAAACAGCAATAACCATGTATTCCCAAAAGGAAAAAAAAAAAATACAACCATTTATTTGCAAACTAAAATCCCAATTATTTGGGCAAACTCCTTCATCCTTTAACTGAAAACAAAATTTAAAGTTCAAATTCTCCTGGGGAGCAGGTCAGATACTAAATGAGCACACTTGTACTAACATCCATATGACCTCTGCTCACTCAACTTTCGGAGAGAATGGAGCACTGGATATAGAGGAAAGGGTTGGGCAAGATAAAAACACACAAATTTGGAAGATTCGGGACTCTGACATTGATTCTCGCCCAGTTCACTATGTTGCCAATGTCTGTCCCGGACTTCTAAACTTTTATTTTAAAGGATGATAAACAATAGCCAAGTTCTTGGGCACCAGACTACAAACAACACACTTCCCCCAAATACAGAGTTTCAGGGAAGATTAAGAGGTCAGCAGTATGGGCGCCTGGGTGGCTCACTGGGTTGGGCCTCTGCCTTCGGCTTGGGTCATGGTCTCAGGGTCCTGGGATGGGGCCTGCATCGGGCTCCCTGCTCGGCAGGGAGCCTGCTTCTCCCCTCCCTCTCTACCTACTTGTAATCTCTCTCTCTCTCTCTCTCTCTGTCAAATAAATAAATAAAATCTTAAAAAAAAAAAAAGAGGTCAGCTGTATAAATGTGCATTTTGTGGAATATTTTACTATTTCATAATAGGATCCAGATACAGGAGGCTGTAATTAGTTCAATTCAACTAGGCAATTATTTATTAAACATTGACTATATACAACATACTATTTTTTGGCCCTATGGCAGCCAAAAGAATGAATAAAAAAAAGAGCTTAAAATAAATCAGAAGAAGCAATCCTTCTGCTGCTCATTGTTCGTGACAGTGACTGTGGAGATTCTTTGCATAACAGTTCCCAGAGTACTCAGCATACTTCTACAGCACGTCAGCTTTATTACATTGGATTGAAATTACTGCTTAGTTTTCTATTTCACTAGACAGTTCATCAGTATCAGATTTTTCTTTTTTCTGATCACCTACTGGCACTTTGCTGAATGTTAGTGAAGCAGATTGTAATGGGGTATCCTGGCCTAATGTGAATCCCAAGAGATTTTGACACTAATTACTGAGTAAGAAAAACTGACATTTAAATGCTTCTTACAGTTTGTTTCTCTTGAGAAAAAGATTTGAGTTCAGTTTTGGGGGTGCACTACTCCTTTGTTTCAGAGAAAACATCCTAGAAGATCTTTTGATCTTCTGAGAATGTGAATATGTGTAGGTAAACCATGCACTTTATTCTATAATGGAGACTGCAGATAATACGGCTCCAAAGACCTTAATCTGCTTTTCATAATCATATAAAAGGTTGTCTTCATTGTGGCACAGTTGCATCTCTGCAAATTATCTTTTCTTTCACAGAATATTTCTTTCCTATAAGTGGATTTAAATTGTATTGTCTCTGAAAGCATTTTGGTTAGACACTAGGAGATAAATGTGTTTTCTTGTTCAAGCAAAAAACCACCAGAGATCAGTGGAGACTGGAAGCCACAGGAAGGATGTGAATGCATCTTACCTTAGACAGAAGAATGGCCTGGGATTGCTGAAGCTCAAATTGGATTATCCTGTATAAGCCCCATATTTGGGGTCATTCCAGATAAATAAACTCAACTTTGGGGAAAGTACTGTTGTTCTGAATTATCTTCCGAGCTAAAGAAAGACCACACCTCTCTGGATGGGTACAGTGTTACCACAGAAGGAAGAGACATTCCCACTGTCAGTCTTACCAAAAGATTTAGAGTGGCAAGATGGAGACAAAGAGAGGGATGAGCCTGTGATTGTCTCTGGGCCTGGGGTACAGGGACCTGTGATCCAGGTATGAGAGACTTGTTCCAGGCATTTCCTCTATTAGGAGATAAACTGATCCCTGAAACAGATAGATAGGCCTGAGATTGGACAGAGAAGATTCTGCATAATAGAGAATGCTTACAGAGGGTTTTAGTCTACAAACCCACAGAACCTCTGTATCTAATAACAACTGTGTGATTCCCGATTTTCCCCCCCTTTTTTTTTTTAACTCAAAGCTATTAGTAAAATCATGCAAATATCACAGCCAATCTTTCTACTACTTTAGGGAATTGTACAAGAGCCTGGAATGGCACCTGGGGTAAAACTATACATCATAGACTGTAGCACAGTGCTGAAGGATATTAGTGACTGGCAAAAAAAAAAAAGTTGTGGCTCAGAACGAGACACTTACTTAAGATGTTGAATAACTACTGCTACAAGATCTTAGGGATTCAAAAAATATGTAAGAAGGACAAGTTGGTAAAATATTGAAATTCTTGCATCGAGTAGGGTAGAGATTTGAAATGTTTTGAACTAGGTGATGTGATGGATAAATAGGGTAGGACATTTGAGTTACCTAAATGTAAACAAAACAAGCTTGTTTTATTCTAATTCATTATGATAGGTTCTAAATCTTGGCTTTAAGAGGGCTAAATAGTTGAAAGACTATGTAGATCAATGTCTTTTCTGGCACCTGTGATGTTCTGAGTGGTCCCAAATACCATCATATACATATCAATAAATAACAGTAATAAGGATTATATTTTTTTCTGTCATAATATCAATTTCAAATATATATGTGCATTTCAGATAACGTCAGGGTTGAAAATATCCGTTATGTTTAATACATTGAGATTCTATCAGTAGAAGGAAAAATGCATGTTTATTATTGCAAGGACAAAATGTTGTCATAATGTTAATTATGAAAGCTATTAATATTAGATTTAAAAATACTAAAAATTTTCAATTAGTTATATAGAGAAACTGACTGACAACTAAACCTAGCACTACCCATAGAACTATAGAGGAAACATACTTATTTTGAAATACAAATATTTATAAACAGTTTAACAATGTTGTGATAAAAATAAGATCAGAATTCTAATCTCTGTAGAACTCTGTGGTGTACTAACTTTCATGATATTATACAAGTAACCTTGAAGCACTATATTTAGTTTTTATTTCTTAATTCCATTAGGATATGAACCTGTCTACAAAAAAAGAAAATCCTATTTGGGAATTCTCTTCATCCTCTGAAAATGAAGTAAATGCAAAAGGCTAGTTTTGCTATCTCAAAATTATTACCTCCAAGAGAAATGATTAAATAATACTTAAACTCATAATATATAATTTTCTGTTTCCTATCTCAAAAGTTATTTTGGGGGCACCTGGGTGGCTCAGTGGGTTAAAGCCTCTGCCTTCGGGTCAGGTCATGATCCCAGCATGCTGGGATCAAGCCCCACATCGGGCTCTCTGTTCAGCGGGGAGCCTGCATCCTCCTCTCTGCCTCTCTGCCTACTTGTGATCTCTATCTGTCAAATAAATTTTAAAAAAAGTTATTTTTACTGATGTATTAGGTTTTAGCCTTAGGCTATTATTGACTGTAATTCTTGGCTTTAAAAAGGTACATAAGGTATACCTCTAGCCATAAGAGAGGACAATGCTTGTTTAGCTATGCAGTCTTCTTTACAGTGAGGAAGTCTGGAGTCCATTTGTCCTGTGCTCTGCCTAAGTCTGCAGTAGTCAGGTGAGAAAACTTCAAAACATAAGAACCATATGATACTTTCAATAGATGCTGAAAAAGCATTTTACAAAGTACAGCATCCCTTCCTGATCAAAACTCTTCAAAGTGTAGGGATAGAGGGCACATACCTCAATATCATCAAAGCCATCTATGAAAAACCCACCGCAAATATCATTCTCAATGGAGAAAAACTGAAAGCTTTTCCACTAAGGTCAGGAACACGGCAAGGATGTCCATTATCACCACTGCTATTCAACATAGTACTAGAGGTCCTAGCCTCAGCAATCAGACAACAAAAGGAAATTAAAGGCATCCAAATCGGCAAAGAAGAAGTCAAATTATCACTCTTCGCAGATGATATGATACTATATGTGGAAAACCCAAAAGACTCCACTCCAAAACTGCTAGAACTTATACAGGAATTCAGTAAAGTGTCAGGATATAAAATCAATGCACAGAAATCAGTTGCATTTCTCTACACCAACAGCAAGACAGAAGAAAGAGATATTAAGGAGTCAATCCCATTTACAATTGCATCCAAAACCATAAGATACCTAGGAATAAACCTAACCAAAGAGACACAGAATCTATACTCAGAAAACTATAAAGTACTCATGAAAGAAATTGAGGAAGATACAAAGAAATGGAAAAATGTTCCATGCTCCTGGATTGGAAGAATAAATATTGTGAAAATGTCTATGCTACCTAAAGCAATCTACACATTTAATGCAATTCCTATCAAAGTACCATCCATCTTTTTCAAAGAAATGGAACAAATAATGCTAAAATTTATATGGAACCAGAAAAGACCTCGAATAGCCAAAGGGATATTGAAAAAGAAAGCCAACGTTGGTGGCATCACAATTCCGGACTTCAAGCTCTATTACAAAGCTGTCATCATCAAGACAGCAAGGTACTGGCACAAAAACAGACACATAGATCAATGGAACAGAATAGAGAGCCCAGAAATAGACCCTCAACTCTATGGTCAACTCATCTTCGACAAAGCAGGAAAGAATGTCCAATGGAAAAAAGACAGCCTCTTCAATAAATGGTGCTGGGAAAATTGGACAGCCACATGCAGAAAAATGAAATTGGACCATTTCCTTACACCACACACGAAAATAGACTCAAAATGGATGAAGGACCTCAATGTGCGAAAGGAATCCATCAAAATCCTTGAGGAGAACACAGGCAGCAACCTCTTCGACCTCTGCCGCAGCAACATCTTCCTAGGAACAACGCAAAAGGCAAGGGAAGCAAGGGCAAAAATGAACTATTGGGATTTCATCAAGATCAAAAGCTTTTGCACAGCAAAGGAAACAGTTAACAAAATCAAAAGACAACTGACAGAATGGGAGAAGATATTTGCAAACGACATATCAGATAAAGGACTAGTGTCCAGAATCTATAAAGAACTTAGCAAACTCAACACCCAAAGAACAAATAATCCAATCAAGAAATGGGCAGAGGACATGAACAGACATTTCTGCAAAGAAGACATCCAGATGGCCAACAGACACATGAAAAAGTGCTCCATATCACTCGGCATCAGGGAAATACAAATCAAAACCACAATGAGATATCACCTCACACCAGTCAGAATGGCTAAAATCAACAAGTCAGGAAATGACAGATGCTGGCGAGGATGTGGAGAAAGGGGAACCCTCCTACACTGTTGGTGGGAATGCAAGCTGGTGCAGCCACTCTGGAAAACAGCATGGAGGTTCCTCAGAATGTTGAAAATAGAACTGCCCTATGACCCAGCAATTGCACTATTGGGTATTTACCCTAAAGATACAAATGTAGTGATCCAAAGGGGCACATGCACCCGAATGTTTATAGCAGCAATGTCCACAATAGCCAAACTATGGAAAGAACCTAGATGTCCATCCACAGATGAATGGATCAAGAAGATGTGGTATATATACACAATGGAATACTATGCAGCCATCAAAAGAAATGAAATCTTGCCATTTGCGACAACATGGATGGAACTAGAGCGTATCATGCTTAGCGAAATAAGTCAAGCAGAGGAAGACAACTATCATATGATCTCCCTGATATGAGGAAGTGGTGATGCAACATGGAGGCTTAAGTGGGTAGGAGAAGAATAAATGAAACAAGATGGGATTGGGAGGGAGACAAACCATAAGTGACTCTTAATCTCACAAAACAAACTGAGGGTTGCTGGGGGGAGGGGGTTTGGGAGAAGGGGGTGGGATTATGGACATTGGGGAGGGTATGTGCTTTGGTGAGTGCTGTGAAGTGTGTAAACCTGGTGATTCACAGAACTGTACCCCTGGGGATAAAAATATATGTTTATAAAAAATAAAAAGTTAAAACTTAAAAAAAAAAAAAAAATCCTAGGCAAGGGCAGATGTTGCAGCCCTACTCTTCCTACAGCATTGCCAGGGCAGGAGTGCGACCTGGAACACTATCCAGAGCAAGCCTGGAAGCCATTCCAGCAGTCAACAGCTGAAGTGTTATGTGAAGCAAGAACAAGCTTTCCTGGCTCCTTGAGGGACCTGTTATTGCATCGTCCCAGGGTGGAAGAAAATGCAGCCCTTTAGTAGATGGCTCCATCCAAGCCAGATCCATCCAAGGACAGATCTTAGTTCACTGAATTCTTAGATAATCTTTAAAAGTTTACAAATAAGAATGATATTTTTTGGGTTTTGCTACATGGAAAATTATAGTTAAAGAGACCACATCACACAGTTTAGTTTTAGTTCCAATCATAATGCCTTTATATACCATCTAGATACATTTTTACATATACTGGATTTTTTTACTCATTATAAAAATAATGTATCATTCTAGAAATTTGGGGAACTATAAAGAGCAGAGAAACATTGGAGGAAAATCCTCCATGTTCCCATTATTCAAAGTTAGCCACATTTTATTTCTTTTTTTATTTTTTTAAGATTTTATTTATTTATTTGAGAGAGAGCATAAGTGGAGGGAGGGCAGAGGGAGAGAGAGAAACAGACTCCCTGCTGAGCAGGGAGCCTGATTCCGGACTCAATCCCAGGACTCCAGGATCATGACCTGAACCAAAGGCAACCACTTAACCAATTGAGCACCCAGGTGCCCCTCACATTTTGTTTATTTCTAGTCTTTTTAAGTGTACATACTATTCTCACAGAATTCTGGTTAAATAGTACATACTTGATAAGAGCTCAATTATATGAAAACATCATTTCTTTTTTTTTTTTTTAAGATTTTATTTATTTATTTGACAGAGAACAATCACAAGCAGGCAGAGAGGCAGGCAGAGAGAGAGGAGGAAGCAGGCTCCCTGCTGAGCAGAGAGCCCAATGTGGGGCTCGATCCCAGGACTCTGAGATCATGACCTGAGCCGAAGGCAGCAGCTTAACCCACTGAGCCACCCAGGCGCCCCTGAAAACATCATTTCTGAGTTCTTAAATTGATTATATTTACCTGCAATTTGATGAACAAGATGTCAATTTTCACCTTCTGATATGAATCAAATGTAACTATAACAAGGTGTTCTAAAGAAGAGAAACAGTGATGTGAATACCTTTAATAGGGAATAACCTTAACTACTGGGAGCAATTAAAAATAAAATAGGCTGTTTGGACAATCAAAAAAGTTCAAGACACAACAAAAAGCTAGGACAGGACTGAATAATAAAGTTCAACTACACAAGGCTTCTACTTCTAAGACTGGAAGAAGTGGTTGTCTTATCTAATTTATAGAAACCAACACAGAATGTCAAGCAAAATGAAGAAACAGAGGAACACGTTCCAAACAAAAGAACAAGATAAACCCCCCCCAAAAAATTTTTAATGAAGTAGAGATAAATATTTTACCTGATACAGAGTTCCAAATAATGGCCACAGAGACACTCACTGAATTCAGAAGAACAGACGAACACAGTGAAAACTCCAACAAAGGGGTGGAAAATATTGAAAAGTTCCAAGAGACAAAAATGAAATTAAAGAATACAATGACTAAACTGAAAAATACACCAGAGGGTTTCAGCAGGCAACTAAATAAAGCAGAAGAAAAGATCAGTGAACTCCAAGACAGAGCAGAGGAACTTACCCATCAGGGAAAAAAAAAGAAAAAAAGAACAAAAGTAAGTACAAATAGCTTAAAGGACTTATTGGAAAACATCAAACTCACTAACATTTGCATTACAACAGTGCCAGAAGAAAGAGAGAGCGATAAAGAGACAGAAAACTTATCTGAAGAAATAATGGCTTGAAATTTCCCTAATCTGGAAAAGAAACAGATATTCAGATCTGGGAGGCCTAGAGAGTTTCAAATAAGATGAATCCAAAGCAATCCACACCAAAACACACTTAATTAAAACATCAAAAGTTAAAGACAAGAAGAAAATCTTAAAAGTTGCAAGAAAAAGAAAAAAACCCAGCTTGTTTCATACAAGGGAATCTCCTTAAGACTCTAAGCAGATTTTTCAGCATAAGCTTTGCAGGCCAGAAGAGAGGAGCATGATACCTTCAAAATGCTGAAAGAAAATAATATAATCAAGAATACTCCATCCAGCAATGTCACTCAGGACTAAAGGAGAGAAGAGTTTTCTAGAGTTTTCTAAGCAAAAACTAAAGGATTTCATCACCACTAAACTGTCCTTAAAAGAAAAGTTAAAAGGACTTCTTAAAGCTGAAAAGAAGGGGCACGAAATAGTAACAAGAAAATACATGAAAGTATACATTTCACTGGCAAAGGAAAAATATCTTAAAGGTAGTAGATTAATTACTTATAAAGTCAGGATGAAGTCAAAAGACAAAAGTCTTAAAGGCCATGATGATGAACCATTCTCCTCCTCAACTTCCTGAAATGGACTACATCTTGGAGACCATTCCTGTATAATCTTATCAGAGACAGGAGGACCAGCCCACCCAGCTTTCCTTTTTGTGCTCTGACTCAAGAGGAGCAGAACACACATTCAGTAAATAACTGCAATCCAGCTTCTCCAGTTGACTTCTTTTCTTTACTTCATCTACAAAATGTGGATACTAGAGGTTTATCTATATCACCATTCTGAAGCTGAAATCCAAATTGCCTGTGGAACTCTGAGCAACTGTTAGATAAAGGAATGACACTGTAATTAATTCTTGGAACCAAGCTTAGGTGTCATTTCTCATTTGTCCTTTCAAAAGTCAAAAGAATTATATTATTTGAGCAGTATGTACAACGTTTTAACATCTGTGGGTATTTAATAACAGAATAAAAAGTTTCCTATAAGGATTCCAGCCCTGATGATTACTTTTTCACACTAGGAAGTGTAGTTTATAACAGTAATGTGATTTTCATTATTTTCTTCTGTTACAGTATTTTAAAACTTGGTCTGGAATAATTGAAAATGCAATAGTCTAGTGGGCACACACACATAACAATGCACTTAGGTAACAGTTAATATAGAGACATCAGTGGCTTTGAAGTCAATACCTTCTATGGGTAATTTTAACTGGTCCTTAGGCAGGTTCTTATCTTCCCCTTGTAGTTATCCTATTGGGAGGTAATGTCACTAATAGGGAACAAAGATAGATATAGACAAGGGATTGCATTCTATTGGGTCAAAGCACACAACAAGCGTACTGTACTTAGGAGTAATGTGAGAAGAAAATAGCAATTTCCAAGGCTCCTTTAAGAATTTAGAACACCAGGTCAAGATTTGAAGCTGACAGTTTCAGTGGGTGTGATATGGCTGCCAGGCAATGACCCCACAAGCCCTGTTGGGCAAATTAATCCCAAAGGTACCACAGGCAGAAGATGACCCAATTACCGAGAAGAAGGTCAGGCATATAAAAGACAATGATGAGAACAGGCCACAAGGACTCAAATATCAGAACAACTGAGATTGTCAGATTTTGATTATAAGTCAAAATCAGAAACTTCTCAGAGGGAGAAGAATAAAATGCCTTATTGAAAATCAGTGTCCTGATCCTCCTGGGGGTAAGAACAGCCTTGCAGGTTTCAAAAGAAAGAAGAACGTCTATGTTCATTATGTCATCACTCCACTGCTAGGTGGAACTGATATGAAATAGAGAAGGCAGGTGAAGGTGACCCAAGAAAGGGATGTGCAGACTAAGAGTCTGATGACAAGTATCTTGATTTTGTTGAATTTTTTAATTTATTGCCTCTTCTAACTATTCTTTCCATATTATTTTCTTTTAAATGGTCTTTGTCCTATTAAAATTGATCTTAAAAACTGTTCTTTGTAAAAAATCTGCACTGCTTCTGATGTTCCATTTAATTATATTTAAAGTATTTATTTTCTTACTATCCCCTCTCCCCGCAAAGGAAATAACTGACTCTGACTTAATTCTATCATAGGAGAAAAGTGGAAAGATAAAGAAAACCAAATTTATTTGTTGTCTCAAAGCAAAATTGCCAAATTTACTCTATAAGCTGTTCATGAAGCATATTCCCCCAACTATTTTTAGACAGTTTCTTAATTTCAAAATTATGAAGTTGTTTGTTAAAATCACTCCGATTTACATTCAGAAAAGACTTAGAAAAAGAGCAGCCTGTATGCAATTTGTTTAGTTACCCAAATCTTTATCTACTGGTAACCAAAGTGGACTTTGGATCAATTTCACATTTTCAAATGCATAAGTGGGTAGAAGGTGTTTCTGCTTTATCAGTTGCTGGCAGTCAACCCTCCTATGTACGTAGGGATTGGGGTGAAAGTGACAGGCAAGATGGGACAGTGCATGGTAGGATCAACTACTTGGGCTAGATGAGATTTTTGTTAATTTGAACTCTTGGAACACTACATTTACTTCAAGAAGAAAAATTAATATAGGATTGGGGTGCCTAGGTGGCTCAGCAGGTTAAAGCCTCTACCTTTGGCTCAGGTCATGATCCCAGGGCTCTGGGATCGAGCCTCGCATCGGTCTCTGCTCAGAGGGGAGCCTGCTTCCTCCTCTCTCTCTCTCTGCCTGTCTCTCTGCCTGCTTGTGATCTCTATCAAATAAATAAGTAAAATATTTTAAAAAACTAATGTAGGATTATAACACCAAGAATAATTAAGGAAGAACCTCAAGCAATTTGAAAGGGACCATCTTTCAATCACAAATGTCTGTCTGTTCAAAAAATGCATTGAAATACCTATCAAGTTCTTCTTTCTTTCTCTCTCCTCTCACCTCAAAGACCCAGATGAGGAATGTACCAAAGTAGTAAACACATTCAAAGTATATTGGGGTAATTTTAGAAGGACTTATGCCAAACACACAAGAATGTTTGCCTATTGGGGATGAGAGGAATAGAAAGGGGAATAGAGGAAAATAAATAAATCCAAGAAAGCGCCTCTCACGAACAAGTGATGAGTGTTAACAAGCCATGACTTGAGGAGAGTAATTAACTCAACCCTCTATATCTAAGATTAGAACAAAGGTTAAAAAACAATTTTTGTTTTGAAATTACTCTGTGATGATGAATAATGAGGTATTATGTCCCATGACAACAAGATCATCAAAGATTCCCGAGTAGATCCCAGAGGGGCATTCAAGAGCTTAGTCTGGTTATGAGGATTGAGAAGGAAAGAAAAGTCCCTGTAAAGCTGTTAACTATGGATCTAAGTAAGCTCCTCCCATCCTTACAGTGACTGGACAAGATTGAAAAGAGACTCTATTTGCTTTGCAAGAATGTTCCTCTTTTGCCTTCTCATAAATTGTTTTTTTGGTCTCCTATGCTTCCTTCTGAACCTATCTGTAAATTATTTCACATTAAGTTGTTACTGACTGATGTAGACCTCTTTGTCAGAAAGAAACGAACCTCCAATACAACTGTGTTTAATGGAGACACAAAACAAAATCACTCAGGGAGCTTTTGCCAAAATCCGTTCGTCCCGGCTCTACCTCCGTAGACTCTGATTCAGTACATTTGCATTTATGTAGCAGTAGAACGGAAAAGAAAGAAGCAAAATGTTTCTTAGAATCCTAGGAAACTTATGTGTTCAGCTGATCCTGAGCATTTATCCAAGGATATCTCTCCACTTCCTAGTCTTACCACATCAGTTCTAAAGACTTCTAAGCCATTTGCCTACAGGGAACAGGAGACCAGTACTACTCCTAATTGTACCACTCACCTGCTTCTCAACCTAACCAATTCCCCAGCATCATGTGGAAGAAAGTGTCAGCTCTGTCAGTCACTTGATAGTTAAGAAATCACTTGTCTATCTGGGCATCAAATTCTTCTTTCATAAAGGGAGGAGAATATACTGGATGACCTCTTAAATTCCTCTCTGTTCTAAAATTCCAGAAGTTTATACGGCTTCATTTTTGTTTGTTGTTTATTTTCTTTTTGTATAGGGGGAAATTAGAATGTCTGACTTGATTTTTTTTGGCAAAATTTTATTGCCTGCTCTGATCCTTCTGATCTAAGGCTCATCCTTAACAGAGAACCCAACAAGTGCTGCTGTCAGTTTCAGGTTTGTGTAGAGAATATTCCCTCTCATCTCACTTGGTGATTGAGTGGGAGGCAGTAGGCAATATTTCAAAATGCAAACTGACATTTAATTATATAAAAATCTCCTTCCACGATCACGTCTCTTGCCAGGCTGATTCTGATCTCCTGAACATTTCTCCTTTTTTGTTGACTCCTAGTTTTCCAGTTCTTATTGAGAATAATCGGAAATGGGCCTCCAACATTAGATTTATAGACTTGCTACTTCTTCCTCTATGTAATAGAATTTTAAGGTGACAGTGTTTGCAAAATGATGTCTCTTTCTGATACCCACTGGAACCCCTCATATCTACACTGACAGTCTCAAAATATGGGTATTTCCCAGTAATATTTTTAAAAATGGAGTATTTGTACAAATGTCACTTAAAAGCGTAAGTGGAAATTCTGGTGCAAAAAAAGGAAAAAGACCATTCTGTCTTAACTAATTAAACACTAAAATGATTCAGCATGGAGATAAGTCAGCCAGGACCACAGTAAGGTAAGGGAGACTTGTCTCAGGTGTGGAATTTAAGGGGGCACCAAAAATCTCCATAATTAAAATAAAAATGTATTAAAGCAATATTTTAAATCAGTAACAGTACCATGGGAAGCCATATTTGAACCTGATACAAAAGGGGAAAAAAACTTAATGATCTTATCTTTATTTAAAATTTTACTATTTTGCTCATAGTAGATTTAATTGAATTTGATATTTTTGATACGTTAAAATATTATTTAGATTGATTATGAAATTGGAGGCATCCTTTTAAGGCTTTAAAGTTTGCGCCCAAGGCAAGTTCTTTCTTCACTTCACCTAAGTTCTTGCCCTGATATAACTTACCTTCTGTTATAAGCTATACACAAATATTAATACATACTATTCCTCATAAACAGGGTCCCCTACAATAACTCTAATGATTTCTATTACAGTTACCATTTGTGTATGTGCCTTTTCTAAGTGATTGATACCATTTTAATAATTTATTCTAGCAGTGACTGGAGAAGTAGGCAATTTTCTTTTTACATCAAAGAAAAATGAAACTCTGAAAGGTGAAAATAACCTGACAAGGGGCATGCCTCATGTACATCGCACTGTTAAATGAGATCAAGGGGGAGAGAGAGAGAGAAGGAGAGGGAAAGAAAGGGAAGAAAAGAGGAGGATGAATACACATCCCAGGGATTTTTCAAACTGAAAGTATATAGACTCGTCTGGTAAATATGTCTAAAATGTAGATTCTCAGGCTGACCCATATATGTTGGAATTAAATAAGACCTAGGGTAACTCTGAGAATCTGCATTTTAAGAGATTCCTGATGCAGGTGTTCTAGGGACCACACACTAAGAAACATGGATGAGATGCACTCATTCTGCCAGAAACAGGGTGAGATATCTGAAATGCATCTTCTCATAATCCCCCACCCTTAAATAACCTTCAAGGTAAGAATGAATGCCCCTTTCTTTACATACGAGGCGAAGAATCCAAGATGATAAGAAAATTAGAAACTTACATGGTAGCAAGTGGAAAAATCAAAATTGAACCCAGATCGAACTCCAAATTCAGGCACTTCCACTGTATTCTGGGACTTCCATGAGAAAGGCAGGGGATGCATCTGTCAGGTGACTGCTCTCAGGTACCAGGGACACCAGAGCATATCAAGGAATCTAAATGAGCTAAAGGTGGTAGTCAACAGCTGCAAAAGCAGGAGGCTGGGGCAGATGTCAGAGGTATGCATGGTGAAAAGAAAGGGTAAAATATGCTAGAGTAGAGGGAGGCAGAACAATTCAGGATGCAGAAAGCAAGTAATGTTTTGCACATACAATGATTTTACTTTGCAGTTTGAAATTCAAAATGAGAACTACAACAATTATGTCAATGTTAGCTATTATATGAACAAATGACATAATATATTTATAGATATGACAATAATACAATTTGATGAGAGAAGAAAAAAATCTTGGATTGAGCCTGTTTTCCAGTTTAAGACTACATTGCTGGATTTATCCCCATTCTGCCTTTCTGTGCCTTCTGTCTCTAATCCTGAACTCAAGCTGTTCTTCCTGGGCCAGTCTAACATTTGTATATTTTAAAGCCAGAACCTACTTGAAATCCATCTCCCACGGGGAATTTGTTCTGGTTAACTTCATATCATTCCAATATTTGACAAATTACCATTATGTACAACCAATCTTCACTTGTGCTTACACTTTTGTGTATAGCATACGTATTATTTATGCACCCTATATTGTTTGGCTTAATAATTTATCTAGATCATGGCTAGATTTGTAAACTGATTTTCAGGGTCTGAAGGTGTCTGGATACTCTAAAATTTAATTACTGAAACTCTATCACCTGTAAAATGCTATGTACTATGAAAAAGGTCAATGAGCACTTACTAAAGAATAAAAATAAAACAGAACTTTGTAAGGCAATAGATCTGCAATGTTATCACTCACTTGTCATTAAAGTGAGCTTTCTCCCCTAAAAGAATACATTTATAGACTTAGAATATTTAATAACCATTAGACTCTTGCTATTTTTCTAGATCCGGCTGGGAGTAGGGGTGGAAGTGAGAAGTGTCTCAAGAGAGTCTCAAGAAGCTTAACATCTTACTGAGGAAATAAAAACCAATATCGATAGTTTTAGGCCAAGTTGCACTGAACCTACAATCAGAATAGAGGAAGGAGGGATCAACAGGACCTCAAGAGTCATCTTGGATGAGATGGAAACACTTGTGGGCAGAATGTGGTTGGGTGGAGAGGGGAAGAAATGTGGCCTGAAACAGAAAGAGAAGTGAAAGCTGGAAGTCCATGCAGGGGTGTCATCAGCCCAAACAAGAAAATAAGACTTGGTCATAAAAGGTATGTAATGGGTAGACTGTGTGTGGAGGGAAGTTTCTAAAGAAAATAAATGAGAGAATAAGGAGAGAATAAGAGAGAATAGTATAAATCTTACACCCAAGGAGCCTGGCTAATAATGGAATAGACTACTGAGGACAACAGAAAAATGTCTTCTAGAGAGAAAAGACTTTGAAGATACCAACACAAAGAGGCAGCAATGAAGGGAGAGAAGGGTTACAGTAGCATGAGTTCCCAGAAGAAGGATTTAGAGATGGGGTACAGAATATAGTGGCCAGGAGAACTTCAGGGGGAAGAAAACGCCTCAGAAGGGAGATATAGATCAGAAAACTGCTGGGAAAAGTGGGAGGCAAGGAAGGAGCCCACCCCAGTTGGTTTCCATCATGTTCATCATGTGGGAGGTGAGATCAGCTCCTGAAGGCAAGAGGGAAGTGGGGGTAGATGAGAATGTCTGGTTAACTGTGGTGGTGAGTTTTACAGGGTGTCCGTGCCATCTTCGTCATCCATGGTGACACTGCTGGGTGTTAAATCTTATATAAATTATTCTTATAGAGATTCCATATTTTATATAAAGATATAGCTACAGCTTCTCCCTCAAGATCATAAAGTGTAAATAATATAAAGTCGAGATATATTTCAGGGTCTAGAAGGAAATCCCAGTTTTCATTCTTTTAAAATACTTTATATTCCATGGGTCAGCCAACTTTTTTAAAATAATTGCTAATTTTGGCTGTTATAACACAATGTTTCCAATGAAAAAACAGTGTTTGCGACTTGGGTTGCCATAGCTTAATAGGTGACATACAAACTTTATAAGTCATTAATATTAGAGAACTAACATTAACTTCTTGATAAAAGTAACCATATTTTAAAGTATGAAGTAATTCTTAATTTAATTGAGGTTTTCTATGACCTTCCATATATCAGGAAGATGTTCAACAACCTCATAGTTCTTAGCATCTCTGGGCACATTAAGTTTTAGATCTAAACCAAAAAAACATACTGTGATAGAGCACACTAATTTATTTCTCTCTTTTCTGCCTGAGACAGAAACTATGAAGAGTCTAACTAGTTATTCTTGCCGGAGATATAGGGAAATCCATCCACAGAAAAGCAGAGAAGCAACTAACCTGGAGTTTGAAGGACATGTACTCATATCAATCTTAGGGAAATTTGTAGCCAATAACTAATAGTCTTTGGCTAACTAGGAATTGGCATTTCTAGTATTTATTTTAACTTCCTTAAAGGACTGCTTTATTATGTTTTATACATATTATTTAAGGAACAGTGTCCAAATTGCCTCAATTTCAACAAAGTGGGGGATGAAAGACGCCTGGATCAGTCAAAGCTTCCCAAATCCCCACAGTTTTGTGTGTTTGAGGTCAGTCAGCAAATTGCTGAAAGCAGAAAAACATATTGTAGTCATCCTCCTGGGCTGCTACTTTATCAATAAAGCTTCAGTTATCACAAATTATAATTGATTCAAGAAACAGAGAGGGTCATTTTACAAACGGTTTTACTGACTTGAGGCTCTTCATTTACTTGTCTAGAAATTACTTATTCAAGATGTTCTGAAAGTTCACAGATGACTTGAGCGTTCATCTTTTAGAAGATTTTATAAACTCCCCCAGATCCTAGATGAGGAACTTAATCCTCCTGGGGCAACATCAGAGTTTGATCCAGGGGTTGTTTTTGTTTCTTCAGAATGAAGGCACCATTTCTTATTTGCCGTGGATTCCCCCCTCCGTTGTGTATATGCATGATAAGGAAAATGTCTCACTCTAGGACATACTATCCTCTTCCTTCCAGCCATACACCATGCAAATACACTACACCCAGGAAAACCACCTTGGAACGAGTGATTAAGAGGAATATTAAAACAGAACTGTTCTTCCCCTCCCCACCCCATCTTGTGGGGAAGGGGAGCAGCTTGCCTCATTAAAGATTCAGAATGGCTGGTATTGCTGGATCAGGCTGACAAGTTTTGGAATCTGTATTTAGCCAACATGCAAATTACAATCTCCCTCAAAAGGCTTGAATTTGGGCAAAGAATGCTGATCAAGAAAATGGCAAAAATATACATACATATATATGTATTATATACATATATATATTTCCGTACGTACACACATGCATACCAGCAGACACCGTCACTCAAAATCTCTGCTCCTGTTAACTGTTCAGACTGAACAGAGTATGGGGAGCATGCCAGCAATAAAAACCAAATGGGCTGCATTGTAAGCCTGCCTCTATCCTCTGCTAGCTGTGTCTTGGTTTAAGATATTTAATATCTCATTATAATTTAAAAAAGTCTGTGATTCCTTTGCTAAAAAAAAAGATATTTAATATCTCAGCATGATCTGAAAAGTGAAGACAGTAGAATTTCTTTATAGGATTCTGGTAAATGTGAAGATAACACCTGTAAAATGACTACGACAATGGTCTGGCACATAACTTAATATTTAACAAGTGTTAATTGCATCTCATTAGGAATGTACTTTTGGGAATGGAGTGAAAAAAACCCTAACTTTAAGCCCTTCTTACTATAGTAATTATTTCGCATAAATGACTATTTTTCTCCACAATATGATCTCTGAGATTGATCTTGTGATAGTCCCTTTTTTATCATAAAAAATTTGAAGCATAAACAAAAGTAGAGAGAATAGTATAGTTCTTCCCCAGTTTTGATAATTATGATCTTGTGTTTCACCTTACTCCCTTCCGCTTCTTCCCCCCAGATTATTGAAGCAAATCCCAGAAATAGTATTATTTCATCCATAAGTATTTCAGTATGTCTCTCAGAGATAAGGATCAAAAAAACTCCATAAAACCACAATACTGTTACCACACTTCTAAAGTTAAAAATAATTGTTAATATCATCAAATATCTGGCGAGTGTTCAGATTCCCTCAACAGTTGTATGGTTTTGTTTGTTTGTTTGTTTTGGTTTTTACCTAACATCTTGTTGGATTAGGATCTGAGTAAGATCTATACACTGAAATTTGTTGGTATGTCTTTCAAGCCATAATCCCCTTTTCCTTCTTTTTTCTTTTTTAAATGTATTTATTGAGATATTGAGAAAACCATGTTCTTCATGCTATAGAGGTATCCTAATGTTACACTTCCTCTCAGTGCATTTCTACGGTATCTTTTTTTTTTATGTATGTTTAATTTTTTATTTTTTATAAACATATATTTTTATCCCCAGGGGTACAGGTCTGTGAATCACCAGGTTTACACACTTCACAGCACTCACCAAAACACATACCCTCCCCAATGTCCATAATCCCACCCCCTTCTCCCAACCCCCCTCCCCCCAGCAACCCTCAGTTTGTTTTGTGAGATTAAGAGTCACTTATGGTTTGTCTCCCTCCCAATCCCATCTTGTTTCATTTATTCTTCTCCTACCCACTTAAGCCTCCATGTTGCATCACCACTTCCTCATATCAGGGAGATCATATGATAGTTGTCTTTCTCTGCTTGACTTATTTCGCTAAGCATGATATGCTCTAGTTCCATCCATGTTGTCGCAAATGACAAGATTTCATTTCTTTTGATGGCTGCATAGTATTCCATTGTGTATATATACCACATCTTCTTGATCCATTCATCTGTTGATGGACATCTAGGTTCTTTCCATAGTTTGGCTATTGTGGACATTGCTGCTATAAACATTCGGGTGCACGTGCCCCTTTGGTATCTTTTAATGCATTCTTCTGGTTTTCTCTCCTTTCTGAAACTGACAATCAGATCTAACGGCTTGGTCAATTTGAGGTCCAATCTTTGTCATGAGTAATTCACAGGTGATACTGTGGACTTCCATTAGAAGGCATATGACACTTCTTGTCTCTCTTTGTAACATCAGCAGCTGTTTGGTGGGGACTACCTAAATCCACTGTTGCAAAATAGAAATATTCTATCATTCATCCTATATTTGTTAGCTCATACAGTCCTACCAAAAAAAAAAAAAAATGCCCTGTCATCAAGTCTTGATTATCAATTCTTGATTTCCAAGGAAGGAAAATTGCTACATTTCCTCTGTTTTTTTTGTTTTTGTTTTTTTCCAAAATACTGAGTTTGTTTGCTAGCATCCTACACAGGTGGCCACTGAGGGACCACTTTTTTCTTAAGTATCATTATTAACTCGTGTATTTAACGATGTGTTTCAATCTATTATTGATATTATTGTAATTGATGATTAAATTAATCTGTCTTTGCTTAATAAGAGCCTGTTCAAGTTGACTCCTTTTGATGCAAACCTTGCTTTTCATCTTCTCTTTTATTCCTCGTCAGAGCCCAAGGTTGGAGAATCAACTGTTTCTCCAAGGATCTTAGTTCCTTGCAGGAAGAAATGGCACTTAAATAACACAGTCTGGTAGCTTGGGCTGCTTATTTTTATGTCATTAGTCATTATTATAAGCGATTTGGGCTCTTTTATGGTTCCATACAAATTTTAGGACTTTTTGTACCAGATCTTTGAAAAATGCCAATGATATTTTAATAGGGGTGGCACTGAAAGTGTAAATTGCTCTGGGCAGGCAGACATTTTAACATGTTTATTCTTCTAATCCATGAGCATGGAATGTTTTTCCATCTTTTTTTGCCCCAGTGTTCCAAGATTCACTGCTTATGTACCACAGCCAGTGCTCCATGCAATACATGCCCTTCTTAATACCCACCACCAGGCTCACCCAACCCCCCTACCTCTCTCCCCTCTAAAACCCTCAATTTGTTTCTCAGAGTCCATAGTCTATCATGGTTTGTCTCCCACTCTGATTTCTCCCAATTCACTTTTCCTTTTCTTCTCCTCATAGAGTCTCTATCCTCATTGTCTAGAGTCTAGAGTCTCTATCCTCATTGTTAGAATAGAGACTCTAGAAACACACCTTCAACTCTATGGTCAACTAATTTTGACAAATCAGGAAAAAATATCCAATGGAAAAAAGACAGTCTCTTCAATAAATGGTGCTGGGAAAACTGGACAGCTAGATATAAAAGAATGAAACTGCACCATTCTCTTATACCATACACAAAGATAAACTGTAAATGGATGGAAGACCTCAATGTGAGACAAGAATCCATCAAAATCCTAGAGGAGAACATAGGCAGTAACCTTTTCTACATCGGTTACAACAACTTCTTTCAAGACATGTCTCCAAAAGCAAGGGAAACAAAAGCAAAAATGAACTTTTAGGACTTCATTCAGATAAAAATCTTCTCCAGAGCAAAGGAAACAATTAACAAAACTAAGAGGCAACCCACAGAATGGGAGGAGATATTCGCAAATGACACTAGAGATAAAGGGCTGATATCCAAGATCTATAAAGAACTTAAACTCAACACTAAAAAAACAAATAACCTAGTTTAAAAAATGGCAGAAGACACAGACGCTTCTCCAAAGAAGACATACAAATAGCTATCAGACACATGAGAAAATTCTCAACATCATTAGCTATCAGGGAAATAAAATCAAAACCACAATGAGATACCACCTTACACCTGTTAGAATGACAAAAATGAGCAAGGCAGGAAACAACAGATGTTAGCAAGATTGGGGAGAAAGAGAAACCCTCTTACATTGTTGGTGGGAATGCAAACTGGTACAGCCACTCTGAAAAATAGCACAGAGGTTCCTTAAGATGTTAGGAATAGAGCTATGCTATGACCCAGCAATTGCACTACTAGGTATTTACCCCAAAGATACAGATGTAGTGAAAAGAAGTGGCATATGCACCACAATGTTTGGAGCAGCAATGTCCACAATAGCCAAAATGTGGAAGGAGCCGAGATGCCCTTCAACAGATGAATGGATAAAGAAGATGTGGTTCATACATACAATGGAATATTACTCAGCCATCAGAAAGGATGAATACCCACCATTTGCATTGACATGGATGGAACAGGAGGGGATTATGCTAAGTGAAGTAAGTCAAGCAGAGAAAGACAGTTATCATATGGTTTCACTTACTTGTGGAGCATAAGCAATAGCAAAGAGTACCATAGGGGAAGTGAAGAAAATCCAAAGGGGAAGAAATCGGAGAGGGAGATGAACCATGAGAGACCATGGACCCTGCGGAAAAAACTGAGGGTTTTGGAGGGGAGGGCGTGGGGGGTGTGGTAACAGGGTGGTGGGTATTAAGGAGGGTACATGTTGTGATGAGCACTGGGTGCTATATGTAACTAATGAATCATGGAACACTACATCAAAAACTAATGATGTACTATACAGTGGCTAACTGAACATAATATTAATTAAAAAAAACCTCAGTTAAAAAAAACTGGGTGATGGGCATTAAGGGAGCACATGATGTGTTGAGCACGGGGTGTTATACGCAACTAAGGAATCACTGAACATTATATCAAAAACTAATTATGACCTATGTGTTGGTCAATTAAATTTAAGTTAAAAAATTAGAGTTGATAATAAAAAATTAAATTAAATTAAAAATTAAAAAATTAAAAAATAAAACTTATCACAGGTTCTTACTAATATTGTAATTCAAATCTGGTGCCATAAGTTTTCTGTGAACTCCACTCATCATCATGGATCTGCACCTTCATCTTCTTCCTCTAAAGTCCAAATTTCAGTTCTTAAGGATTCCAACATAATAACTCATTTGTTTTATCTCATAATTCTAGTTTCAGAACCACAATATGATTACTACCCCCAACAATACACTTAGAATAAATAATTTAAAAACTGTTTGCATTTCTTGTTCTCGGGGTGTATATCCCTAGGTTTAGGTAGTCAAATTAGAGTGGTTTAAAGTTTTAAGAATTTTTTTAAATTTGTTTATTTTTTCATTAACATATAATGTATTATTAGCCCCAGGGGTAGAGGTCTGTGAATCGCAGGTTTACACACTTCACAGCACTCACCATAACACATACCCTCCCCAATGTCCATAACTCCACATCCTTCTTCCTACCCTCTCCCCTCAACCCTCAATTTGTTTTGTGAGATTAAGAGTCTCTTATGGTTTGTCTCCCTCCTGATCCCATCTTGTTTCATTTATTAAGAAGGGTTTTCTATGTGGTTATGCCACCAATTTTTTGCACAGGTGACTTGTTTCACTTTGCTTTTGACTTTAAGGAATTGTTTTCACATTTAATTTTGTTTTATATATATTTAAAATATTTACATTGCTCCAAAATCATATCTAAGATAAAAAGATATACTTAGAATATTCTTATCTACTTGTCCCACCATCCTAAGACTCATATCTTATTTTTTTAAAAGATTTTGTTTATTTATTTGACATACAGAAATCACAAGTAGGCAGAGAGACAGGCAGAGAGAGAAGAGGAAGCAAGCTCCCTGCTGAGCGGAGAGCACGATGTGGGGGCTCGATCCCAGGACCCTGGGATCATGACCCGAGCCGAAGGTAGAGGCTTTAACCCACTGAGCCACCCAGGTGTCCCTCATATCTTATTTTTAATAGTTTATCTATTCTACACTTTCAATATAAGTAAATACGTCTTCTTCTTAAAAGAAGAACGGTAATATCCTGGACATGCATTTATATATCTTCTTTATTTCACTCAATAATTCCTGCATCAAATAACTTTCCTCAATCATTATATTGGAACAGTTACTTATATTGGCCAAGGTAATCTAATGATTATCAGGTATTACTGTCACTCATGTGAGACAAATGAAATAGGCATCCTGTCTCATGCTGAAAGACCAATCATGATTAGCTTTCAAAAAAACGTACCTTTTGACTCCCTTCACCAATTTCACCCACATTTCAGGGTCAAAAGAACAAACTTCCAGTTATAAATAAGTAAGTCCTGGGGATAAATATATAGCATGGTTACTAAAGTTAGTAACACTGTATTGCATATTTGAAAATTTCTAAGAGAATAGATTTTAAAATCTCTCATCATAAGAAAAAGCTTCACTGCATATGGTAATGGATGGCAACTAAACTTACTGTGATGATCATTTTATACCATATATAAATATTGTATGATTATGCTGAAAAACTGAAACTAATAAAATGTTATATGTCAAATCATCAATTATACCTCAGTTATAAAAAAGCATACATTACACCTTCATTTAAAGTGTCAGTGTTAAAAGGGAACATTCATAAACCTATTTCTTTCAAAAGTTGGCTATTTTTGTTAGTTAGTGTTGTATTCTTTTACAGGAACACTTGTGGAAAATTAGCATATTAATTCTCATCTCCCCCTTTAGATATTTGTATCTTATCAATTAGAACCTTGAAATATTTGTAAGAAGTCTGAGAATGCATGTTATTTTTCTTTTTGCCATTTTCTGTTTGTAGAAATTCTATAATGGAAAAATTTGGAGCCAGAAAGACTTTTTTTTTTAATTTTTTATTTTTTATAAACATATATTTTTATCCCCAGGGGTACAGGTCTGTGAATCACCAGGTTTACACACTTCACAGCACTCACCAAAGCACATACCCTCCCCAATGTCCATAATCCCACCCCCTTCTCCCAACCCCCCTCCCCCCAGCAACCCTCAGTTTGTTTTGTGAGATTAAGAGTCACTTATGGTTTGTCTCCCTCCCAATCCCATCTTGTTTCATTTATTCTTCTCCTACCCACTTAAGCCCCCATGTTGCATCACCACTTCCTCATATCAGGGACTTATTAGAAATCTTAGCCGACCAGCTAACTAGTTGGATGACTTTGGGTAAATCACTGCACCTTTTAGAACTTCGATTTTCTCACCAGTCAAGTGCAGATAATACTACTAATGCCAAAGTGTTGCTATGAGAAAGAAATAATTACTTGAATACAACACATAAATGCCACAACACTCTGCAAATGCAAAGCATAATAAACAGGGACTAGAATGGCTGGTTTGATAAAATCCAATCCTAAAGCTTTAATTTGTTTGTTTAAAATGATGGTAACATCCGAGAGCTTTATGATCATCCAAGCTGCTGTCTGGAAACTGACTTTTTGCCTGAACAGAACTCAGTTATAAATATCTGTCTTTGGATTTGACATTCAATTCTGAGACAAATCAAACATGCTTCAGAATTTTAATCTGACATCGAAGAGCTAAAACTCCTTAAAAGTAGATAAAACATTTTGTGGTTGGGGGAGCAACCTTAATCTCAAGTGACTTTTAATTCCAACTTTTATTATTCAACATAGTAACATATCTTTAGATAGAAACTCATTTCTGAGAATTCACCTCCAAAGCTTTTATATAATCTAAATTGGAGAGGAAATGTACCTATATTTTATGTTGAGGGAAAATAAAACCCTAAAATTAATCACTTGTTCTCTTAAAACTTTTTAGACATAAACTTCATTAAGGAAAGAATATTATATGACATAACTTTCTGAATGTGATTCAGCAAATGATAAAGCAACCAGAATGAGTAAGAGACTTATGACACTGCATTAAAAATCAACTATGCTCATATTGGCCCTTTTTTGGCTGTTACAAAGCATACCTTGCTGAAATTATTCATTCTTGCCAATGAATTCTGAGCATGGTTCTCTGCTTTTAAACCAAAATCTGCCTTGGGAAGTGCACACTGAAGAGTTAGAGGCAAATGTACATGTAACAATCAAAAAATGCTATATATACATTGTTTCACTCTCAATGCACGCTATTTCCTCTTTCCACTTCAATCCCGCATGCTGCCAACAGCTATATGTCTACACCACCAATCCAGTCATGACCAGCTCACTGGGGGAGGAAGGGCCAAGGATCTCAGTTACGAAAAATTTCAAAGACATGCCAAAACAATGAGAATAGGTCAATGTACCTCCACATATCTATCATCCAGATTTAACAATATCAAGAACTTAACACATTGATCCACCTTCCTTTTATTGCTTTGGGGAAGCCTTTTAAACAAATCTCAGACTTTAGACCCACGTCAGCACACATTTCTAGACAAGACGGGCATTTTCTTACATAACTACAGTGTAATTTCCACCATAAGAATATTGCCAATTATTCCTTTATTTCATCTGTTACCCAGTCCATAATCAAAATTTCCCAATTGCTTCAAAACAGTCATCGCAAGGTTGGTATGTTCAAATTAGGAGCCAAATTAATTCTACACATGATATTTATTACATCTCCAAAGACTGTTTTAATCCAGAAATGTGCCACTTCTATATCTCCCCATGCCACTGACATAAGAAACCCTTCTTTAAAAAAAAAAAAAATACACACTTCTTAAGTGCCTATTGCTTGGTAGATACTTTTGCATTTATTATCTAATTTGGTCTCAAAATAACCTCAGTGATAATGTGACAGTCAAAGGTACCTGTCTACCAAAATTCGGGCTTTCTCTCTCCCCCATCGTATGGAGTTTTGCTGAAAAGCAGCTGCCAACCAAGGCTTTACCAAGGAGTCTGAGCCAGGTGGATCAAGCCTGGGTGAAAGCCCTTCCCAGTGACAGATGCACCCAGTAACTTCCCCTCACCTACGAATATGCTCCTTGCAAGGTAAGTTGTGGGCATATTTGTTGACAGACATATCCTCCTAAGACAAAATTCTTAATTCCCTTCTCTGTGCTATGATGCTGTGTCACATGTCTATCACAACACTTCTTGCGTTTTAATTGTAGTCATATCTATCTTCAATGCACTATACAGTAAATTCCAACAGAAAACTGTGCCTTATTCAACTTTAAATCTCCAGGGCTTACCACACTGCCTAACATACAACAATGTGTGGCATAAAAAAAAATGAATCAATTATACATCCCACTCTTAGAATATGTATAAGTGACAGGTTATCACTGATTTGAGAGGATTTCCTCAAAGGCATCCACGACAAAATCACAGCCCTCTATAGAGGAACTGAGGCATGAAAAGTGGCAATATATAAAATTATAGACTATGAAGGGAACAAAGGGAAAAGGTGGCAGAGGGCAGGAGTCCAAGGGGAAATTTTATACTTTAAAGTAAGAAATTATTCTAAAATACTAAAACACAGAGCAAATGAAATTGTAGTTAATTAGAGGGCACAGATCCATAACTGTCTTTGGGCAGGAACATCTCTGGCTGATTAGCAGGTAAGCCATTTTTCAGTTTTAGCAAGGCTGAGATAACACAATTCAGATCAATGTTTAACAATCTTCATTGTTTAGAAAGTCGAACCCAAATCCCTTACACTTCAGCTTAAGCACATTTCTTCTTTCTCATCATGAGAGGTGAGCAGCTGGCCGCCATGCTAAGCAGATCTCTTTATATACTCAGAGACCCTCCAAATATGCACTGCTTATTCCAGTCTTTAAATAATGCAGCTCTCTTCACACTCTTCCTTATGCATTCTGTTGGGAATGATCCTTTATGGAATTCATCATATTAAATCATCCACTCATTTTTTTTTTTTGCTACATTCCTTAACTTTACCTCTCCCCAAGCCCCTTCTGTTAATGTCTCTAGTTCACGTTACTACATTAAGTCTTTCCCCTACTGAATTTGCATTCTGCTTTCTACATCTTAACAGACAGATAATAATTCACCTTACATTTCATTCCTCGTTCTGAAGTGCCTAATGATAAAATTAAAACAGCTCCAATCAGAATCATGAAAAAAACCTTAAAAGAGTTTCCATATGTCTTGGGAAGATTTGCCTTCCTGGAAATGTGTTGATGAATTTTTAGCACAAATTAGACTTCAACAAAATCACTTCTCAAGTATTTCTATAAGCATTCTGCCATCATGTCACCCTGCGATACTTGAGAACTGTAGAGCTGGTTTGAAGCTGAATGATATCGATTCAAATAGCCCTTGCTTACAACTTACGAATCTGAGAACTGTTTCTGGGAGGTGAGGTAAGTGGTCCCAGGGAAAGAAGCCAGGAGAGTGTTCACAGTCCTATGCTGCTTATTAGAAGGGTTGTTATTCTGCTTTCATTTACTGCTACCCAAAATGTTTGGCAAATAAACCTACTGGTAAAATAGAACTAAAATGAAAATGCCTTTTTAACCTTAGAAACTAATAGTAAATAATAACAGCAATACAATAGCTAACCCTTAGATTGTATGGACACTGGTACTGATACTGGTACTATTGTAAATACTTTATCTATATTAACCCATTCCACTTTTAGGATGCTCCTGTAAGGGAGACATTTTTTATCATCTTCATGTTACAGATGAAGAAACTGAAGCTCAGAGATTTTAAGTACCTTTCCTAAAGTCATGCATGCTTTGGCTTGAATTTAAATTCAGGACATTCAGCTCCAGAGTCCATATTATTAATCAAGACTTATATTGGTGATGGTTCAGAAGATTCATCTTTGTGACATAGGAAATATATCTGCTAAGGTAATACATATTTAGTAAATATGAACATTTCCAAAATAATGTTTTCATCTTAACAAAAAATAATAACAATAATAAACATAGTATCAATGTGTGGATTCTCTGAGTGATGCTCTCTCTGGTTCAGAGTCTAGTTGGGGGACTCCAGAAACTCCTCTGGTCATATATGCTCACACAACTCCTCATACCAAGGGTGGGCAACTCATTAATGTCCTCTCATTGAATCTGGGCTGGCCTTGGGCCCGGCTTGGACCACAAACAGAAAGTGGTAGAAGTCCATTCTGAAACTCTCAAATCCAGGCCTTCACTTCCTGCTCTGAGAACCCAGCCACCATGCTATCAGAAACTCACGCCACATGGAGATATTACATAAGGGGGAACCAGACACACCAGTGGACAGTCCTAACTTACTTCTCAGTTGATGCTTGTGCCAACCCTCAGCCATGTGAATGAACCATCTTAAATGGTCCGGCCCAGTCAAGCTTTAGATAACTGCAGCCTTAGGCTTTACCATGTACCCAGCTGAGCTTAGTTAGCCCAGAGAAACATAAGCGATAATAAAGTAATATGATAGTGGCTTGAAATGGGATAATAAAATTATTTCAAGCCACTCTATTTTGGTTGTCTTATTACAGTAATAATACGGGTTGTTTATTACAGCAATACCAAGAGACATCATTCATGAAACTGCTGGACAGAATGGGTATTTCTTGGGCTAAGCTCTCATAATTCTATTCTGTAATTTAACAAATTGAATTGTAGTTATTTATTTTTTTCATCTATCTCCTCTACTAGAAGTCTCAAGACTAGTAACTAGAACTTAAGGGAAAAAATTTTTTTCAGAATAAATTCCAAGAAAAATAACAAAATTTACAAATAACAAAGGTGTAACAAACTCGGAAAATTCAGAAGTCGCTCCAACCTATTGTTTTGGCAATATCTAACCCTTTGTAGATTTGAAGTTATAGAAAGGGTGAGACTTGTCACCCTAAAACAATAAGCAGATGATTTAATATTATAACTTCTATCTAAAGTTCTATTTATACACCACCTTCTTCTGATAAGTGAGGCAGAAAATAAAAACAAATGAAGGAGAGAAAGTGACCAAAGTCAGCCAAGATTATTTTACTCATTTATCTTTTAAGAAGAACACTAAGGAGAGGAAACTTGTTTTATTAGGCAGAAAGATTTTTTGGAGGCAGGATAATAAAGGAATTATAAATGTGGACTCTGGAGCCAGGCTGACTGGGTTTTAAATTCAGCCTCATAGTCTGAGTTTGAACTGTCCCTACACATTTGTATGGCAAGTTACTTAACTTATCTGTGCCTCTGTTTCCTTATTGATAAAAGAGATAATGAGTGTACCTCCTGCACAGGGCACTGTTCAGGATCAAATGAGTCAGTATATAAGATGCCCATAGAACAGTGCCTGACAGTCAGTAAGACTGGCCAGCTGGTACTGCTGTTCCTCCTCCTACCATAAAGGCAAGGTAAGGAAGTTATTCTCATTTCAGATCATGGAGAGACAAAGTAACCACTGGAACTAGGCAGTAAATAATGTTCAACAACTAGCTCTGTAACTTTTGCTTGAAACAAAAATAAATTCTGAAGAGAATTTTACTTATAAAAAACAAAAAGTTCGTGTTTTGTAACATTTAGAGGGAAAAAAAGTAGGAGAGTGTCTTTAATAGCTTGGTTTGGTTGGCAAGGTGGGGGTGGGGGACAGAATCTTAAGCCAGATATTAAAAGGACAAACTATTAAGAAATGGTTGCTAAATCTGACCGCACTAAACTTTTAAAATTCTTTGCAAACAAACAAATAACATAAACAAAGTTAAAGGACAAGCCAGAGGTTGGGAAAAAGAATTCTGTCAGGATTAGTGTCCAAAATATATAAAGAATGCCTACTAATCAATAATAAATACCAAATAACTCAATACAAAATAGGCAATATGATAAACAAGCTTGGATGAGGAAAATGCAAATGGTTACTCATATAACTAAATAAAACTTCAAGATGCCATGCCCTTTAACTTAAAAAAAAAAAAACACGATATTGCATATTTGGTAACTGGCTTCTTATCCTCTGCTTGGGCCCTGACCTAGTGTTATCTTCTGCATAGGAAGAGAAGAGTGTGGGTGAATCAGGGAAATGGGGATGAGAAGGCTGCGTCTTCTAATTTCCAGAATTTTTCCAACCCAACCTTTCCAGATCAGGCTGATTAGAGCCATAAACCTTTCAATAATGTAACCTGACATTCTACATTGTTTAATTTTTTTGAATCTCACTTACCATGTTTTGGAAAATGTTTCTGACAACATCATCTTAGTAAGATCTGGGTAGGGCTCTATAAAATTTTCACATATTAACTCAGAACAATTCCACAAGGTCCATCTGATTATCATTCCCATTTTGCCAATGAACCACTAAATGGTGACAAGCCCTAGTTCACGTAAAAGACTCAGGATTCAAACCCAAGTTATCTGGCTCCAACATCTATACATTATTATTATCTGGCTCTGAGGCATATGTTATTATTGCCTCTAAACATATGACATACAAAAAAGATACTCGATGCTGCTAGTAATCAGGGAAGTGTAAATTTGCAACATAGCATTTCATAGAATATGCAGAGTGGCAAACCTTACAAGTCTGACAACGATGACTGTATGAGGATGTAAAGCACTGGCAATCTTTGATCTTTTAGAAGGATTACAAATTTGTGCAAACCATTTCAGGGGCATTTGCTAGGGTTTTACTCAAATGAAAGATGTGTGTTCTCTATGCTGCAGCCATTTCACTTCTACAAATACATGGAAAGGAAAATACTTGCCAAGGAGGTAAGTAGAGAAATGCTCAATTCAAGCATGTTTGTAATAGTAAAAACTATATATATTTGATGATATATAAATGTCTATAAGTGAAAAACTGTATAAATTTGGTGTAGACTATTCAGCAGCTAATAAGGTTAAATTGGAACTCCCAGCTTCATAAAAAATAAATCCTAAACAGTTGTATCATATTAAAAAGTTAAAAAATGATGCTGTTGGCTACCATTTCTATAAAGTTAAACAACATGAAAAAATAGTATATGTATTTTTCAATGATATATGAATGTATAAAGAAGTACACAATCATGAATACAGATGATTAACACTACATTCCAAGGCATGGTTGCCTCGGAGAGAAAGGGATAAGGCAATGCACACAGGACTATATCTGTAATACAGTCCTGGCTTAAAAAAAAAAAAAATAGCTAAGGCAAATATGTTGACATTTAATAAAACTGGGTGGCAGGTGCATGGTGGTAAGCTAGTTTGTATACTTGTCTCTACATTCAAAGTATTTCATAATAAAAATACAAAACAAATAAAATATGGCATAACAGAGCATTTCAAAAATAAACTTAAAAAGAGGTGATTTACTTATATTTCATCAAAGCCCTTTTTTGAGAAATGCACTGCTTTATAGGAGCATCTGTTGCTCTGAGTCTAGGTCCTTTACTTTGATGGGTCCTGCTTCCCTTTACAGACTTAACAAAATAAATGTCTTCTACTACAGCAATAACATTACAGTTTTATACAGAATAACAAGGTAAGAGGAATCCCAAGACACATATTGTGATTAACAGCTTAATAAAATTAGTGACAAAATGTTTATGAAAAATATCAGCAACGTATTTGTCCTCACCTTGCAAAATACCACAAGACAGATCACGGCAAGTGAAATATGAAAAATATATTTTCACCACCTTTTTATAGAGCTTTGGTAGTTTGTCTTTCAAACAGGAGAGAAAACATTCAGGGTTAATGATTCTGAATCAGGTTGATAACTGTCAAGTTCTGATTAATATCTCTGGAATATCAAAAGGTAAAAGCTTAGAGACAAAAAAAAAAAAAAAAGGTACTTTGTGGCTATGAGTTCACTGGCCTATTACTATGCATTCCTATCCCATCACATAAATTCCTGGATAACCAGGGCACCTGGGTGGCTCAGTTGGTTAAGCAACTGCCTTCAGCTCAGGTCATGATCCTGAGTCCTGGGATGGAGTTCCACATCAGGCTCCCTGCTCAGTGGGTAATCTGTTCTTCCCGCTGACCCTCCCCCTTCCCGTGCTCTCTCTCTCTCTCAAATAAATAAGGGCTTTAAAAATTAATTAATTAGTTAGTTAGTTAGTTAATTCCAGGATAACCAGCGATCCAGTTACAAATTCTGAGATTCAGGTATAGAGAAAACCAGACGAAGAAGCATAATACAAAAGGAAATTAGTCTCCTGAAAAGAACTCAAGATTTCAGAAAAACCCTTTTTATCATTGTCTTTCTTGCCATTGAGATATCCCCTTTCTCTTTGTAGCCTATTCAAATTGTATGTCTTTTTATTCATGTGTAGACATAGTAACACCACCCTTAACCAGAGTCGTTAAAGTGGCAGTCTATGTAGCCAAAATAAGAATATACATAAGGGGCCCAGGAACTACCAAGAGACAAAGAATGGAGGGGGGAAAAAATCAATAATTTATTCTTATCTTACATAAATTGTTAAAAAAATTAATCATATGATATCCTAGACTGATACAAATGGAAGTTGACTTAAAAGGCATAGAGAGATCATAATATCTGGAGGGATTAGCAAAGGAAGATATTGGGAAAATAACAATTTGTCACAGAAATTTTATAAAATCTAAATCTAAAGTCACTTATAATACAAGCAAAGATCTATCATATTTGAAGAACACACAAGAATGCTACACTATTTCTAGCCCATCCAGAGTCATGGCCCTGGATTGTCAAGAAAAAAATGTGATATTTATTCAGCATACATTGATTAAGAAGCATGAGGAAGTGAATTTTAAGCTTCTGATTCTAAAATTCATCTGAAAAAAATAAATCCGCAAGAATGTTCTAAAAAAAATAAAAGTAATGAGGGAATTTGTCCTATCAGTAATAAAACACTGTGTAATGAAATAATAATTAAAAGAGTGAGATAATGTTACAACAACAGACAAGTGACCTAATGGAATAGAACTTACACTAAACAGATAGTAGGAAATAGAAGTTAATGATCTTTGATAAGAGTAGCATCAGCAATCTAAGTATTATCTAATAAACTGGACTACAACACTTGTTCAACTACTTGAATACTGGTTATTTAGGAGGATTTATATTTTTTTCAAAATGTATATTAAATAAATTTCCAACAGGAAGAATTAAAAAAAAAACACTTTTTAAAAGGTACCTATTTATTTAATGGCGTAAGGAGAAAAATGACCCCCCCAAAAAAAGATTTTTTTCAAAATGTAAATGCTTTTTTAATAATTATAAAAGTAGTATGTGGGACATTTAATAATCTTAAATACATGAAAAAAGAAATTAGAAAGATTGTTGATTTTCCTCATCATCCAGGAAAAGCTCTATTACATTTTTCAGTAATTTATTTTCTAGTATGTATATATATGAGCTCTTCTTTTTTATTATTACATAAATGGAATCACAATTGCTTTGTAACTTGAAGTTTTCAATTTCTGCACTGAGCAGATATTGATGTACATTGTCATTAACATTATTGTCATTGGTTAGAATATAACTTACTCCATTAAAAGCAACATTTTCAAATTAAAAAACACAAGCACAAAGTTTCCTCTTTCCACTACATGACTTCAAAAGCTGATCCTGGAAGTCTTTATTTTTTTTCCTTCTACTTTTAATAGTGTACAAATTCCTTAGGTTAATGGGTGACTCTGGCTCAGTACAGTTGCTCATATACTAAGAAGTATTGGAAAGTCAAGCAGATTTTTATAATTTCAAGTATCCCATCTACACATCTGTTTTATCTTCTTTGAAAGCTAGTCAGGTTGGATTTTCTAAATGGTTATTCGTCATTTCTTCTTTTCTAAGTTATCCCTGCATGTTCTTTGATTAAATTCCTTCTTGGAATTTTCTTTTCCACTTGTAAGAGATCTTTTCTAGAATATTTACAAAATTAATAGTTTCCATATATGTTATAAATCATTTTCCCTGTTTGTCATTTGTATTTTATCTTTGTGCATTTTTCGCTGGGTAGAAGGTTTTAAATTAGTCCCATTTGTTAGTGTTTACTCTACTGGTTTCTACCTTTACTGACATGCTTAGAAAGATCATCTTTCCATTTAAACACTTTCTGATGCTGTTATGTTTTGTATGATTTCTTAAAAAATATTGGAAACCTCAGTCTGCTTGAAATTTATTTTGATATGAGGTATGAGAAAGAATTCTAACAATGTTTGCTTCAAAATTTGGACATTTGTCTCCAGTGAATTAAATACCTTGAACATATACCAAATTCTTACATCTGCTTGGGTCTGTTTTGGGCCTTAACATTCTGCCACTAATTAATTTTAAGATGTCACCTGACTAAAACTTTAAATCAATAAGTCATAAAAGGCCACAAATTAGAAAAATTATTGCAGTGAATATGAGAGACAAGTGGTTGATAACATTAATACGATAAACCATACAAGTCAACAAAAAACTGCTGAAGATCCAATGGGAGGTCATGGAGGATGGGCAAAGGACATGAGGGAAAAGTCATAAAAAAAGAAAAACAAACAGTAGAAAAACAAAAACAGTAAAGATTAAAAAGTGATTTCCACCTCTCTGATAATCACACGTTAGTTTAAGAAATGAGATCACCCTAAAATGTTCAATTAGTAAAGACTTTCACAAAACAATTGTTTTTCAAAAGCCCTCAGAAGAATCTGAGTGGCATGCTTACACTTCTCAGTAGGTATATACGTTGACAGAATCATTTTAAAAAACAATTTGGCAATATCTAACAAGAGTCATTATCAGTACATATCCTTTGATTCAGCATTTTCCTTTAGACTGTATCCTAGAAAATAATCTGAAATGTAGGAAAAGAGTTATGTATAAAGATATTCACCTTAGTTTTATTTATATGAAAAATAGAAACTAGGTAAAAGTACAATGAAATCGCAAATATGCAAATCATAGCATAACAATAATATTAAATACTCTAGCTATGTAAAATAGTTCCAAAACCGTTTAATTGTATGCACGAAGTCTTACAATGTAATGTTTGTCATATAAAAAGAAAGATTTAAGGAGTCTATACATGGTTGGATCCTAGTCAGTTAAAACGCACATAGCAAAGGGACTGAAGGTAAACACATGTACGATCATCTCTGCGAAAGGAGATTATGGTTGTTTGTTATTTTCTTCATTTCCTTAGTTCCAAAATACTTTACAACATGTCTCTATTGCTTTTATCTAGCTAGATAAGAATATAAATTTAAGCATGGACGGTCTTTTTAAGATGGGAAAACTATGAACAAACATGTTTATGAGCTGTAAGAAGCTATAAAGGGACAGGATAAAGGCTTAACAGAAGGGAATGGACGCTACAAGGATGCTGCGAGGAAGAGGCAACCACAAAACAGGTGGAGAGACTTGTTTAAGAGGAATAGCTTTACGTTGGTATTTATAAGTAAGAAGGACCCAGTAAGGGCATAAATACAGGTAGCTCTATAAGCAGGGAATGGGAACGGGACATTCATGGAGCTCGCAAATGTTCCCTTTTACTATCTAAATCAAGCATGAGGCAAGCGCAGAGGCTGACACAAACAGGCTGGGGATGGCTGGGGAATTTGAGAAGAATGATAAAGATTATGAAAGGGGAGTGAGTGAGAGCCAAATACAAACAGTGAAAGGGGGCGCCTGGGTGTCTCAGTTGGTTAAGGGACTGCCTTCAGCTCAGGTCATGATCCAGGGTCCTGGAATCCAGCCCTGCATGGGGCTCCCTGCTCAGTGGGAAGCCTACTTCTCCCTTTCCCACTCTCCCTGCCTGTGCTCCCTCTTTTGCTGTGTTTCTCCCTCTGTCAAATAAATAAATAAAATCTTAAAAAAAAAAAAAAAAACAGTGAAAAGAACTATCTTGGTATTTCTGCTTTCCTAAATACGCACTGAGATCATAAAATTGTTTAATTCTGGGGAACAGTGCAGTTACTATCTTGTTCATCAACCAACAATTCTATTAACATATCTATGCCATATCTTGATTGATCACTTGATTCAGACTTCTTAACTCATGTGACCTCATTCAAGCCCATAAGCAGGTCACTAAAACCCTCCACATTTGCAAGTGCAGCAGTCAATTTACAGGCTTCATGTTATTTTTCACTTTACTATTATTTGACACATTTAGGAATTCCTCATTCTTGAAAATTATAATTCATTTCCTTCTAGGACATTGCTCTCCTTTGGTATTTCTCCTGCTGTACTAGTTAACCCTTCACAGACTCCCTGGTGGGTGCCCCTTCATTTATGTGATTAAAAATGTTAAAGTGCTGGGTGCCTGGGTGGCTCAGTGGGTTAAGCCGCTGCCTTCGGCTCAGGTCATGATCTCAGGGTCCTGGGATCAAGTCCCGCGTCGGGCTCTCTGCTCAGCAGGGAGCCTGCTTCCTTCTCTCTCTCTCTCTCTCTGCCTGCCTCTCAGTGTACTTGTGATTTCTCTCTGTCAAATAAATAAATAAAATCTTTAAAAAAAAAAAAATGTTAAAGTGCTCCAAGGCTCAGTCTTTCTGCTTCTTCCAGATACTCATTCACTCACGATGTGATTTCATCCAGGCTTTTGGCTTTAAATACCTTTTATACACTGATAACTTACATGTTATATTACACACACACTACAGTCTGGCCATTTTAATCTTCCCCTTGAACTCCAAACTCATACAGAACTGCCTACCCTAGGGACACCTGGGTGGCTCAGAGGGTTAAGCGGCTGCCTTCGGCTAAGGTCATAATCCCAGGGTTCTGGGATCGAGTCCCACATCGGGCAACTTGCTCGGCAGGGAGCCTGCTTCTCCCTCTGCCTCTGCCTGCCACTCTGTCTGCCTGTGCTCGCTCGCTCTCTCTCTGACAAATAAATAAATAAAATCTTTAAAAAAATTAAAAAAAAAAAAAAAGAATTGCCTACTCTAAATGTCTGTCAAATTGTCCACAAACAATTCTCAGACTACTCACTCCTCGATTACATAGCCACTTAACTAAATGGAAACTCCATCAGCTGGTTGTTCATGCTCAAAACCTAGTAGTCATCCCTAATAGGTCCCCGTTTCTTCTTGCTCTCTGTTCTAGTAGAGCTACAAATCCTAACTATTCCATTTTCAAAATGCACCAGGATCTGATCACTTCTCCCCACTTTCACTCTAGTTCAAGCCTTAATACCTCTCACCTGGGATGTCTTAGTCCCCCAGGGACCTTATCCCTCATCTCTTATCCCCCACGGTCTTTTCTCCCCATAGCAACCAGAGGGATTCTATTAAAAAAACAAAAACAAAAACAAAAAAACATAAGCTCGATCACATCACTCCTCTGCTCACCCCTCTACAACGACTTCCTATTTCAGTTAGAGTAAAAGCCAAGTTCTTTAGGAAAGCCCTAAAGCCAAATGGTCTGTTGCCCTGCAATGTCTAACCTTGAGATTTCCATGTTTCTCCCTTTCACTCAGCATACCAAGCATCTTACTCCTTTATGGCTTCAGGACATGCCCTTGTTCTTCATTCTATTTAGCACACTCTTTCTCCAGATTTACCCAGGGGTCATTCTACACCAGCATCTATAAAGGAAGTCTTTCCAGAGATGCTTTCCAAGATTAACCTATACAAAAAACTAGCAACTCATTTCCTGATTACACTTTATCTACTTCAATGTATGTTTCCACAGCACATATCACCACCCCATATATTATATATACATATATTTGCCTATTTTCCCAGCCAGTTAAAAGCCTCACAGTAGATGCTTTTCTGTTTTGTTCACTCTGATAAACCTAGTACCTGGACATCTGCCTGTTATGTAGTAGGTGCTTGTAAAAACCTATTGAATGAGGAAGTGAAAGAAATATTTTTCAGCACCAACTATGTATGAAACTACTGTATTGGGTGCTGGAATAGGAAATTTAGTAGTTTGTTCTGATGATTTCTACTTAGCTCAGGGTTCTTAATCATAAATAATAGAAAACAAATCTACACTTTGTAAAACAAAAAAAAAGGAATTATTGGCAAGGTGAGTGGGGCTTTTCTAGTATGGCTAGGGAAGGAGGGAAATAGAGAACAAGAGGATCTTCCTTCTGTTTAGGTTTCTATATGGGAGACCAACAATTTCTCTAAAGACTACATCAAATAGGGGCTTCCCAAATAAAAGTTCAATGTTTGTCCTAGGCACATTTCCCCAAATTTTCTTATCCAATTAGCAAGACCAGGAAAGTGGCCAAACAAATATTTATCTAAATAAAATCCCACAATTTTAAATATGCAACTTCAGAAATATTAATGGTATCCTTCGGGCTATACCATAGGATACTCTAAATACCATTCTTAGATTTCATTTCGATTCTTACAAGAAAGGCACCAATAGACCAGGTGCAATTTATGGAAGCTTTTTTCCCCTTTCTCTTCTTCATTAGCAACAAAATCCCAAAAGTATGATTTCCAGATTCTCTTGGAGAAACATGAACATACGATATGTCCCAGATGGTGCCTTCCAATCTTTTACACACAAAAATGAAGGTTTTACTGTGAAGAACAGTGGGCATTTCCAACTCTGTTGAAAGCAGAACAACGACATTATATCTATCCTTATACATTCACAAACAGAATGCTCTTAATTTCAAAAAGGCAAGTTGATTACCCACCTTTTTATTTGTCCTCTATGGAAATACTAGGTGTTATTACTATTCCGTTCACATTATTTCTTCATTAGTAAACTATCATAATCATGGAAAGCAAGTAATAAAACACAGCACAAAGTGACACAGAGAGAACATTTATCTGCAATATGGCAAAACAAAGAGTTATTTCTTGAGTTTCATGATATATTCTTTGCCACCTTCTCATCTGACCCTGTTAACTCAAAAAATATGTGTGAAAGGCAATTTTCTCTTTGACTTATAATCTTCTCCTCAACCCTTGCTTTGGCATATGAAAGCAGGGTAAGTTCATGAAGTTCTTTCTGTTCAACGACATGCAAATAATAAAAATGAACCAGTATCAAAATCATCAATCTCCCCCCAAAGGTAATCACATGAAATAATTGGTCTGAGTCACCCACTTCCAGTCAAAGATCAAAAGAAATGCATAAAACAAGGACAGAAAAGTCAGAAGTTAGCTACAAAACAGTGGGGGAGGAGAAGAGAGCAAAATGTTAACCCTCTGTGTGTAGGTATTGCTGTGTGTGTGTGTGTGTGTGTGTGTGTGTGTGAGAGAGAGAATTTGAATAAGCTCATGTCAGTGTGTTGGCTTGAATGGATTCACATGTATGTGTATGCCCATATGGGTATGTCAGCCTAATTGTGTGTGTGTGTGTGTGAGTGTGTGTGGAAGGACTAGATTCTCCATTTTCTTGCATACTGCATAATGGGAACGTTTTCTTAAAAATTATGAAAGCAAAGATAGTTAATCAAAATTTGCCAATCCTATATAAGGGCAGGTACCTCCAAATGTCTTAATTAAACTCAATAGAACTTAGGTGTGAAAAACATCCTAAGCTGATTTAGCAGCAGGACATGTAGATTTCAGTTGATTTAAACATGACCGCTTCATAAACCGGCAGAATGCTATTTTTCTTTCACTTTAAAATAACCTGATATAATGAACTAATTTTCCTTTTAATAAAAGACTCTTTAAGTCAGTATTGTAATTGATTAATGTCTCTTGATTAAACACCACTTTATTTTAAATTAGGGCTTAACAAGTAATCTCTGAATGATCACAATTAAATCCTTCCCTGGTATGTTAGTGTTATACGTAAAATATAAAAGATACCCTTGCCAGAAATGTTTCAACTTTTTAAAGTAAATACTGGGGTGCCCGGGTGGCTCAATGGGTTAAAGCTTCTGCCTTCGGCTCAGGTCATGTTCTCAGGGTCCTGGGATCGAGCCCCACATAAGGCTCTCTGCTCTGCTCTAATCAGTGGGGAGCCTGCTTCCTCCCCCACCCTCTATGCCTGCCTCTCTGCCTACTTGTGATCTCTGTAAAACAAATAACTAAAATCTTAAAAAAAAAAAAAAAAGTAAGTACCATGAAGCACTGCTCCATATGCCAGATTATAACTGAATTTTGATTCCCACAACACACTTCAGGTCAGTTCACTCTGCTTTCCTCCCCAGAGCTGACTGGGAGGGAATGTACCACGTGCAGGTCAATGGAAAAGATAAAAACGCTCTCATCTTCGATGCTGGCTTTAGTGCTCATCCGGTTTTAAAACCCCCAAGCTAAATTGGGTAGAACATCAAACTCATCCAGGGGAGCAGTGCTTTCCCGAAGTTCCAGCTCCGAAAGTCTCTTCATCAGATGGAAAGTTGCAAAGGCAGGCTTTCTTTATAGAACTCAGCTAATATTTCAGAGTGTTTTCTGCCAGCATCTCAGAGACATGTGTGCATAAGTATATGCACATTTTTAAAAACACACACACATACAAATAAAAATTTGCTCCACCATCTAACGTCACCTTGCTTTGTTTTTCTAAATCAAATAAAATCTGTCGGCCAACAGTATTTGCTATTCATATGCCTTCCCATCCTAGTCTTACAAGAACACCAAGAAATTCAGCAAACTTGAGGATATGCTGTGGCTTTCAGTCTGCCATGACCACTGAGATTCTGGGGTCAGAATGTCAAGGACAGATTAAAGGTAGGGGGTCCCACTTTTCCATCCACATCAGTGGGAGACTGAAATCTTTATGTGCCTAGAATGCAGTGATCTCCCCTGCTTGTGGTCCCACCTCCTCTTCAGGCATTTCATCTGTCCATCGGCCTTCGCTCATCGTCCTACCACCTCCAAGATCCCCCTTGGGAGTTGGGTGGGGGGCTGCCACTCTACTCTTTCATTACCCACAGTTCTACATGGGGCCCTTATGCCTCTTTCAAGTCTTAAAACTGCAGCGTTCTTTTGGGAAGCCCACTTTAATATTTCCCCCACCCCGGGGTATAAAACCCCAAAGTTTTTGTTCTCCCCTTGGAGAGAGGAGTGAGATGTGAGATGCTCAGATTCTTAAAAAATAACCATAAGGGCAGGGGGCCTGGGTGTGGCTCAGTCCTTAAGCATCTGCCTTTGGCTCAGGTCATAATTGCAAAGTCCCTGCTCAGCGGAGAGCCTGCTTCTCCCTCTCCCACTCCCCCTGCTTGTGTTCCCTCTCTCACTATGTCTCTCTCTGTCAAATAAATAAATAAAATCTTATAAAAAGATAAATAACAATGGCCTCTTCTTCCCGGGAAGAATGAGGAATAAGCACACTTGAGTCAACAGCAGCCACAATTGCTGACATTCTATTAATATACCGCTTTGCTTGAATTTACAGACTTTCTGGGCATTCTGTGATATACAGACAGTACTTTTTTTCAGATTAATAATTAGACAGATTGCTTCAGGTACTTACCCCGAAAAGGTGTCTAGAGTTTAAAAAAAAAATGTACTGGGAATATTCTTTGATAATGCAATTAGCATACTGTTGAAATGAGTTTATCTTATGTTTACAGACTTTTCAAATGCCCTGGGAGTGTGCCTATAGGTATAGATAAGTAAATGTGTGTGAGGGTGTGTGTGTGTGTGTGTGTGTGTGTGTGTGTGTAGATTGGTTTATATAAATCAAAATGTCCCACTGATGTGTTTTCCTGAACTATAAGAGCTTTTAATTCCTTTGTAAATGAAGGCTTGATACTTTTCTATAATAGTTACTGAAAAAAATCTCTTTTCTGGTTTACTATGTAGGTTTGGTTTTACTAATGGGAATTAACGTGCAGATTTCATCAAGATTTTCAGGTGTATCTGCATGAAGTTACACAGGGTACTGGTATAGTTTTTAATCTCTTCTGACTGTGGCCATAGTCCTTTTCTCATTCTTTTTTTTTTTTTTTTACAAACATATATTTTTATCCCCAGGGGTACAGGTCTGTGAATAACCAGGTTTACACACTTCACAGCACTCACCAAAGCACATACCCTCCCCAATGTCCATAATCCCACCCCCTTCTCCCAAACCCCCTCCCCCCAGCAACCCTCAGTTTGTTTTGTGAGATTAAGAGTCACTTATGGTGACTCTTGTTTCATTTATTCTTCTCCTATCCCCTTAAGCCCCCATGTTGCATTACCACTTCCTCATATCAGGGAGATCATATGATAGTTGTCTTTCTCCGCTTGACTTATTTCGCTAAGCATGATACGCTCTGGTTCCATCCACATTGTCGCAAATGGCAAGATTTCATTTCTTTTGATGGCTGCATAGTATTCCATTGTGTATATATACCACATCTTCTTGATCCATTCATCTGTTGATGGAAATTTAGGTTCTTTCCATAGTTTGGCTATTGTGGACATTGCTACTATAAACATTCGGGTGCACGTGCCCCTCTGGATCACTACGTTTGTATCTTTAGGGTAAATACCCAATAGTGCAATTGCTGGGTCATAGGGCAGTTCTATTTTCAACATTCTGAGGAACCTCCATGCTGTTTTCCAGAGTGGCTGCACCAGCTTGCATTCCCACCAACAGTGTAGGAGGGTTCCCCTTTCTCCGCATCCTCGCCAGCATCTGTCATTTCCTGACTGGTTGATTTTAGCCATTCTGACTGGTGTGAGGTGATATCTCATTGTGGTTTTGATTTGTATTTCTCTGATGCCGAGTGATATGGAGCACTTTTTCATGTGTCTGTTGGCCATCTGGATGTCTTCTTTGCAGAAATGTCTGTTCATGTCCTCTGCCCATTTCTTGATTGGATTATTTGTTCTTTGGGTGTTGAGTTTGCTGAGTTCTTTATAGATTCTGGACACTAGTCCTTTATCTGATATGTCGTTTGCAAATATCTTCTCCCATTCTGTCAGTTGTCTTTTGATTTTGTTAACTGTTTCCTTTGCTGTGCAAAAGCTTTTGATCTTGATGAAATACCAATAGTTCATTTTTGCCCTTGCTTCCCTTTCCTTTTGCGTTGTTCCTAGGAAGATGTTGCTGCGGCAGAGGTCGAAGAGGTTGCTGCCTGTGTTCTCCTCAAGGATTTTGATGGATTCCTTTCGCACATTGAAGTCCTTCATCCATTTTGAGTCTATTTTCGTGTGTGGTGTAAGGAAATGGTCCAATTTCATTTTTCTGCATGTGGCTGTCCAATTTTCCCAGCACCATTTATTGAAGAGGCTGTCTTTTTTCCATTGGACATTCTTTACTGCTTTGTCGAAGATGAGTTGACCATAGAGTTGAGGGTCTATTTCTGGGCTCTCTATTCTGTTCCATTGATCAATGTGTCTGTTTTTGTGCCAGTACCATGCTGTCTTGATGATGACAGCTTTGTAATAGAGCTTGAAGTCCGGAATTGTGATGCCACCAACGTTGGCTTTCTTTTTCAATATCCCTTTGGCTATTCGAGGTCTTTTCTGGTTCCATATAAATTTTAGCATTATTTGTTCCATTTCTTTGAAAAAGATGGATGGTACTTTGATAGGAATTGCATTAAATGTGTAGATTGCTTTAGGTAGCATAGACATTTTCACAATATTTATTCTTCCAATCCAGGAGCATGGAACATTTTTCCATTTCTTTGTGTCTTCCTCAATTTCTTTCATGAGTACTTTATAGTTTTCTGAGTATAGATTCTGTGTCTCTTTGGTTAGGTTTATTCCTAGGTATCTTATGGTTTTGGATGCAATTGTAAATGGGATTGACTCCTTAATTTCTCTTTCTTCTGTCTTGCTGTTGGTGTAGAGAAATGCAACTGATTTCTGTGCATTGATTTCATATCCTGATACTTTACTGAATTCCTGTATAAGTTCTAGCAGTTTTGGAGTGGAGTCTTTTGGGTTTTCCACATATAGTATCATATCATCTGCGAAGAGTGATAATTTGACTTCTTCTTTGCCGATTTGGATGCCTTTAATTTCCTTTTGTTGTCTGATTGCTGAGGCTAGGACCTCTAGTACTATGTTGAATAGCAGTGGTGATAATGGACATCCCTGCCGTGTTCCTGACCTTAGTGGAAAAGCTTTCAGTTTTTCTCCATTGAGAATGATATTTGCGGTGGGTTTTTCATAGATGGCTTTGATGATATTGAGGCATGTGCCCTCTATCCCTACACTTTGAAGAGTTTTGATCAGGAAGGGATGCTGTACTTTGTCAAATGCTTTTTCAGCATCTGTGAGAGTATCATATGGTTCTTGTTCTTTCTTTTATTGATGTGTTGTATCACATTGACTGATTTGCGGATGTTGAACCAACCTTGCAGCCCTGGAATAAATCCCACTTGGTCGTGGTGAATAATCCTTTTAATGTACTGTTGAATCCTATTGGCTAGGATTTTGTTGAGTATTTTCGCATCTGTGTTCATCAAGGATATTGGTCTATAGCTCTCTTTTTTTGGTGGGATCCTTGTCTGGTTTGGGGATCAAGGTGATGCTGGCCTCATAAAATGAGTTTGGAAGTTTTCCTTCCATTTCAATTTTTTGGAACAGTTTCAGGAGAATAGGAATTAGTTCTTCTTTAAATGTTTGGTAGAATTCCCCCGGGAAGCCGTCTGGCCCTGGGCTTTTGTTTGTTTGGAGATTTTTAATGACTGTTTCAATCTCCTTACTGGTTATGGGTCTGTTCAGGCTTTCTATTTCTTCCTGGTTCAGTTGTGGTAGTTTATATGTTTCTAGGAACGCATTCATTTCTTCCAGATTGTCAAATTTATTGGCATAGAGTTGCTCATAGTATGTTCTTATAATAGTTTGTATTTCTTTGGTGTTAGTTGTGATCTCTCCTCTTTCATTCATGATTTTATTTATTTGGGTCCTTTCTCTTTTCTTTTTGATAAGTCGGGCCAGGGGTTTATCAATTTTATTAATTCTTTCAAAGAACCAGCTCCTAGTTTTGTTGATTTGTTCTATTGTTTTTTTTGGTTTCTATTTCATTGATTTCTGCTCTGATCTTTATGATTTCTCTTCTCCTGCTGGGCTTAGGGTTTCTTTCTTGTTCTTTCTCCAGCTCCTTTAGGTGTAGGGTTAGGTTGTGAACCTGAGACCTTTCTTGTTTCTTGAGAAAGGCATGTACCGCTATATATTTTCTTCTCAGGACTGCCTTTGTTGTGTCCCACAGATTTTGAACCATTGTATTTTCATTATCATTTGTTCCATGATTTTTTTCAATTCTTCTTTAATTTCCCTGTTGACCCATTCATTCTTTAGAAGGATGCTGTTTAGTCTCCATGTATTTGGGTTCTTTCCAAACTTCCTTTTGTGGTTGAGTTCTAGCTTTAGAGCACTGTGGTCTGAAAATATGCAGGGAATGATCCCAATCTTTTGATACCGGTTGAGTCCTGATTTAGGACCGAGGATGTGATCTATTCTGGAGAATGTTCCATGTGCACTAGAGAAGAATGTGTATTTTGTTGATTGGGGATGAAATATTCTGAATATATCTGTGATGTCCATCTGGTCCACTGTGTCGTTTAAGGCCTTTATTTCCTTGCTGATCTTTTGCTTGGATGACCTGTCCATTTCAGTGAGGGGAGTGTTAAAGTCCCCTACTATATTGTTGATGTGTTTCTTTGATTTTGTTATTAATTGGTTTATATAGTTGGCCGCTCCCACGTTGGGGGCATAGATATTTAAAATTGTTGAATCTTCTTGTTGGACAGACCCTTTGAGTATGATATAGTGTCCTTCCTCATCTCTTATTATAGTCTTTGGCTTAAAATCTAATTGATCTGATATAAGGATTGCCACTCCTGCTTTCTTCTGATGTCCATTAGCATGGTAAATTCTTTTCCACCCCCCCACTTTAAATCTGGAGGTGTCTTCGGGCTTAAAATGAGTTTCTTGGAGGCAACATATAGATGGGTTTTGTTTTTTTATCCATTCTGATACCCTATGTCTTTTGACAGGGGCATTTAGCCCATTAACATTCAGGGTAACTATTGAGAGATATGAATTTAGTGCCATTGTATTGCCTGTAAGGTGACTGTTACTGTATATGGTCTCTGTTCCTTTCTGATCTACCACTTATAGGCTCTCTCTTTGCTTAGAGGACCCCTTTCAATATTTCCGGTAGAGCTGGTTTGGTATTTGCAAATTCTTTCAGTTCTTGTTTGTCCTGGAAGCTTTTAATCTCTCCTTCTATTTTCAATGATAGCCTAGCTGGATATAGTATTCTTGGCTGCATGTTTTTCTCGTTTAGTGCTCTGAAAATATCATGCCAGCTCTTTCTGGCCTGCCAGGTCTCTGTGGATAAGTCAGCTGCCAATCTAATATTTTTACCATTTTATGTTACAGACTTCTTTTCCCGGGCTGCTTTCAGGATTTTCTCTTTGTCACTGAGACTTGTAAATTTTACTATTAGGTGACGGGGTGTGGGCCTATTCTTATTGATTTTGAGGGGCGTTCTCTGAACCTCCTGAATTTTGATGCTCGTTCCCTTTGCCATATTGGAGAAATTCTCCCCAATAATTCTCTCCAGTATACCTTCTGCTCCCCTCTCTCTTTCTTCTTCTTCTGGAATCCCAATTATTCTAATGTTGTTTCGTCTTATGGTGTCACTTATCTCTCGAATTCTCCCCTCATGGTCCAGTAGCTGTTTGTCCCTCTTTTGCTCAGCTTCTTTATTCTCTGTCATTTGGTCTTCTATATCACTAATTCTTTCTTCTGCCTCATTTATCCTAGCAGTGAGAGCCTCCATTTTTTATTGCACCTCATTAATAGCTTTTTTGATTTCAACTTGGTTAGATTTTAGTTCTTTTATTTCTCCAGAAAGGGCTTTTATATCTCTCGAGAGGGTTTCTCTAATATCTTCCATGCCTTTTTCGAGCCCGGCTAGAACCTTGAGAATTGTCATTCTGAACTCTAGATCTGACATATTACCAATGTCTGTATTGATTAGGTCCCTAGCCTTCGGTACTGCCTCTTGTTCTTTTTTTTGTGTTGAATTTTTCCGTCTTGTCATTTTGTCCAGATAAGAGTATATGAAGGGGCAAGTAAAATACTAAAAGGGTGGCAACAACCCCAGGAAAATATGCTTTAACCAAATTAGAAGAGATCCAAAATCGTGAGGGGGGGAGAAAGGGGATAAAAAGAGGTTCAAAAAGGAAAAAAGAAAAAAAAAAAAGAAAAAAGAAAAAGAAAAGAATTTTAAAAAAAGAAAACACCTTTCAGAAAGTGGTTGTTTTTCTGTTTCCAGAATTGCTGTTCTTCTTCTCTTCGATCTGCCGATGGATTTTCAGGTGTTTGCAATCTTTAGATAAGCTATCTAGCTGATCTCCGGCTAGCTGAAGCAGCCTCAGCCTGCTACTTCTCTGCCATCTTGACTCCTCCTTCCTTTTCTCATTCTTAAATGTGTTTGTGTTTTTGTCTCTCTTTTCTTATTCCATTTACCAAATGTTTATTTTATTGTTTCATTTTAAACTAATCTTAGATTCATCATTCATCAATTCTATTGTTTGTCCGTCTTCTAACATTAAATTCTGTGTTTTGTTCCTAATATTAATTTATTCTTATTGTTCAAGTTTAGTTTATTATTTTTATTCTATTTCAGGATTCTTTTTCATCCCAAATAACCACAGTTGAATGTTTCACTCATTTCCGTCATAAATTTTCAAATTTTATTTTTAAGCAACAAGAAATCTTAGGGTTGTAAATATATCTATAACTATGTCTTTGACTGAGAAGCATAACTTTGATATGCAATTTTGTTCTTTAATTACTCTCTTAAAAGTCCACAGTTGTATTTTTATTTCATCTTTGACCTGGGGAAAATGTTTCCTTTTTCCTATAAATATTCTAAGTCTAAAAAAGATATTTATGAATGGGGCGGCATCTGAGATATTAAAACTCTAATAATATTATTAGCTGCTGATAAATCTCAACTTACAACTCTATGCCTCTATTAAATATTTCAATCCTAGAAACAACTGCCAAATTTCCTTTGTGCTTGCCAATCCAACCTATCAAAACTAATAAAAGATTTCAAATGGAATTTTTTGCAAATGTTTTCTACAAAACTTTTTTTTTCCTTTTTTATATTCAAAGTACTTATTAAAGGAAAGATTGTTAATCTTTTCAGTTATTTAGGGGTTCCTGGCTAGCTCAGTCCTCAAGCATCAGCCTTTAGCTCAGTTCATGGTCTTGGGGTCCTATGATCAAGCCCCACATCAGGCTCCCTGCTCCATGGAAAGCCTGCTTCTCCCTCTCCTGCTCCCCCTGCTTGTGTTCCCTTTCTCACTGTGTCTCTCTCTGTCAAATAAATAAATAAAATCTTTTAAAAAAATCTTTTCAGTTACTGGGCTCTGCAACTGGTAAGTGGACACAAACTTCCTATTGTCAGAGCTCAGCTCATTCTCTCTCCCTCTGGCATTCCCTTTTTCTATTTCCACCTAGCTACACCATTTTTAAAGTAGTAATTACAAAGTAAGTCATTTGTGAGCAATTAAGAAGATCCTCATGATTTAAATTCTTTAAAATGATTCAATATCAAAACTGCTCATGTTAATCTTTTAAAATATCCTGTTAGAGATTTGGGTTTCCTCCAACAAAGGAAGAATAGGAAGTTCAGGGGGTTGGGACCAGGGTAGAAGCTGCTCAGAGAGTAAGTAAAACCTTCAACACCGAGTTCAGTCATTTTTACATTTTATATTTCTTGGTTTAAAAACCACACGTGGAACTAAAAACAAACTCTTTTTAAATGACTTTGACTTTTTGTTAAAAATACTTCACAGTTTCACATGCAACTCTTCAGACCTCTGACAGAGATCAAAATAAGAGGCAATTTTAAGGGGTCATTCCTTATCTAGCCATTTTTCTCAGACATACTTTACCCAAGATAGACTAAAGAACCACCTGCTCCCTCACTTGGTATAAACCAGATAAACTAGCATTCCCAGTTCAGCCTTGACTATAGTTCTTGCAGAATATGATCAATGATATATTCAAAGCAGAGGTCCCCTAGGAAAACATCTTCTCTCAGTTCTTATTACCCTAATGAAATGGTATAGTTCTTAATTCATTAATTTGACTGGAGTGACAAAAGAGGCTGCAAGAAAAAAAAAAAAGTACCTCTATCATGTCCTAAGAGACAAAACTAATAATAATAATAAATTAGACAAAACTAATAATAATTCATTAGTGATAAAATACACTTGAAATTCACCATGTTCTGCTGAATAACACAAGGTTTCCTATAAAAAAGTAACAGTGATACACACACACACACACACACACACACACTGTGGTCACCTCCAAAGAAGCCCACAGAATTCTTATTAAATAATTAAATGCTTGATTTTTCATGAAAGACAATCTACACAATAGATTTCTAAACTACATATAAGTAAAAGTCTACTAAACAGTGATTTATGAAGGACAGTGGGAATAAGGGAGCTAATAGGACTTTGTCCTTCTCTAGGTTTCCTATGTCTCTCCTTCAAAGAGGAGTGCCTGTCAGTCCATGAAGCCTACATTTTCTAAGTGTGAGGCCATTCCACAATTTATAGTTATTAAACTAATGGAGCTTGGTACATCACTTTATTCAAAACTAACTTTGAACTAAAGGCAATCGACTAACACGTAAAATGAATTTCCTTTAGTAAAGTATTTTAAAGCTCAAAAAGAGCAAAGATAATAATGATGAAAATTTTCATATTCTGTCTGAGTCAGCATAATTCTAATTAGCAGCAGCAGCAGCAACAACATAAACCTGAGTGGTCAAGAAGGTCTGGTTGAATCCTGTACTTATGGAAGGTGCCATTCCAAAGCCATAAAGGACATTTGAGTTCTGAATGTCATCTCCATAGACTGACTCTAACTTCTCTAGATTTTTGAACTTCATTATTTTTTAAGATTTTATTTATTTGTCAGAGAGAGAATGAGAGAGAGTAAAAGCAGAGGGAGCAACAGGCAGAAGGAAAAGTAGGCTCCCCACTGAGCAAGAAGCCTGATGAGAAGAAGACATCCAGATGGCCAACAGACACATGAAAAAGTGCTCCATATCACTCGGCATCAGGGAAATACAAACCACAATGAGAGATCACCTCACACCAGTCAGAATGGCTAAAATGAACAAGTCAGGAAATGACAGATGCTGGCAAGGATGCGGAGAAAGGGGAACCATCCTACACTGTTGGTGGGAATGCAAGCTGGTGCAACCACTCTGGAAAACAGCATGGAGGTTCCTCAAAAAGTTGAAAATAGAGCTACCCTATGACCCAGCAATTGCACTACTGGGTATTTACCCTAAAGATACAAACGTAGTGATCCGAAGGGGCACATGCACCCGAATGTTTATAGCAGCAATGTCCACAATAGCCAAACTATGGAAAGAACCTAGATGTCCAACAACAGATGAATGGATCAAGAAGATGTGGTATATATACACAATGGAATACTATGCAGCCATCAAAAGAAATGAAATCTTGCCATTTGCGACAATGTGGATGGAACCAGAGCGTATCATGCTTAGCGAAATAAGTCAAGCGGAGAAAGACAACTATCATATGATCTCCCTGATATGAGGAAGTGGTAATGCAACATGGGGGCTTAAGGGGATAGGAGAAGAATAAATGAAACAAGAGTCACCATAAGTGACTCTTAATCTCACAAAACAAACTGAGGGTTGCTGGAGGGAGGGGGGTTGGGAGAAGGGGCGTGGGGTTGTGGACACTGGGGAGGGTATATGCTTTGGGGAGTGCTGTGAAGTGTGTAGACCTGGCGATTCACAGACCTGTACCCCTGGGGATAAAAATATATTATATGTTTATAAAAAATAAAAAATAAAAAGAAGCCTGATACAGGATTCTATCCCAGGACCCTGGGGTCATGACCTGAGCCAAAGGCAGATGCTTAACCGACTGAGTCACCCAGGTGATCTGATTTTTTAACTTTCATCTGTACCTGAGGTTAGCAAGTGACTACCATTTGCCTATCAAGAGAGAACAGAGTAAACCCAGACTTCTCTCCCAGAACTGAAAGACCAAATATCCCAGACCATCAAGCCTTAAAAAATTAAGTCACTCCATTCTAAAGAATTATTTTCTTACACACAAAAAGGAACACATCAGAATGGAAATTCTAAGCTTGTGGGGAATAAGCCAGAAATTACCTATAGGACATGAGACCAGTTTCATACTTTTTTGTAAAAATTTATTGAACAGAAGGCTATGAAGATATTAAAGTTCTGTTAGTGATTGGAGGCTATAAGGGGGAAAAAAGCAGGTTTCGGCCTATATAAGGAAAACGTCTATAGATGAGTTCTCCCTATTTGAGAAGGAAATTTTAAAAAACAATACAAATATCTAATATTTAAGAGCTCAGAATTCATAATGAAACAAAAGGTAACTTTATAATGGTCATGAAGTCTTGGCCGAAGGAATATTCTAATTTACTAACCTTGATTCTATAAGGGAGATAAAGTAGTTGAGGTAATGATAGTGAGACATGTTCTTTTGCCTGGATCTTGCCCCCATACACCAAATTCTTCAGTTACCATAAAATACTGAGTCCAAATGCTGTGTTCAGCTACATAGCTGTAGTATATAAGTCTCATAAACAGGTGAGTTTTAATTATGGATAAAAAGATGAAGATGCTTTCTATGATTAGGCAGGTTTACTTTTTAAAATTTGTTTAAAGGTCTATTTATTTGAAAGAAAGTGCAGGAGCAGAGGGAGGGGCAGAGAAAGAGAGTGAGAATCCTCAAGCAGACTACCTGCTGAGTGCAGAGCCCCAACAGGGCTCAATCCCAGGACCCTAAAATCATGATCTGAGCCAAAGTCAAATGTTTAACCAATGACTGAGCCACCCAGATGCCCCTGTCAAGTTTACTTTCATATCCAGCTCTCCCTTCCAGGACACTCAAGGCCACAAACCTGCTTTAATTTTTAACAACTTCTTTGCTTTCCCACTATCAAGTGAGTCTGAAACATTTTCCTTAGCACTCCTTTCTCTCTGTTCCCTTTGTTTCCCTTTGTACAGAAGCATCCTGACTTGGATAGTTTTCCTTGCATTTTTACTGTTCATCCTGTCTTGACCTCCCTAATCCAATACCCAGACTTGAAGACTTTCCTGTACCAGTTATAGAAAGAGCATGCCATTCCTCTTTTCAAATAATGGTTCTCAAATCAAAATGGTTTGCAATTATTTTTAAAGCATGTATTAGTTAGGAAGTCTTTGATTGCAAGTAACTGAAACTACAGCTCAAAGCCCTGAGCAACAGAAGTTATTAACAGAAGTTACTGCAATAAGAGGGTTTTTGTTTTGTTTTGTTTTTTCAAAAGTGAGGAAAGTCATTATTTCATGTAACCAAGAACTCCAGTGACAGGATTTGGCTTGATCCAGCAGCTGAACAATGCCACCATTACTAGCTTTACACCAACCCTCTGAGCTTAGATGTCCTGTGAACCCTAAAACTTGTTTTGATCTTCAGATGATCTGTGGCACCTCCTACAGTTACGGTTTCAATTACTTTCAGTAGAAAACTCATAGTCTGTTTCCCCAGTAGTTCAACTAAAACCCCAGTATCCAGTGTAGTTGCACACATCTGTTCCTCATGGCCATCCCTAAAAATATCATTGTGGTTAAGGGGATGGGAAAGATGGATGACTTAAACCAGTCAGTGCCCTTTTGGAGCTGAAGGAGAGATCAGTGTTACCCAGATATTTGGGCCACTGTATTTGGAAGAGAGAAGGGATGTTTGAGAGTCAACCAGCAAATGTTGACTACAAAACCAAATCCTTGACATTTATCAGGTTGTGATTCTTCTGTACTTTTTATTCCTTTTTATTCCTTGCAACATCCCACAGAGAACAGCATAACATTTTCTATATAGCAGGTGCAATACGAATAATGATATTAGAACACACACATACAGAGATTAAATGCTGAAGACATGTGTGCTGTACAACCTCAATACATTTGAGAATCTCAAGATGCAAAGAAAATAAAATTTGGAAATTGGATTTAAACGAACCTGTCATTTAAAAAACTCATTGTGAGCAGAGACCCATTTTTTTTCTTATTTTTTTACACTGAAAACACCACACCTTTTGAATCACACTTGAAAAAAACATTTGGTTCTCTAATGTTTTAATTGTGATTTTATAATTTTATTGGAAGATGAAAATAGAAGTTAAAATATGGCTTTTAAATAACATGGTCATACATACGGGCTTATCCTGAAGATTCCTGGTTTTTGCATTTTGTCCCTGGGGATCTATTAATACTTCCACTCTCAAGCAAGTACTGCTTTGTACAATAAATTACATGGTCACTCTAAGTTTGAATGAATGTCAGACATCTATTTTGTGTTCTAAATAAAATTGAAACAAGAAAACTACCTAATCAAATCAAAATAATGTCAAATAGTATATACTCTTTGCATAAGTTTAAAAAAAGGTAATTCAATTTATCATGTTGTAAGAAATAAAGCATCACTTCTAAAGTCTGAAAGAAAACTCATTTAAAGCCACAGCTGTTGTGCTTTAGGGATGTGGATTAAAAATCATCATTATCTTTCTGTTAATACCCTTCCCTGGACCAATCAGTGGTCATATGGTGTTTACAGACCCTGGACACTGAGCTGACTTGAATGGCCTTTGTATTGCAATACAATCAGATTATGTCTAATCTAAATGCGGGGTGTCCTTTATAGAACAGACAAATCCTAATCCCTCATTTACAAAAGCAAAGCCAGTCCAGTCTCTACTGGCTATCTAGTCATTTACATTTTTTTTAATTTTTAAGTGACAGAAATTAAAATTTAAATTCACTCAGTCTAAATTTAGTCTAAATATTCAGAGGTTTTGAGCTGTGGCTAAAGCACTACTGTTTTAATAGCCTCAAACAGGCTATTATAAAAATACAGCTTTGGGGTTCTTTTCCTCCTAAAGAATAGAGATTAACAAAATAAACTACACCCACTCTTCTAAAAGAATAAAGCGAAGCTTAAAAAGCATCTAATTTCCCGTTTTCTAAATTACTTGATAGTCTATCTTAAAACCCAGATTAGTTAGCTGCACCTATACATTATCAGTTAAGCCCTAATAATGGTTTTGTTTTGTTTTATTTTTTCCCTAAAGATTGTATTTATTTATTTGACAGACAGAGATCACAAGTAGGCAGAGAGGCAGGCAGAGAGAGAAGGAAGCAGGCTCTCTGCGGAGCAGACAGCCCGATGTGGGGCTCAATCCCAGGACGCTGGGATCATGACCTGAGCTGAAGGCAGAGGCTTTAACCCACTGAGCCACCCAGGTGCCTCAAGCCCTAATAATGTTTTAAAGCCAAAGTCTCCAGAAGAGGACTCTCCGAACCTTCCTGGAATGCACCTTTCTGCCTTTTGCCGTTTCCTTACATTACGGTCAAGTCCTACTTAACCATGAAATCTTGAGATTCAGTGCTATTTTCAAGGACATGTGGGGGTAAAGTAAGTCATGGCTTTCACAATCTGCCAGCCCCAACCTTCCCTTTCACTGTCATCCCCTTCTTCCCAAGACCCTAGAATTCACTGTCAGTATCCTGATGCCATCTCCTTCCTCAGCTCTGCAGGCTGCAGTGAGACTGAATTTGGGGAAATCCTCCTTTTAAAATTTTGCATTGTCTCTGTGAGCCATTTTCTTATGACCTGAAAATGAGAGTCTAAAATTAGAAGAGAAAAGATAGACAAAGAAGTAACTGAAGTATGGAAAACAGTTTTCCAGAATGTACCACCCTCACACTCATCAGACGTTGGGGTTTGAAACTGTCAAGCAGGAATGGAGTTCAATGTTTAAGATGGAAAAGGGAGAAATTTTGCTAGGGCATCAGGAAGGGAAAGAGTATTTCCACAAAGACTGAGATGCTCCGTTCTTAACACAACTCCGTAGAGCCACAAATAAAACAACAACAAAACTAACAAGGGCTTTGGCACACTCATGGGTTTTCTTCCTCAGAGATGGAGGTGAAAGCCAGGCTCATTCATAAGAACAAAAAGACACTTCCACTCTAACTTGATGACCCATTTCATTCCTGTTACAATACTCAGACACCACTTTCCCCATGCCCATCCATCTCTATGAAGCAAAGAGCTCTATCGATAGCTCTTCTGAAAAGCAAAACTATTCTTCAGCGGAGCCTTCAGGGCATTTAGCACACCCCCTTAGAGTAGGAGGTCAGTAGAAAAATATTTCTTCACAATACACAGAATGGATCTGTACCTAAGATGAATGGGTTGGGTTTCTTTCTCATTTGCCTTATATAGCATCCAGGTTAAAATTCTTGCCTAGATTCCTTTCAGTGCTTAACACCTAGCACAGAATATATGCTAAAAATAAATAGCAATGGCTCCTGCATTGATAATGTAATAAGAAAGGTAAGTTTGAAGCTAAAATTTTATAAGGCACACATTAGAGACCCGTTTAGTTGACTTCTCGTTTATGGATCAATTCTGAACATTCAAACCCTTCATCCAATCAACACGTATTAAGTCCTTCCCATGTTCTTTTTTTTTTTTTTTTTTAGATTTTTATTTATTTGACAGATCATAAGTAGGCAGAGAGGCAGGCAGAGAGAGAGAGGAGGAGGAGGCAGGCTCCCTGCTGAGCAGAGAGCCTGATGTGAGGCTCGATCCCAGGACCCTGGGATCATGACCTGAGCCGAAGGCAGAGGCTTTAACCACTGAGCCACCCAGGTGCCCCAGTCCTTCCCATGTTCTAAGTACTATAGTGGGCAGAAGACAAATTAGAAGCTCATCCTACCTTTAATGATGTTGAAGAGAGATATATAATTATTTAAGGAGATAAAAAGATATAACACACTACAAAAGATTGATAAACTCTTCAACCCACCCTCAATTTACTACAGCGCCCCCCATGTACCCCATATCATGTTAAGTACCAGGGATACAGTGATTTAAAATACATAAATATGATGGAAGCTTGGCGGGCAAGAAAGGCACAAGGAAAGCTAGAGGAAAGTCTTAAAGATTTGGGGTGGGAAATGGTGTTCAGAGAATTGCAAACAGCTAAGTATTTTGAAGACAACATGACAGGAGTTATTATGAGGGAAGGGGGAACAGAGTTCAGATCACAGTAGTCCTTACATGCTTCCCCTCAAAATTAAAATTCTATCCTATGGCAATGGTAAATCATTAAAGACTTTTAAGAAAATATCTCTCTTCCACAATTTCAAAAATTTAATAGCTGATTTCATAACTGCACATATTGCATTTTAAGGAAATGATGACTCAGTGGGAAATTAGTATTTTATATTTATATCTTAAAAATATAAATAATTTATTTGAAATACTGTATTTTGACATGCAACATATAAAATAATAATTCACAGTACTATTTAAATAATACTGAATATACTTTTTAAAAAACTAACCTAAACACATATCTTATAACCAGAACTTCCCACATTTCCTGGCCCCCTAGTATTAAGTGCTGCCTTCATTGAGAATACAGTCTACTGCAAATTGGTATTTGAGTCTTTTCCAGTTGGGGCTATTACAAATGATGTTGCTGTAAACACTCTGTGCTTTGCAGACATAGATATACATACTTGTGGAAGTGCTGGGTTTGCCTTAGTCACTTACTGTTTGTAACACTGATACTTTCAAACAGGGAGCAAATAGAAGATAGGGATATGTATGAAACCACAAAAGAACATAAGAGGCATAAACACATTCTCCAGAGAACATCTAGACCAAAATTCAAACATTATTTCTTAAAATATGCATTCTTTCACTGTGATATTTCTATCAAACATCATTTAGGGATAATGGCCTTTTATTTGTGCAACTCTTTATTTAAAGTACAACATAAACCCATTTCTGTTTTGTCACTTGATTAAGTAGAATTTTTAAAAAAAATAAATCCTTGGGGTGCCTGGGTGGCTCAGTGGGTTAAGCCTCTGCCTTCGGTTCAGGTCATGATCCCAGGGTCCTGGGATCGAGCCCCACATCAGGCTCTCTGCTCAGTGGGGAGCCTGCTTCCTCCTCTCTCTCTCTGCCTGCCTCTCTGCCTACTCGTGATCTCTCTATCAAATAAATGAATAAAAAATCTAAAAAAAAATAATAAATAAAAACTAAATAAATCTTTTATTCAATTTTGTCTTTCAGGTAATTCGCTTTAACATTAAGCAAGCTATCATACTGTGAGTACCTACATTACTGCTCAAAAGAACATACCCAGAGAATCTAACAAGAAATGGCTCTTGGTTTTTCCTGAAGTTTGAGTTTGAAAAAATACACATCATTTGAAGAACTTTAAAAGTTTTCTTTCAAACAGGCCTTTGTAACCAAATCACTGGCAACTATATTTCTGAAAATATTTCACAAGACTGCAATGATCTGAAATATATGGGTTTAATGGATTGCTTACACTCTAAGCCTGGAAATTTTCCCAGAGATCATCTCATGTTTTTATTCCTAGGATCAATAATGTCAGCAGATGTTAAGGCTTCCTAGCCAAGTACAGTGAGAGAGCGGGAGAGAGAGAGAAAAAGAAAGAATATCAAGCATTTCAACAGTCCCCCAAACAGTAGCTCAAATTATGAAATAAATTAAAAACAAGTTATAAAAGAGTGAGAGTATTTCAATAATAACTACTCAAAACATTTTATTGACTATGTTTTAGTTAAGAAACACAACCAACTATAAATCATACACACGATCCCACAGTGTTTCCAAATCATTCTAAAATATAATGAAAGACCAACTGTCAAAATGCTTCCCTCATTAAACAATTCCATGTCCTTAATAATATTTCTCCACAAAGTTGAAGACACTTCATTCATTGAAAAAGGATTAAATATTCTCCCAGGTTTTCAGTGATTACAATATCTTCTTACAAAATAAAAATCTTCTTATAAGTATCTTCAAGAAAATGTCAACTCACTTACTAGAGAAAAATAAATGAGTAACTGGATGTTCACATACAAAAAATTGAATCTAGACACTTAACCTTATGCTTTTCACAAACAATAACTTAAGATCATAAACATAAATGTAAAACACAGAACTAAAACTTCTGGAAGATAACATCGGAGAAAATCTTGGTGACCTCAGACTGGGCAATAAGTTTTTAGATGCAACACCAAAACCATAATCTATAAAAGAAAATCTGATAAGTAGAACTTCATTGATATTAACAGCTTTTACTCCATGAAGACACCATTAAGAGAATGAAAGGACAAATCACATGCTGTGATTGCAAAACATGTATCTGACATGTGTCCCCAAAATACAAAGAAATCTCAAAACCTAACAGTAAGAAACAACCCAATTTAAAAAGGGCAAAAGATCTGAGCAGAAGCCTCATCAAACAAGATAGCAGATGACAAATAAACCTATGAAAAGACAATCAACATCATATGTCTTTAAGAAAATGCAAACTAAAACCACATAGAGATACTACTACATAACTTTGAGAATAGTTGTGATTCTATTATAATGGCAGAAACAATGACAACACCGAAAGCTTCAGAGGATGTGGAGCAACAGGAATGCTCACTTATTCCTCACAGGAATGTAAAATGGTACAATTACTTTGGAAGACACACAATTTCTTACAGAGCTAAACACAGTCCTACCACTGGACCCAGCAATCATGCTGAAGTATTTACCCAAAGGAGTTGAGAACTTGTGTCCAGACCTGCATGCAAATGATTACAACGGCTTTATCATAATTGCCCAATGTGGAAGCAACCAAGATATCCTTCAAATAGGTGACTGGATAAAGAAATGGTCTTATATCTGGATGAAAGAATGTTACCCAACAATAAAAATAAATGAGCTATCAAGTCACAAAAAAGACAATGGGGAGAGAGGACCTTAAAAGCATATTGTTAAGTGAAAGAAGCCAAGCTGAAGGGCTACATACAACATGATTCCAACTATATAATGTTCTGGAAAAGACAAAGCTGTGGAGATAATGAACAAGATCAGATTTTCAGTGGTTGGGGAGGGAAGGGAAAGGGATAAATAAGTAGAACACAGGGAATTTTTAGGGCAGTAAAACTATTCTGGAGGATACCAGCAATGGTGGTTAATAATAAGCATTTGGCAAATCTCATAGAACAGTACAAAGGGCAAACCCTAATGTAACCTATGGAATCCAGTTAATAGTAATGTTTCAATATTCGTTCATCAGTTGTAACAAATGTACCACACCAATGCAAGATGCTAACAAGGTGGGAAACTGAGTTAGGGAGTATAGGGAACCATATACTTTCTCCTCTGATTTTGTGTAAACCTAAAACTGCTCTAAAAAAATAAAGCCCATTAATTAAAAAAGTTAAAGAAACTGATTTTTTTAGGCAATTAATATTTTGGAAAATATAATACTCATGAAATGGAAAACAGGAAAATTGCACTTGAATCCTGAACTTAAGGTGCCTGGTCTACACAGATGTCATTTTCTGGCAGTATTAGTTATAATAATGATGATGGATAACAGTTTCTATGCATTTAAAAAGTGCCAGGCACTATGCTTTGGAGTTTATTCATTTGCTAGTTTAATCCTCACATGACCTTATGAGGTAAGTATTGTTATTCTTATTTTTCAAATAAGGAAGCAGGATCTTTCTCCATTCACTTAGCTAGTACATGGTAAGCAGGCTGACCAACCCCATTATGCATCTCAGACCACAGGGCAACGTTGCATTTTACTACAAAGTATGGATCCAATAAAATTACATGAATATCTCTCAAGGCTTTTGACTTTATCAGATTCATTCACTTGAAAAAAATAAGTAAAAATGAGCTTATTACCTAAATTATGTATTTTTTTTAAAATCTATCTGTGACGTACAAATACTTGGCAATACTCGTATGAACTGAAAGAATGAACTCCAATTTTCTACAAGCAGACTTCTTTCAAGCAGATCCCAATGCTTTTATGGCCCAGAAGTCTGCTCTAATGCTCCTTCCAAGGGAAAAAAAGAGAGGTCACTTTGGTTATGGCAAGTAATAGACACAAAGGTCATGACATGAGTCCATGCCCTGGGCCAGGAGTCAGAAGACCAGAGCTGGAGTGTCAGCTCTGCTGGTCCTGTGCCAAACACATCTGTCTCCTGTGACCTCAATTTCAAGAGACTAAAAATCTCTAAGTATCTTCCAGTTCTCTGATTCATGGATTTGGTACTGATTCTTATAGATTACTGATTCTTAAGACAGAGAATAATAACTCAGTCACAAGGCAGACACAAATTACAATAGAGTGTAGAGTTTCATTTTAACCCAAGCAAGACTGCTTTAGCCTAACATGGTCAGTGCGTTTGAAGTTCTGTAGCAGAGCCTCTTTCCATAGACCAGTCTTGGAATACAGATTAATTAGCCCTGCATTAGCATCAGGAAGATGAGTTCCATCTGATATCCCAAATGATTTTGGATAATCGAGGCCCTATGTAAAACAGAAAAAGAGGGGAAGTTTGGCCCTATGCTCCATTTGCAAAGGAATCTCCCTCTTCCTACCAATGCCCTCCTCAGCTGCCTACTTCCTTGCTTCCCCACTTTACTGGGCACCCATCCCAGGATATTCCTTGAAGTTTCCTGTGTGCTACAAAATATTCACCTCTTCTTTTAAAAATGCACCATCACTACAGCTCTTCTAGGATTTAGAAGGAAAGCAAATAAACTAAGATGAATCAGGAGCATCAAGGTGGCTCAGTTGGTTATGTGGCCAACCGGATTTTAGCTCAAGTTATGATCTCAGAGTCATGAGATCTAGTTCTGCATCTATGTGGCTCCAAGCTCAGCTTGGGATTCTCTCTCTGCCCCTTCCCCTGCTTGCATGTTTTCTCCCCCACCCCCAAATGAATGAGTCAATGAATGAATGAATGAAAATGAATGAATGAATGAAAACAAATGAATTAATATAAATAAATAAACAATAAAATTAACCAACAACAGAATAAATGGCTGAAAGGAGCTTAACCTTTCCCAGCTCTTATTTGCATTTTTTTAAAAGCTTTTATTTATTAATTTGACAGAGAGAAATCACAAGTAGATGGAGAGGCAGCCAGAGAGAGAGAGAGAGATAGGGAAGCAGGCTCCCTGCTGAGCAGAGAGCCTGATGCGGGACTCGATCCCAGGACCCTGAGATCATGAGCTGAGCCAAAGGCAGCGGCTTAACCCACTGAGCCACCCAGGCGCCATTATTTGCATTTTTAATATGTTAATATACATAAACCTTCCAAAGGAGAAATTTGGAAAATAAGAAAATGTTTTGAGGACTTTAAAATTTTTTGAATAGATTTTTTAAAGGAAAGATTTTTTTTTTATTCTAAGATTTCCTGTCTTTATTACCCAGCCCACTTTAGTTGACCAAATCAGAAAAACAAAACTGGACACCATGCAATCCACCACCCCACTTCTGAAAGATAGCCAAGCCAAATCTGAGCCACCCTGCAAGATGGCAGGGTATGCATGTTCTTTAGGCTAACAACTTAAATTATCAGCCTAGATGATGTCAAGTATACATTTTATAATAATTACCACATTCCATACTGATAATTAAGGCACCCAAGAATTAAAGTTAACATATACTTAGAGAAAATATTCAAGATATAACTGCAATTAACTTTTGTTGCATGAACAAATGCACTGTGTGAACAGCAGAAGGTGTGCTGACATTATCTCCAGTAAGAAATACTTCATTCATTTGAATTTTCTCTAGTTTGGATCCAAAATGACAACATTAAATAAAAAGTCCTTTAAAATTATTTTATGGTTTCTCTAAACTCTGTATAACCCATTATTTTACATTTCTCTAGCTAAGCCACCTCGGACACACTGAAGAATGTATGTGTGTGTGTGTGTGTGTGTACTTTTTAAACACTCAGATGTTTTGTGCGATTTTCATTTGTATAGCCACAATTAAATATTTGACTGCATTTTCCAGTTTCTGATCCTTTGTTTCCCCAGATGTGCCCTTACTTTTACTATTTCAGGAGAATACAAAGGAAAATAATATGAATAAAATGATAATTTTATTTTTCTTTGAAACTATTTCTAGACTTCACAGTAAGACACAGTACCCATAAGAAACACTGCTCTATAGAGGATGCACCCTTAAAAGAAACCAGTGGAAACACACAATGTAAAACACACATGCACACACACAAACACATAGTATCTGGTTTAAAAAACAGGATACAATTCTCAGATAAAAAGTTAAAAGGCTTAAAATGAAGTGGGGTAAGTATTAATGCCAGAATCAAAACAAGAAGAAATATTACTCTTTGCATGGTCCTTTAAAGTTTTATAAGTGTACTGATACCCATTATGCCATTTTGATAAAGCTGTCCTATCTACTAATGGTCAGTACACACACTGCTGTCTTATTAAAGACAAAAATCATATCTGGTATTTTTAAAACTGAGAAGTAATGAATATACCTTTTATATAGCTCTGGCTTTTAAACCATATTGTTTTACATATTAATAAACTAAAAATTTAAGGAAGAAAGAATGGAGAGGCACACCTGAGTGGCTCAGTGGGTTGAGCCTCTGCCTTAGCTCACATCATGATCTCAGGGTCCTGGGCTCGAGCCCTGCATCGGGCTCTCTGCTCAGCAAGAAGCCTGCTTGCCACCCCCCTGCCTTCCTTTCTGCCTACTTGTGATCTCTCTATGTCAAATAAATAAATAAAAATTTAAAAAAAAAAGAAAGGATAGAGAAAACAAAAGTTTACTTTTTTTAATCTTTTTTTAAAAAGATTTATTTATTTATTTATTTATTTGACAGAGAGAGAGAGAGAGACAGCGAGAGAGGGAACACAAGCAGGGGGAGTGGGAGAGGGAGAAGCAGGCTTCCCACCTAGCAGAGCCAGATGTGGGGCCTGTTAGGTGCTGTCAGATGCTTAACGACTGAGCCACCCAGGTGTCCCAAAATTTATTTTAAACAGAAACAAACCTAATTGTATCTCAAATAGATAACATACCTTTACAGAAGAAAATACAAAAAGAATATAGGCCATTTCTGAACACAACTTGTGACTTATTTATAACTTCAATGAGATACATTCTAAGAACAACAAGAAGAGCAAAAATACCCTGAACTTCCTTTGTCTGATGTTGGTATTGGAGTAACAGTTCTAAAATTCGGGTTATTGTTAGCTACAAATGAGTAACTATTAATACACTGATGTTGTTGGGACATAGGCTTCCCTCTGTAGGAGAAGGGAAACTCAGAAACGGAAGAGGGGAAGGAGAAAAAAAAATGCTGTGCTGTTGGATTAGAATTACCGGTATCAAAACTACTAGAACTCATACAACAATTCAGCAATGTGGCAGGATACAAAGTCAATGTACAGAAATCAGTGGCTTTCTTATACCCTAACAATGAAAATACAAAAGGGAAATTAGAGAATCGATTCCATTTACTATAGCACCAAGAACCATAAGATACCTGGGAATAAACCTAACAAGAGGTAAAGGATCTGTACTTGAGGAACTATAGAACACTCATGAAAGAAATTGAAGAAGACACAAAAAGATGGAAGACCATTCCATGCTCTTGGATCGGAAGAATAAACATTGTTAAAATGTCTATACTACCTAGAGCAATCTATACCTTTAATGCCATTCCGATCAAAATTCCATGGGTATTTTTCAAAGAGCTGGAGCAAATAATCCAACAATTTGTATGGAATCAGAGGAGACCCCGAAACGCTAAGGAAATGTTGAAAAACAAAAATAAAACTGGGGGCATCACGTTACCTGATTTCAGGCTTTATTACAAAGCTGTGATCACCAAGACAGCATGGTACTGGCATAAAAACAGACACATAGGCCAGTGGAACAGAGTAGAGAGCCCAGATATGGACCCTCAATTCTATGGTCAAATAATCTTCGAAAAAACAGAAAAAAATATACAGTGGAAAAAAGACAGTCTCTTCAATAAATGGTGCTGGGAAAACTGGACAGCTATATGTAGAAGAATGAAACTCGACCATTCTCTTACACCGTACACAAAGATAAACTCAAAATGGATAAAAGACCTCAACGTGAGACAGGAATCCATCAGAACCCTAGAGGAGAATATAAGCAGTAACCTCTTCTATATTAGCCACAGCAACTTCTTTCAAGATATGTCTCCAAAGGCAAAGGAAACAAAAACGAAGATGAACTTTTGGGACTTCATCAAGATCAAAAGCTTCTGCACAGCAAAGGAAACAGTTAACAAAACAAAGAGGCAACCCACGGAATGGGAGAAGATGTTTGCAAATGACAGTACAGACAAAAGATTGGTATCCAGGATCTATAAAGAACTCCTCAAACTCAACACACACAAAACAGACAATCATGTAAAAAAATGGGCAGAAGACATGAATAGACACCTCTCCAATGAAGACATACAAATGGCTATCAGACACATGAAAAAATGTTCATCATCACTAGCCATCAGGGAGATTCAAATTAAAACCACATTGAGATACCACTTTACACCAGTTAGAATGGCCAAAATTAACAAGACAGGAAACAACGTGTGCTGGAGAGGATGTGGAGAAAGGGGAACCCTCCTACACTGTTGGTGGGAATGCAAGTTGGTGCAGCCACTTTGGAGAACAGTGTGGAGATTCCTCAAGAAATTAAAAATAGAGCTTCCCTATGACCCTGCAATTGCACTACTGGGTATTTACCCCAAAGATACAGATGTAGAAAAGAAGGACCATATGTACCCCAATGTTTATAGCAGCAATGGCCACGGTCACCAAACTGTGGGAAGAACCAAGATGCCCTTCAACGGACGAATGGATAAAGAAGATGTGGTCCATATACACTATGGAGTATTATGCCTCCATCAGAAAGGATGAATACCCAACTTTTGTAGCAACATGGACGGGACTGGAAGAGATAATGCTGAGTGAAGTAAGTCAAGCAGAGAGAGTCAATTATCATATGGTTTCACTTATTTGTGGAGCATGACAAATAGCATGAAGGACAAGGGGAGATGGAGAGGAGAAGGGAATTGAGGGAAATTGGAAGGGGAGGTGAACCATGAGAGACAATGGACTCTGGAAAACAATCTGAGGGTTTTGAAGGGGTGGGGGGTGGGGAGTTGGGGGAACCAGGTGGTGGGTATTAGAGAGGATTGCATGGAGCACTGGGTGTGGTGCAAAAACAATGAATACTGCTACGCTGAAAAAAAATAAATTAATTAAAAAAAAAAAAAAGAAAGAATTACCAGTATCAGTAGAAGCTTGAGCATGCACCTGTGTGTGTGTGTGTGTGTGTGTGTGTGTTTACTTGCTCTGTCCACTAAATGGTTCTAGAAGCAGTGATACCATCATTCTGAAAGCAATGATATCTTGGTAAAAATGAACACATCTAGTTCAAAGATGCTGTTTTCTGAATATCACGCTCCACTAAAAGAAACCATGAAATTTTGGAGAAATCACTAATTCCTGTTCTGTAGAAGAGAAATAACAAACTAAGCCTGGATCTTCTGTCTATGCTGGGGAAAAGGAAAAATACTCAAAAACTGGTTGAAAATGTTGGCCTGAAAGGGCTCTCAGTAGTCAAATTTGAGACAAATTAGAGCTTCAAAGTGTATAATGATAGGAGTGGATTAAAACATTATGAATTTCTTTAAAACTCCTTGAGTTCATACTGATCTTTTTAAAGGCAGGAAGGGGAGGAAAAATTTTCTTTACAAAAGTAAGCCAACTAATGAGGATGGAAAAACCAAGAGAAATTGAAAGCCATTTTCTCAACCACCATAGCAATATCTGATTCTGGAAAGTTCTATCTGTGGGCGCTAATACCATTAAGTGAAAGGCCATTAGGAAACGAGATATTCAGAGTCTCAGTGTATCTCCCCATAGATTATTTATTGATTGCCAAGGGGGAAGATACCTTTACAATAGGGAACTATAGCAGATACACCTTTACCAAATGATGAAATTTAGGGTTAGCCTTATGATAAGTATTAGGGAGGGCACAGATTGCATGCAGCATTGGGTGTTACAAGCAAACAAGGAATCTTGGAACACTCATCAAAAAGTAATGACATACTGCATGGTGACTAATATAACATAATAAAATTTTTTTTTTAAATCTTAAATGATTTAGTTTAATATCATCAATATTAGAACAAACTAACATCTGATAAAAGACCTGATATCATGCACTATGAAGGACACATCACCACCAGTGGAGCATTCTTGCCAAATATATTTAACCTAAATATAATTATGAGGGAATATCAGACAAATCCAAATCACAGGAGACCCTTTAGAGTAACCAGCTTGTGCTCTTCAAAAATATCAATACCATTGGGGCACCTGGGTGGCTCAGTGGGTTAAGCCGCTGCCTTTCGCTCGGGTCATGATCTCAGGGTCCTGGGATCGAGTCCCACATCGAGCTCTCTGCTCAGCAGGGAGCCTGCTTCCTCCTCTCTCTCTGCCTGCCTCTCTGCCTACTTGTGATCTCTGTCTGTCAAATAAATACATAAAATCTTAAAAAAAAAATCTCTGTGAAAAATATCAATACCATTAAAAAAGAGAAGAAAAAGAAGAAGGAGAAGGAGGAGGAGGAGAAGTAAGAGGAGGTGGTGGCGGCAGCAGCAGCTAGGGGACTGATCTGAATTAGAGGAGAAAAAGAAATATGACCATCAAAAATCATCTACAAAGTACATAACCGGGACAATTTGGGAAATTTCAATATAGGCTATATAGTAGATAAAAGTTTGACATTGCTAAATTTTCTGGACATGATCAGACAGATGGTGAAGTATTTAAGGGTGAAATGTCATGATGTCTGCAACTAACTTTGAAATGCTTTAGTAAAACAAAACAAATCAAATGTTTACATAGAGAGGAAAGATATAAGGCAAAAAGTAGCCACCAACTGAATGGCTCCATGTGAAGAGTTTTTGCAACTTTTCTGTGTATTGGCAATTTTTTGAAATAAAAAAATCATCAGAGGAGGGTGGGAACATTTGAGGTAATGGGACACTCTCATATGTGCTTGGTTCCGGAACTCTACAGTCCACCTTATTCAGGTGGGGCTTAACCTAATGGGGTGTGTAGAAACAGGTGCACCACGGTGCTCGAGAGGGTGTTGGCATGGGAGGGGGCTGGGAGGGCCTCGGCAAAGGTCTCCAGAATGTGGCATTTGCTGGAGCACTTGTCCTTCTCTACTGGGGTCTTCAAAGCCCTGTATTATCCACTCACCCCAGTTCTCAAACCCTCCCTCTCCAGCCCTTATGTGTTCTTCCTTTATCTATTCCGCATAACCATCAAGATCCTCTCACCTTGGACTTGTGTTCTCTGTGTCCTCGGTTTGGGGAGCTCTGCCTCCAGATCCCTGTATGCTACTATCTTCACATCATGTAGGTCTTGGCCAGGGGTCCCGCCTCAGCCAGAGGATCCGTTCCTAACACCAGCAGATTTGGAACAGCCTTTCATTTCCACACCCTATCCCAGGGCACCTTGCTTAGAGTTGTTCTTCGTGCACTTACCCCAAACCACAAGTCAGACATTTTACTTATGCATTTATGTATCAGTTTGTTCTCTCTTCTCCCTTGACACTTGTCTCTCTCGGCCACTGCTGTAACCCAGGGCTTTGATCAGTGCCTAATGTACTCTGTAAACACTAATGGACCCAATGGACCCAGGTGCTAAAACATTGCACAATCCAATGGAGTAAAGGCTATATGGCTTCTCCTGCGATCTTTGCATTTAGAACAGTAAAACAAAAATGCAAAACAAGAGACTCCGAGTCAATAGCCTCTCTCATATTACTTTTAAAAGACAATTTCGAGATAACCTGAGTCAACACTCTTGGGTTTTCTAGTGAAACAAAAGTATATTTGCAAGCAATCATGAATCATAGCAAACTGGACGTCCCTCTCCTCATGAGGCTAAATGAGCAAAGGGATGGAACTGGTGCTTCGTTTGCCCCCAGAGTCCCATGTACCAGACAGAAGAAAGCATCAAACCATCAGAGGTGGGAACCTATTCTGCCTTTCCACTTCATTAAATCATAGATCATTTTTACATGTGAGCCGCCAGGCTATAAATCATGTGAGACAGAATGAGAGCTAATTAAAGGGTCAGCTGAGCATGTAATTTTGAATTCCTAGGCACCCAAAAACTGAGATTGACAATAAATGTGATAAAACCCAGAATCATTTGTTAACTAATAAAGCAAGAATTTTCAAGCTGCCAACCTGCTAAGCCACATTTTCATATATAAAGGAACCTATATTGAATATAACTCTTATAGGGTAACGAAATTTCAGTCATTTATCCTAGAGTACTTCATTAAAATATACTGAGATTTTAATTTTTTTTTTTTTTTTGCTAACAGTTACAAGGTCACAAAAAATATGAGTGAATTGTGTTTTCATTTCAGATTGAAGTTCACTCCTGAGATAGGAAACATTGTTAATTGGTATTTCATTGCATATTTCTTCCAAAGCGTGTTCACGGAAAGCAGGTTAGTAGAAAGAAACTCCATTTGTCAAGAGGGAAAATGAAAATGGAGTTAGACCAAGATGGCCAAGGTCACTAAACAAGTCACTAACTGTTCTGAGAGCAGAACCTGAAGAGACAGCTGACTCACCGTGGTTTCTCTCTTCCAAATACCCTGCTTCATCTGAAAGGTATTTTGAAAATATTCAAGTTTATGCATTTTATATTTGCATTCCTCATGATGAGGAGCTTTCATGTTAGGAAAAAAACTATCTTTCTTAGACGTTATAATAAATATCAAGACAACTTTCCTTCTTTTAAAGATCCTTGTAGTTATAAAATACAGCTTGAGATCTAACATGTTGAGACAGCACAGTCAGATATAAATACTAGGTTACAGTTTTTAAAGAAAGGTACTAACTTTCTATCATTACCATAATTTAATAACCTAAAAAATAAGGTACAGCTTCAGAGTTCTTGAATTATTAGAATTTTATCAAATTTAATATTGTCAGAATCCCAGCTAAAGGAAATGAGAATTTTACACAGTAAATCTATCCACAGCCTATTTATCAATTCTTTAAAAATAGAAATCTCCAATATTTTCAAATCCTAGGGTAGAAAAATAAATGTTTCCCTCTGGTGAAGACAGAGGTGAAAAAAGTGGGAATTAGTGAGTTACACGGATCAAGGTTCCAAAGCTGTTCCTCTTTCCACATAACATGATACACACTTTTCTCTGATCAAGTATAGGAAATGAAACAAAATCAACAATCCACAGCTTGAGGACATCATATTCAAAAGATTGCCTGGACCCTTCCTAATCTTACGGCCCAAGCCTGAACCGCTGATCACAACACCAGTACTCCAGTATGTACAAACCAAGAAAACCTGCACAAGCCTTGCTTACACAATAGAGTGGTCTTTTTAGCCCTCATACCCAAATTTTCATCCACATGGAATGCCTCACTTCTGATCCCATGTAAAGTGTGCTTACTATCCTTGGCTACACATCCCTCCCATACCACTGTGGTAATACACAGGCTTCCACCCCCTCTACAACTCTAAAGGAAATGCTTACTGCATTGCCATTTCCAAAAGCAGATTTCCTCAGGAAAAGGAAAGCACATGCTTCTATGGGATACAAAGCTATATATAGATAGATATATAAATATCTATATGGCTGGATCTACAGCAGAAAATAGCAAAGAAGCTTCACTATTTCTCTAGTCTGTCATCTTGGAGCACTATACACTCTTCCTAAGAAAAGAATCAGCAATTTGACATTTGTTTTCATGGCCAGAATCATGAAAGAGGAAATTAATTTACATAAAACTACATTTAAAATTTTGCATAAAAGAGAAAATAATATGAATAATAGACTAAGAGTTAAATACGAGTTATTACTATAAACAAACAAAAAAACGGCTTTTTGCTGCTCCTAGCAAAGGCTCATGTGAAAGTCCTTTCAGTTTCAGTGCTATGCACTCTATACTAATTCAAAGAACACAACCATTTGGAGGAGGAAAATGATCTAGGATTGGTATTCATACGTAGGTTCTTTCTGGAGAATTCTTCTCCTGAGGAAGATTAATGCCTAACTCTAAAAGAGAACTGCTTAATTGTGGTCAACAGCCTCTCACTCATGCTTAAGAATTCTTTGGGGACTTTTTTTTTTTTTTTCAAAAGATTTTATTCATTTATTTGTCAGAGACAGAGAGAGAGCACAAGCAGGAGGAGCATAGGCAGAGTGAGAAGCAGGCTCCCCACTGAGCAAGGAGCCTGATGGGGGACTCAGTCCCAGGAGCCTGGGATCACAACCTGAACCAAAGGCAGACACCCAAGCGACTAAGCCACCCAGGTGTCCCTCATTTGGGGACTTAACTAAAGACTAGCTGCGAAAGCTGTAACCACTGAGCCATCCAATGAATCCTGGTCTGTTTCTTCCATTAAGGTCCCAACGTGCCTATCCCTGTGGACTTTATCAGAGAGAACTGTGCATAGATGGAGTCTTTCCTACCACCCAAAACCAAACCAACTTAGAACTCTCTTCCACGAATTTTCACTAGTCAGTGAACTAGAAAATTTTCCAGTCAATGGATCACAAAAGAAATGGCCCTTCTTGACCAGAAAATGAATATTATCCTTATTCTAAAGTTACTTTTAAATATAATATTCTATTTTATAATGTTATGGTACCATTTGATATATGATATGATACCATATGATATAAAGTACCATACCATATGATATAAAGTAAAATACAAAAATGGACATTTTGTGATAAGTGTCTGTGCTTAGTTCAATTCTTCATCATTGAGATTTTTCATAGATGCTAAAAAATCTGTTTCAGATTGCCAATACAGTCTCAATAGCAAAGAAATAATATATTCAAATAGGGAAAATCTGAAGAGAGTTTATTTTTAAAGGACCATTTACAAGTGTAGAGTCAGATGTAAAAGAACCACAAGGATACACAGAAACAAGGGGTCTGAGTGGGAATGATGTTACAACCCCCAGAGAAAAAGTCAGTTACCTAAACCTGGAGAGCAGAAAAGACCTTGAGGGAGGCCATGTTGAGAGAGGCAGTGACCAACACAGGACAGTCAGCCTGAGGTACCTTTCCAGGTAGAATCTAGGAAATAAATACTTCGATCTCTCTCTCCTCCTTCTCTCCTATCTTCTGCCAGCATTTTTCCATTAACCAAACCCAAGTATAAGACAGAAGGCAAAGGATTCCATAGATGTGGTCCGTACAAGTCAGTCTACTAGAGCAGAGAATTAAGTAGACCAGAACTACTTCCTGGACTTCCAGGCCTAGCATGGATCCAGAGGGACAAATGGAAGGTATCCACAGGCAGAAACAAACCACACAATACTTTCTTAATCTTAATTCTTAATCTTAGAAATAAGATTAGATTAGATTATAGATATATTTTCAAAATATACAGAATCAAGGTATTCCCATGGGACAGAAACAGATGCAAGATCCCCATCACGGCTGGTCTTGTTGGTCAGGGTCCCTAAAATAAGCACATAAGCACTAGCAGTGCTACACAATGTTGCCGAGTAAGAAACTGTTGCTCATTTCTTGCCATACCAGGTGATATCCATATTCAGGAAGATTTTGACAAGGTCCTCTGAACACAATGCAAAGAAGTCTGGATTGTCTATGTGCAGATTGAACTACAGAAGTTCTTTGATCAGAGCAATGCCGTGACTGTATCTTTGTTTAAAAAAATTTCTTTGATGGCATTATGGCATTGAGATTAGAAGAGGACACAAATGAAAGTAGGAGACTACACAGAAAGCCATTACAATCATCCAGGAGAAACAAGTTCAGCATTGTCATTTTGTGGTTTATACTTTTGAAAATCCCTGGTTCCTAAAACTTTGTGATAGGTAAGGAATGATACAAAATTTGTTCTTTAAACTTTGAAGTTTCTATATCCTCTCATTTATTTCTCTTGCTTCTTGAATCCTAGCACCAGTCATTCACCAACTCCTGTTGAGTTTGATCTTTTTTAGCATCTGTAGAACCTATCTCTTCTCTCTGACAATGCTTTGATAAAGACCACATTTACCACAGAGACGAGCATTTCTCAAATTATGTACAAACTCTTCTTGAGGTTACCATGAAAAAGAATTGTTTTCTTGACAAAGACTTTGGGGAAATCTTGAGATAAACAAATTTAAATAGTTTATTTATACAACTTATGAATTCCTAGAGAGGGGGACTGAAGGCAGCAGTTCTTTTTCATAGAAAACCTAGGGACATCTCCAGGGTCACTGGTGCACCTCAGAATATAGACTGCAAAATGCTGACATGGACAAACTAATGTTTTTCTTGTATTTCAGTAAAACTTCATTGAGTCTGCTGACTTTTCTGTATTTACTGTTCCCAGGAAAGAGATTACATAGCATAAAGCAGAAAAGAAGGTAATTATTTCATGCAGTTTGAGTTTCAAACATTAAGAGAACTCATGGGCAACAGATTTGGAAGAATATGATGAGTAAGAACAAAGTTTCCTACATTCAGACTAAATAAAAGGGAGAGAAAGGAAAATAGTTAAAAAGTAATCACCTGGGTGGCTCAGTGGGTTAAAGCCTCTGCCTTCAGCTCAGGTCATGATCCCAGGGTTCTGGAATCAAGCCCCACATCGGGCTCTCTGCTTGGCAAGGAGCCTGCTTCCCCCTCTCTCTGCCTGCCTCTCTGCCTACTTGTGATCTCTCTCTGTCAAATAAATAAATAAAATCTTTTTTAAAAAATTAAATAAAAAAAAGTAATCACAGAAACTTTTGATGTAAATGAGTACCTGGAAAGGGGGCCCAGGTTCCTGCCCACTCACCAGACTTTCACTGAGCCCTGATGGAAGGAAAGGTAACAGAAACCCTAGGAGCTTTGGTGGATCTAAGAAGTTTGGGAATCTGTACCTTCCTGGGAAGATGGAGCCCTGAGAATAAATTATAACTTTGTAAATAAATGGCTAAAATGTACTATATCCATGTCTATATAGGTGTTTCTCAGTATCAGTAATATTAACATCTTGATCCCTCAAATCTTTGCTTTTAAGGACTATCCTGTGCTTTATAGGATGTTTAACAGCATTGCTAGCCTGTATCTACCAGATGCCAGGAACATAATCCCCTTCCCCACTTGGGAAAATCAAAATGTTTCTAGACATTGCCAAATGTCCTTGGGGGGATGGGATTCCCAGCTAAGAACAACTAACCCAGGTACAGAGAGTCCTAAAGAGCTTCAAAACTTTCTTCCTGGCACAGTATGGGCTGCAAATAGCTGAATGGAACATTCTGGAGGTTCTAGAGCAACCCACATGGATGACACGTTAGAATCAAATGGGATAGAAACAGAAATCATTGGCTGTGGATGCCAGAGAAGACTATCACTCCCAAGGACAAAATGGTACGCTCTCCATGGATACCTCCAAATCATATCTGCACTGGTTAAGAGCAAGGATCCCGGAGCAGAGCCGTCGGTGCACTGACCATGTTCAAATCCCAGCTCTAGGCATTAAGAGCTGTTTGACTTTGGCAAATCACTCAACTTCTGGGCCTGTTCCCTTATTTATAAGATGGAGATCATAACAGCATATACCACGTAGGGTTACTAATCAAATTAATTCAAATTTGTAAAGGACGTGCTCTTTACATAATTAAGTTTTGAATAAGTGGCGTCTTTTACATGTATAGAAGCAATCCCTGGACTTAGATCTTAGAGAAGGAGAGTACAACCCTGAATCATATAGCTTAGTTTCTACCATCAAATCAAACGAGGCTCACAAGAGAAACTGAAATTCCTAGAAAAAATAAAGTTATTTTCACACTACCAATTTGTGTTTAGAAACTGCTTCTCACTAGGTCAGCTCTCTCCAGCAGAGTGCTGATCACCACCGACCTGCTGGCCAAAGGCATCGATGTGCAGCAGGTTTCCTTAGTCATCAACTATGACCTTCCCGCCAACAGGGAAAACTGCATCCACAGAATCGGTCATGGGGGACGATTTGGCCATAAGGGTGTGGCTATTAACATGGTGACAGAAGTAGACAAGAGGACTCTCCGAGACATCGAGACCTTCTACAACATCTCCATTGAGGAGATGCCCCTCAATGTCACTGACCTCATCTGAGGGGCTGTCCTGCTACTAGGCCCCCCAGGGTTCAGTCTGGGGGGCTGAAGAGCAGCAGGAGGGGGGAGGGAAGGGAACCAAGGGATGAATATCTTGTCATTTTTTTTCTTTTTTTTTTTTCTTTGAATAAATGTCACTTTTTGAGGCAAAAGAAGGAACCGTGAAAAAAAAAACAAAAACAAAAACTCGAACCTCTAACCTCTGTCTAACCTCTGTCTCTATCCCTCCGTGTATCCTCATACCACCATTGTGATTACCACTTATATCTCAGATCTGATCAGGTAACAGGCATGTGATCAGTTGTGGTCACACAGAGATGCCCCATGAGTTCAAGGCTCTATGGTGGAGGGTATGGCATCAAAGTTCATTGAGTTTCTATGTAAAGTTTTATTTGAAAAAGTGATCTGTGTTCCTAAAAAACATTTAAAAATCATTGGCCCACAGAGATTCCACCAGATGGCAGTCAAACCCACCCATGAGCAGACTTGTCCATCCTTCCAGCTGTTCATAAACACAACCCCAGGATCCAGATGAAGAAAATCACTGGTAGAGAGCACGTGTTCTATTAACTTCATGGTTTTGCACATGCCGGTTCACCGTTCTATTAACTTCATGGTTTTGCACATGCCGGTTCACCTGCTTGGCATACCTTTCTCTATCCCCTACAGATGTGCTATCAACGAAGGGATCTTTTGCTGAGAAATATGCTGATTTGCATCTTTAAAAGAAAAACTCCTGGACTGGAGGCCTCTCCTCTGGTGCTGGGGGCCCTGCTTCACATGCTGTAGGATTTTTGGCCAAGGCTGGGGATCCCTATGATAAAATACATTGTTTCCCCAAACATATCTCACTCCCTCACAACGTCCGGCTCAACCCTGGGGTGCCCTGGCGATGCAGACCACCCTTGGATCCACTGACTCTAAGAAATCAACCTCTTTCTTTTCTAGTTCCCTGCTTACCGTTCTCCCCTGAGGCCAGGAGAGCACAAAGGCCTGGCTCCCTGCTTGGAAAGGGAAAAGAAGTTCTCACCTAGAGCGAAACAAACTGTCTCACGGGGAATCACAATTCTACCTGCATGGGTAACTCAGGAGAATCACCACTTCCTTCTTCGTATTTTCATGAGTAAGTTTAGTTTTGTGGTAAGAATATACCACTAAAAAAAAAAAAAAAAGTCTGATCGGGACCCGCATTTATGTGGAAGAGCCATTACGCAAGTTAAGCTGCAGTACAGGTATACGACACGCAGCAGCAGCCTGCTTTTCCAGATCCTCAACGCCGTTTATGCTGGGATCAAAATGCTGCTCTTTCCCCAAGAGGGTCACCATTCATTGTCTCCACTCATGCGTCCATGTCCATACTCTTTCAGTTCGATGCCACAACACATCAGATCACCTTCTCCTCTGTCCCATTTGGCAGCCAGTCTCAGGACTGCTGCTGGTTTTCCATCTGTCAAACTCAATCTATCTTCAAAAGAGAGGCAGGGCCTGGAGAGCTGGCTGAGCAAAGAACAACGAAGGCAGACTGATTTCGCCCTGAATTTGGTCTCCTTGGAGGGGAGGAGGAGTCCTAATAATATGGAAAATTCCCTAACAGGGTCTTGCTTCCTGGCTCTGTGAGAGTCTGGCTAGAATGGAGCTTCCAACCTGGACGAGAACAACCCCATACGGTGAACAGCTTTTGCAGCTGTTCCTTGCCCAGCCGTGAAGATTCCTCTTGACCTGCAGCAAGAGGGTCAGGTGAGGTAGCAGCCATTTTGAACGGTTCTGTACAGTGTGCCCGCGCTCCTTGTGGCAACAACAGAACATTGATCCAGGGAAGACAGCCGACCCAAGCGAGCCAGTTAGACGGAATGAACATGCCTTCATAACTGCCATAAGGGTGGAACCCATCGAGATGGGCTCTTTCACTTGCTAGTTATAAAACCAAGGGTAAGGCTTTTAAGCTCTTTTAACTGATTTGCCTGTGGAAAGAATAGTCTGAACTAGATGATGTTTAAATTTTCTTTTCTACTCTTGCATTATGGTTTTTGTGATAAAGGTGAGTTCTAGAGTCAGCGAGGCCTCGGTTCAAGTTTTGTCTGGTACTAGTCTAATGACCTAGAAAAGTGCCTTAATTTCTTAAGCATCAGTTCTGTCATGTGTAAAACAGGAATGACAATAATGCTTATTGTGTTATTAAATGATATAATACATGTTAAGTGCTTAAAACACTATCACACACAGTGAGGCAGCCTATGGTCTCTGGTTGCTGTTGTTATTTCTATAAGGAACATTATTTGAAATTAAAGAAAAGGAAGGAAAGGAAAGAAGGAAGCCAAGGTGAAAACATCATTTTTTTTTTTAGTCAAAGGAATGCTTTAAGAAGATCAATCCATTTGGCTTATCATTAGTTCAAAGACGTGGGGGAAGGATAGACAAAAAAATCAGTATGACCCTCCAGGTGCATAAAAATGCACAGGATGTTTAATTGTGACCTTAAGAAAAAAGAGAAGGTAACACTATTGATCCCAAGCTCTATTACTCTCAGAACCTCAATAAAAATCTAATAACGAAGAGCATTCCAAGTACAAGTAGCACTGGGTACAATCATAACTCTCCAATGAATGATCAACTATTCAACTTAGAAAACCATGTTAAGACTTAATTTGTCCTTTGCTTTTCTTTGTGGTCTTGTCTTGGTGACATTTACCATGTTTGTATATGAAGGCCGAATATGAAAAACGTAATGCTCGCTACTACAACACCACACAAAGTGGATTATCTCAGGTCAAATGATTTTCTCAATCCAGAGACTACTTGAACACCCCTAAAGGCAGTAATGGTTTGAGACTCTCAACAACTCTCAACTACTTGAACACCCCTAAAGGCAGTAATGGTTTGAGACTCTTTAATTTCAAGAATATTGCGGCGCCTGGGTGGCTCAGCGCGTTAAGCCTCTGCCTTCGGCTCGGGTCATGATCTCATGGTCCTGGGGTCTGGCCCAGCATTCGGACTCTCTGCTCAGCAGGGGGCCTGCTTCCACCTCTCTCTCTGCCTGCCTCTGCCTACTTGTGGTTTCTGTCTGTCAAATGAATAAATAAAATATTAAAAAAGAAGAAGAAGAAAAACCTAGGCTATTTTAAAATATTTTTCTCTGTATAGATGGTATGCTCTGGTAGCAATTGAGGACATAAATTGACTTGAATACGTAGCCTCATCCCAGTTCAATTCTTTGGTGAGTGAATGATCTGACTGGATATGATGCAATGAATGGAAGAAGGTGACAGAATATAAGACGGGTAAGAATGAAAATAAATAAGTAAACCAGGGCCTGCATAATGTGCCACCCTCAAGAGATGCAAAAGCTCAGCAATCAATGGACTGTGGTCAGTGAAGGCAGTTGACCCAGGGTACTTCAGCCACAACAAAAATGTCATTCTGCCTATACAGGTAAAAGCAAGTATCACTGAAATTGATGGGACCAGGGATCAAAGATAAACTCATCATACAAAGGGCATGTCACAGCTGCCTCTCATATAGAAGAGCTATATGGATCACATGCATATTTTCAAATCATATTTATGAAGACTTGCAGCTCTGGTTCTATTTTCGGGGCTTGTGAGTGCAAAGCCACACATGCACAAATGACCCTCTCAGATGGTCACACTAGGAAACTGGCAAGAGTTTCCCTATTTAGGGGATCCCAGGGACCTCCTAAGGAATGCAAGAAGTCAGTCATTTTGTGATCCCTGTTTACAACTTGACATCAGGTGCCCTAGAATTCAAAGTATGTTTACAGTGCTCTTGGACATCTTCAAACAAAATGCGTCCCTACTATCTGTCCCATTCTATCTCAGCACTGTTGACAGCTGTCGTGTCCTGTGGCTGCCAGGACTTTTTCAAAGCCAACTTGTTCTTCTGCAAGATGATGAAAGACAAAGGGAACATTTCAAAGATTCTCTTCTCAGCCAATATTCTCTCCTGTGATATACTTGCACACGGTAGTGACTTTTAGTTGTAGAAATTCACCTGAGACGAGTTAATGACTTGCTGACTATCCAAAATAGTAGTTTGCGCATGGTTATGTCCCAAATTTTGTGTTATTCAGTTACTTTCATGTTTACATTTTAAGACTGTTCTTGTAAAATATCTAGCATGCCATTCTGTCCGCCTGTGCTTGCTCTCTCTCCCTCTCTCTCTGACAAATAAATAAATAAAATCTTTAAAAATATATATATCTAGCATATCTATTTTCAAAATTTGGAACCTAAGAGGCTCCAACAGCCTTAGGATTCTAAAGTCATCTCAGAAACAGAAAAGTTCAGATTTAATCTAAATCATCCTAATGACTCGGATGTCTAATCAGAGATGCTGCCCACTTGTCCTGTTACATTTGCATATTTTTAAGTGGGAATTTGCTGCTGTATGGTGATATTAGGAAGGGGTTTGTTCAGGAGCTAAATTATAAAGCCTTTAAAAGAGATGAGCACTCTATAGCCTACTTACCTGTTTGTGGTGTTCTATATAACCCTTCAAAAGGCTTGGGAAGAAAACTCGATCTGTTTTACTTCACATATAAAATCAAGGAAGTTGCCCCAAGACCGCTTTGGCATGTTTTTCCCTTTATACAGTGGCCTCACCGTGAACCTAGATGGCTGGACCCTGTGTCAGAAGCATGAAGCAGAGAGGAACCTTCAGGGGAAGCAGCAGGTGCCACCCCATTACTGTCCTCAGACTTTGATGTGCAAGAGACACACAGAAAGGTTTCAGATGGAGATTTGGATGCAGTAGGCCCTACGTGGAGACTAAGATTCTGTATTTTTTATCAAGCTTCCAAGTAACGCCCACACTGCCTGTCCCTGGGCCAACCCTGGGCAGCTGGGACTCCACTCTCCCTGGCCAGAACCCAGTCCTGCTCTGCCACTACTGAGCTGTACCACCTTGGGCACATCAGGTAGCTTCTCAGTGCTTCTGTTTCCTTTTCTTGAAACCAGACAAAACTCAGAGGCCCTTAGCGACTTCAGGGAGTGGAAGAGAATGTGGATGAATAACTTTAGGTGCAAGCATTATGAAAAAAAATTTAAGGGGCTACTCAATTAATGACTTTCAAATCACAGAAGGACATAAAGATAACTGCTCCTGAAACCAGCCAACCGGATGCCATTACTTCTGCTTCAAACTGCTGTTCTAGTGGCTGCTCTTGCACCAGGCTCCCATTGACTACCTGGCCTTCAGCACAAAGTTATTTCTGAGTGGACCCTGCACTAACCTTGCACAGCAGCGGTCCTCTGGAAAATTCTTCTTCCCAAGTCCTGAGCTCCATTAAAACAGTCTCAAGACACTAAGTTATTAAATTGAATCATTGGGAGGAACAGAAACTAACTTTCCATGCCTATATAATTTATAGTTTATATAGTTGGGTCTACTAAAGTTTACCAATTACTACCTGCTTGTTTTACGTGTGGGTAAAGTTAGACCTGGTCAAAATAAACTCTTTGCCCATTACCACAAGAATCAGTAAGGGTGGAAACAGGCCTGGAAGCACTGTGTTTAATTCCCTTTTGAGTCTGACTGCTTCTGCTCCACATTGAGAGACATTCTCCTCACCTCTTCCTTCTCCCCAAGTTCCTTGAAAGTTACCTGCAGCCGTTCTCTGTTTTTTGGCAGCAGATGGTGGTGGTGCCATTGGACCAGAGCAATACTGAGCCACAGGAAGAGAAGACAATTGCAGGAGCAAGAAAGAAGCATTCCTCATAAATGAAGCAGAAGGGACTGGAACCAGTAGCAGGTCGTTCCCCCATCTGTCCCCTCAGAGGAGACTCAGGAAAGAATCACCAAAATACTTTCTGGGTTTCCAGGACTATGCTCAGAGATGCTGTCATTTATTTTAATCCGCTTTCAAGAGAAGATCTTTTTGAAGTCTACCACCACAAACTGGCCACCCTAGAACTAGGATAACTGCTTGCCATATGATTAGGAACAGCTTGGATGCAAGGTCCATGATGGCACACAAGCTCTAGAAAAAAGCCCATAAGCAAGAGGCAAGATCTGGACCTCGAAGGAGGAGCTACTCATGAAAGGAGCCAGCCTGGACGCAGACTGATTAGCTGTGAGAAAGTAGTCATGGGTCCCAAGCATGGAATGAATTATGGGGTTGTGTGTAGAGAAATGGGCTCAGGGAAGATTTATTATGCTCCATTTCTACTCTGCTAGCAGGCTGCACAGGGTCTCTGAGGTGCAGATTTACTCAGGATTGAAATTTTACATCCAGGGACCCTATCTCAAATAATCTAATTTGGTGAGATGAGAAAATCACATCTCGTAAAACTATCATCCCTTTTCAAAAGCCCATATAAAAGTTTACAGGCTGTTGAGGTATCTAGCCATGGCGTGAGCTTCTATAATAGGCGATACGGAGACAACAGACTTAAAGAGGAAATTATTTTAATAAGCAGTGTTACTCCTCGGTATGTGCAGTTTGCTCTTTACAACCTGAACTTCATAAATTTTTATAAGGTGTCTATTTACTGACAGGCTCAGGAGCTGCTGTGTCATTGTTGCTCAGTCAACGCTTCTTCAAATAAAAGAATCTTGGCTGGATGTGATACATTATATGATATTAAGACAGACGACCCCACACCCACTTCCTGCATCTCCTCAATAACATTCATGTCTTCCATGCAAATGTTAAAATAAATCTATTCCTCATCACTGTGAAGTGGGCTGCTCTTTTGGCCATTGTACATGCTACAGCAGAATGCCTCAGCAGGAAGGGACCTTGACTATCCTCTACTAATTCTCAATGGAAGAGAAAGGATGCACTGAACACAACAGAATTATGCCAAGAAAACTTCAGGAGTTGCATGTGGGTGTCTTTCAGAGGTTGGAGGAAAAAGGAAAAAAGAGACAGGGGACTATTTCCAAATAACCATTATCATTTTCTAAGGGCTCATTATGTTTCTGGAGCAAGATTAGCATTTCATATATGTTATCTCACCGAGGCCTTGCAGCTCTCGAGGTCTAGAATATTCTGGCCATTTTGCAGGAAAGGCATCTTTAGCCTTGAGAGGTTTATAGCTTTCCCAAAGCCATATAGCCTGAACTCGACCCAAGTGTGTCAGAGCACAGAGAACGTGTTTTATCCCAGTGTCACCTCCTAACATTGCTTCTCCTCATTGTTCTGGATTCTTGGTTACCCAGGAGAATACTAAGCAGAGAATACTCGGCAAAGGACCTCAGGAAACTTCAGAAGGGAAAAGAGATTAGGAATTACAGTATTTCAGAATGAGCCCCTGTAAATGGTCTGGATAAACCCTCACTTTACTGAGAAGAAACAATGAGGTGCTCACAGAACTAGTTAACAGCAGGAGCAGGATTTCCTCCTCATCCCACCAGTAATGCTGCCAAAGGCAACATATCCAGTTGGGCTCAGGAAGGGGTTGCCTAAAAGGTGGTTTTCCCTTCTCTAATTTTGGGGATTTTTTTCACCTCACTCTCTTCACTAGCTTTCCCCTGAAACAGAATAAATGGAATAGGTAATTAGGGTGTGATTAGGAATGGAAAGGCATGGTTGGGAGAAGAAAGAATATTCTACTGTATTTCCTTACCTTGAGGATAAAAGTCATCCAGGGTATTTCTTTAGGGAAAGAGGTATGATGGGAGGAAAAATCTAATACTCAGTTAACAAACATCAGCTTTTACTATTTGCCAGATACTGGGATAGACACTGACTAGATGAATCAGTCAAAGGGATCTGTTCTCAAAGAGCTTACAGTCTAGTGAGAAAAATCAGTACAATCAGTACAAACCTGATCACCACAATCTAATAGTGCAGGCACCAGAGAGGAAACAGAAGAAGTGATATGAAAGATTAGCCAGGAGCTTAGCTCAGGGAGGATGTGTATGCAGGACACCTTTTGTGACGTCATCAAAGATGCAGGAAAGCAACTGCAGAACTCTGGCTAAGATAAGACGTACTGGGATTTGGATCTTTTGGCTGTTAAATGAGATGATGTTCTGGACATGATAGGTGCTCACGTGTAACTTGCTTATAAAGCCAGGGGGAAGATGAGGTAATTATTTTTTCATCTTTTAAGGAGTCTAGAAACACCTACCTCTTCACCTACGTATTTTCTTATATGTCCCCCTCCCATGCCTATGGTCACTCCTCAAATTATTTTACCAATAATGCCAAAACACGGGGATGCCTGGGTGGCTCAGTTGGTTAAGTGGCTGCTTTTCGCTCAGGTCATGATCCCGGAGTTCTGGGATCGAGTGCCACAAGGGGTTTCCCTGCTCAGCGGGGAGCCTGCTTCTCTCTCAGTCCGTCTCTCTCTCTCTGCTTGTGCTCTCCCTGTCTCTCTCTCTCTCTGACAAATAAATAAGCAATCTTAAAAAAAAAAAAAAAAACAATAAATCCAAAAAGCAGATAGATTACAGTGGTCAGCCAAGTTGAGCTTCCACTCAATCTGAGAATTCCTTATATGTTGTTTCTGGTGGCTGACCCTCTCACGTGTCATATACTTTCCTCTGGAACAAGTGTGAAACTTCAAGGCCACTATTGAACAGTATGAATCATTAGAAAGTTCTCTCTCACACTGAATGGAAATCTGCCTCCCTCCAATCCCACCCACTGAATCTAATTGTGCCTGCTGGAACTTCAGAAAAATGAATCTGTGTCTTTGTCCACATGTCATCCCTTTGAGGGTTCGTAGGCAGCTTCCGTGTCAGTTCAAAGCCCTCTTATCTTGCACCAGATGGTGAAACATGTGCCTTGTCCTATTGCTAAAGGAGGTTAACAATGGCGGCATGGTGGTGGGGAGACTCACAAAAATTCTGCTTTGTGTCTTTCCTCATGCTAGGTTGCTTCAAGTGGCTTCAATCAGTGCTGAAATCATGTTCTTAGTGCTCATTGTCTTATGGTCATAACAAGGCTTCACAGAAACAAAAAAGTGGGCTAGTCCGAGAGGCCTTTGGGATAGCACAATCTCCTCAACTAAGCACAGGTCCAAGAGATGATGAAAAATCCATCCCATGGAGGGCCCCGCCATCAAGTATCATTATTAGCCCTATGGAACAGTTCAGATGTTGTCTTTTAAATGCTTTTCCTAATGTGAGAAAAATAAGCTTGTCATGTCACCAGTAATCATCTCTTGAAAAGATCCTTGAAGTTTGACACTACTATCTCCTCGACGCATAATTCCCTCTCGCATCTAATTTGATTGGTGGTGGATTCCAGGTAGATGTAATACCTTTTTGCCAGTCACCCAACCTCACTAACCCCTGCTTCCTTTGGTTACCAGGGAGCCTTCCTTATTGTGGAAGAAAGATGTTAACATCTAGGAGGACTGTGTCAGGACTGTGTCAGATGTAACAGGGTTCCATCAAAACACGAGCTTGGAATGAGGAGATGTCAAACTATTGACTTTTAAGCCACCTTACTTTCAATCAATCTCTGAAGTTTTATAGATAAAGGGTTATTTAACAAGACAGAAAACTATTCCTCAGATTTTAAAGCAATCAATGACAAAGTTGTTCACAATATAATACTTAATAATTTTTAACGTCGCTTTTGTTCATTATTTTATATAGGAACACTAAAACATTCTCTAATTTACATTTTTATATGGGTCTATTGAAGTACATGGCCTGGAGACAGAACTGTTACACATACACAGTAATTTTCTTGCTACAATTCTTGATAATTCAGAAACACGATTTCAAGAATTCAAATATTTCTAAAGATTGGTTGCCTCTTCCCCATTCCAGCCAAGAGTACATTATACTGTTCCTTTTTCCAAAGCACTTTAAGAGGAAGACAACAGATCTGAGAACCTGTGAAATTCTCGACAAATTTAAACCCTGCTTATGTAAGCTATACACAGGGAGGCAAGAAAGCCTTCAAGGATTGGAAAAGGCTTAACGGGGTCTCTCTGCCAGGCCAGCAGCAGCCTGAACGTGTGCCATCACATTCGTATGTTTGGCACTATCGTTTGGGTCTCTATTTGGCAGCTGTGGAAAGGAGAAGACAGGAAGAGCCCAGAGAGAAAGGAGCCTGTGTTTCCCATTATAAAACCTCAAGGACAAGAGAAATGGCTGTTAGCAGTCTGCAGAAAAAGGAGAAGCCTGGAGGTGTGAGAAGGAAGAGACATTGCTGACATTCAGGAGTCATGGCGGTCCCTGTCCTGGCCTTATGGTCGCTGCAGCCAGTGTGCTCACCACAAGCACTGGAGCCGTCTGAAGCCCTGACCTGTGCAGGCAAAGGCTAGCTCCACAGAGCACCGGCCAGAGAACTTCAAGGCAATCATCATCCTCTGCAAAGCAAGGAAAAATCCAGGCTCTAAGACCTCACATCCCAACTCTTCTTTTTTTTTTTTTTTTAGTTTAGTAGTATTAGATTTGGGCCCTGGAATTTGACTATCCCGAGTGAGCTCACAGGGATACGGAGGCAGGTGGCCAGTGGTCCCTACAGCTACGGAGAACCACAGTGTACTAAAACCCGTGGCTGAAGGCCCCAGGTAGTCAATGAGAGAACAGAGCCTTGTTCTCTAGAATTTGCACATGACAGGCTCATATGGGGGACTCAAAGCAGCTTAAGCAAGGAAAGTCCTGTGGTTAATGCATCACAGAAGAACTGAGTTTGGCCTGTTCAACTGGACTTTTACTAAAAGAACCACAATAACTGTGAAAGGCATCCCAAGCTGAGAACAAGTGCTCATCTAGAGAACTAGGCTGTTTGATCTGTGAATCAACTGGGACACTTACAAAATATTTCCGTAAAATATTTAGATTAGTGAGTCCTACCTCAAGACCTGGTGAGTCAGAAAACTTCAAGGGTGAATTACAGAGATCTGCATTTTTTGTAAGCCCTCCAGGGATTCCCTTACATGCTAAAGTCCAAGAATCACTGTACTAGAGACATTTTTTTAGGATCAGCCCAGGACCACAAGCATGAGACACAAGGAGAAATTTATGCAAAAGAACAAGACTAAGATTTTCTAAGTCCTGATGATTTTATTGCTGTGGAAATGAGACTGACTTTTAAGAACCATACATGTAGCATATATATATATAAATATATATATATATATATATGGACTTAAACTCCTTGGTAATCCTGCATATAGTTTATCAATTATGGTTTTTTTTGTGGGTTTTGTGGGGTTTTTGTTTTGTTTGTTTTGCTAATTATTTTGTTGTCTAAATTCCAATTTGGAAAATCCAATGCAAGTGCTCAAATAAATGCATGTGAACCCAGGAGGATTCAACTACAATTCAAATGCCCAAGAGACTGTCCTTGAATGAGTCCACTCTGGTCACAGACCCTAATTCCATTTGCTGGCTCCTATACCTAGGTCACTCTGATTTAGGTCACTTCCAAACATTCCAGGTTCATACATGACTACCAAGTTCAGGAAGCATGTCATATGAAAGCTAAGTCTTAAGCCACTTGATCTTTTCATAAACCCTACGGCCTGAGTTATATATTTTGTTATTAAAAATCCGTCTGTGCTTCACATGGTTAAATTGTCTGGAGCCCTTGTAGGGCTTAAAATTCCACACCTCTATTCTCTCTTTCATTTCATTGTTCTCCTACAGTAAACAATGAAAGACAGAGGAGAGATCATATATATTAGAAAAATACAAAGTAAGTTTCAGACTCAAGGTGCAAAACCTAAGAGTTGCCCAAGTTCCCTTGGCAAACAAATCAATGTATCCTTGAGGTATCTGGTATTCATTATTTAACCATATAATGTACAATAATGGCTACCATTAGGAGTACTGGACTTTGGTAAGTCCTAAGAACTTTGCTAAGTATGTTATGTGTACTTGTTTTTTCTGACAACAATCCCATGAAAATTTCTCTCATTGTCTCTTACACTTGGGAAACTAAGGCACAGAGAAGTTGAGTAACTTGATCAAAGTTAGACAGTGAATAAGTGGAAGAGCTGAATTTTGCATCCACAAAGTCTGACTCTGGAGCCTGAACTCAACCATTAGGCTATACTTCTCTCCATCTCCAATAGTGTAACGTATGCTGGTAATGAGATATGTATCATGTGGGTAATGATTAAATACAACCATCAGCATTTCCAGGTATCGTGTAAAACCATGTACAATGACCAATTCATTAAAATAAAAATTCATAAATATAAGATCAAAACGCCTGTTTTTATATATAAGTGTGGGTTTTTTTATATACAAACTGGCATTTTGTGCTTTGTATTCTTACTTACAGCATTATATTTCAGATAAAATATAAAGTAATACCTCTCTCTCTAAGTCTGTGAGGTACAGTTTTCCCACCTCTAACATATCATCTTGAAGGACATCACAGGGTCTATATAAATGTTATGTGAAGTTTAATTTCACTGTTAGTACCACGAGAACTTTTCCTTCCTTATTTGTGATGTCTAATTTCTTTAGGGTCAAATCTTAAATAATCTAGATTCTCAGGTCTCATTTCTCCAATTTGTCAATGAGGATTTTGCACAAAGAGCCCTTTTCACCCTAAACTATCCTTAACTCATTTCCTTAGCTTATATCCTTAACTCATACTTCACAAAAATAACAATCTATTACTCCTGAGATTAATCAGAATCTGAATCCTGGTTTGCAACGAGTATAAGCTGATCAAGGATCCAGACCTCTAGACTCTGAAAACCTTATATAATGGACTAACCATCAGGCTGACTAACCATCAGACTGACCACTTTAATCAATACACACTAAAAGTCACAGCTCTCTGTAGAATTTGACACAATTTTAACAAGTATATTAAGCAAAGATTGCAAAAAGAATTAGCTAAACATCGCTCACAATGGACCTTTTCTTAGTTGTAGCTCAAAGGTTCTTTTTAAAATGTCATAGTATCTTTTTTTAAAGATTTTATTTATTTGACACAGAGAGAGAAATCACAAGTAGGCAGAAAGGCAGGCAGAGAGAAAGGGGGAAGCAGGCTCCCCACTGAGCAAAGAGCCTGATGTAGGGCTCAATCCCAGGGCCCTGAGACCATGACCTGAGCTGAAGGCAGAGGCTTAACCCTCTGAGTCACACAGGCGCCCCTAAAATGTCATAGTATCTTCTTAATTGTGCTATTTAAAAAGTACACACCACAATATGAAAAATAAACTTTGGAAAAGTTTTATCAGTTTAATTAAAAATACTTTTCCTGATCAAAAAGAAATGAAACATTTCATTCTAAGAGAAAAAAGTGAGACGCTGTCCCCAGGAGTCTTTCTTTTATGCACGAAGGCCATCAGTAATGACAACCCCTGATGTTTGCTGTGAGGTACCTAGGCCAGGCCCACTGGAATTACTAAGCACCCTTTTACTTGTTTTCAGATGTATACAGGGAAAAAAAAAAAAAAAAAGGTCTGTGGGTCCTCAGTTAATATGGGTTATATCCATTTACCCAATCTTTGCTTTGCTGATATGATGATAACATTATAGCATAACGGCTGTTCTGGAATCTCAGCCAAAAAAAGAGAAGAAAGGGTTGATTTAGATTTAGCCTGCACAGGACAGATTATCACTTTGTGTGCGCTTTTTAATTTTTAAATTCCATTTCCCATTATAAACTCAGAAATGTAAACGCCTAACCCATTTATATTTATTTCCAAAATAAAATGCTCTCTTAGACCCATGAATTTCAACCCTTTCTATTTGTTGGTGACAGAACTGTCTTTATTAAAGAGCAAAAGCATTTTTCATGACGTAGGTATGAAAGCCTGGCCATCTTTTGTGTATCAGTTTATATGTGTTTTAATCTATCTCTGCTATTTATGAGATCATAGAGTTGATGTGGCACCAAATGGATCAAAAATACAAGGGTGGTTGGTTTTTATTAATATATATGCCCTCTTCCGTATTTTTTTCACTGACTTCTGAAAAATAAGCTCATAAATTTCTCCTCAAAGTGATTATACTATGCAGAATACCTAGAAACTGAACAGGGGGCAAGGAGACTGTTAGCTCTGAGGCAAAATGACTCTTAAGTAATTCAGTGGATTTAAATTGTTATGGTATCAGGATAAACAACCACTACTCTTTCTTCAACAACCACAATATGCATAGTATTCCACTGATGGCGCCTGTCTATCCTCACAATAACAAAGTCAACCCATTTCACAGACAAAGAAACTGAAGCTCTAAGACATGAAGTAACCCCCTGAAGCTCTCAAATTTGTTGAGTAGCAAAGCCAGGATTTGACTCAGCACAATACTGTGCTCTTAACCATCATTCCAAGCTGCCTTTACAGACCAGACACTGAAGTTCTCCACCCATGCTGGAAATCAGAATCACTTGGGGACATTTCAAAAATACTGATAAATTAAATCATTCCCTTGAAATGAGCTAACAACACCACTATTTTCTGTGAGCTCCTGAATTGATTTTAGTGTGAATCCAGGGTTGAGAACAACAGGATTTGCAAACCCCAAGGTATAGTTGTTTTTGCTTTTTTTTTCTTAAGAAACATAAGTCCCTGCATGGTGCAAGAACAAAAGTTCAAATTGTTTATCTAAAACAGAAACATTAGATGAGGGCCCACACCAGCATCACCAGCACCACATGATCCTTCTTTCCTCCCCCAACCTGCTCCTTCTGCCCCACGAGAAGATCTCACGGGGTAAAGAAGATCTCCTGGTGCTAAAGGAGATGCCAGGAGTTGTATAATCCACAAAACCTCCATCCACAAGTGAAAAGACCAGAAAGAAACAGCTTTGCCCAATATCTCATGCTCACAGTAAAGGCAGAGTGAGAACTGGAGTCTCCTGCCCCGGATTTCAGTGCTCCTTTCACAGATAATTTTTGGAAGCAATAGGAAAACAGTTGGGGCAGGGAGTCAGCCAAGACATCTGAATTTTAAGAACCAAAGAGAGCACAGGAAAGAAAAAGAATCATAGCAGAGTGAGCAAGGAGAACCACCACAGTCTGGATATAATGGTAAAATGAGAAGTAATATACAACAAAGAAATAAAACTGGCCAGAGAAAAATACAAGAGGGAGAACTAGCCATTGCAACACTGGGTCAGCAAAATAAAGAAAACTTAAGGGCATCACCACATCTTCCATTTTGGTTTGGGAAGCATGTCAAGGCCTAAAATACTTCCAGGATACAAAGTAATATGGAAGCAAACACTAACTGGAGGAAAACCACCAGACAGAGAGCTGGGGCTGCCAGAAACTCCCCAAACTGTGAAGTAACATCTACTACCTTGCTCAAGTTCAAGGTTCTGCTATTTCAACATAAGCTGGGAACTCCTTAGCAAAGCAGTACCTCTGGCCCCATCCCAGACCTGCTAAACCAGACTCTGCACTTTAATAAGATCTCCTCATGATCAAGATACATATTCAAATTCGAGAAGCACTGGCTCTACTGGAAGAGACTGAATCCTGAAAACAAGTAGCTATCACAGGCCCAAGTGGGGACTAGAGAGCTACGTAGAATTCAGTCTAATTAAATTACTTGCTGATGTCCCACAACCTGCCAGGCCCTCAGCTGGGTATTTCAGGAAATGAAGGCCTGAGGTTAGGCATGGTTGGCAGGATGCCCTGAGGGGAGAATGCAAAAGGCACAGAAAAATGAGGGAGACAACTTGGCCTGTGCTCCAAGAAGATGCCTACCAAAGTGTTACAAGGTTTGGAGGAGGAAACACTGGAGTCCTGGAGTTCAGAGATGCCACAGCAATGGCACTGACTCTCTGGCAGGCAGAAATGGTTCTGCAGAAGTGGGAGGGCCGAGTCTAGGAAGAGGGAACAGCATAAGCACAAAGATGCAGAACTCAGAAGCCTGCTGTGTGTTGAGGGAATACTGCCTTCTGCCAAAGCAGTGTTTTCAAACTGTTTCAAGGAGACTCAGGACTCTGTGATGATGCCTCAGAGACTACTAAGGGTAGGGATGTAGAGGTCAGTAGGGTTGCTAGGGCCCATAAGATTATATTTTAACAGTGGATCCCACCATTGAAAAATAAAATGTGCAGCATACCACTGAGCTAATACACAAGGCACTTCTAAAAGTATTACCTACAGCTGTTTCTGGCATGCAGCAGGCAATCAAATATTCATTGAATGAATGAATGAATGAATGAATGAAGTCAAAGTAAAAATGTGAAGCCATTTTTGGCCTGGACTGCAAAGGGTCTTAAGATGTCAGAGATGAGGTTTATATGTTATTTGGTGGGGCACTGGAGAAAAGTTTATTAGCCAGTGATTGAGCTCGGCTCTGCCTTAAGAAGCTTATTCTGCAAACCAAGTATAAGATGGATTGGAAGTGAGAAAGACTGGATCTGAGAGACTAGTCAGGACAACATCAAGAGAGTCCCTAGAAACAGTTACGAGTCTGAAGAAAGATAGTCTCTATAGGAATAAAAATGTGGAGAAGCGGGTATCATAAGTCATCAAGTCCATAGGGTTTATCTGTGAATTATAGGAAATTTATAGAAAATTAGAAAATTTATACACACATACATACACGCACACGCACACACACACACACACACACACACACACATATATATATAAAATTATAGGAAATCAATGATTTTGGGAAGGTCCTGGGTGATGGAGAGAAATATAGAAATTGACAGACCCACCCCCTTTCATGTAAGAAGAAAGATGTCAATTAGAGTTTAAACCTGTTTAAGGCACTTAAGAAGAATACAGAGGCATCTTGCAGATGGTTCAAATTGTCAATATAAAATTTAGGAGGGACAGTAGGGATAGGAATACCACTTTGGGAAAATAATCCAGCACTAATAAAAGGACATCACTGAATAAAAAGTAACATGCAAAAAATAGATCATCTATAAAGCAAAGAGGATCAAGAGAAAACTGCAGAAAAAAATAAAAAAGCAAAGGAAAGATGAAAAGGTGATATTGAGACACCCGGGGACAGACACAGGACAGGGGGGGATGGCAAAATAGAGATGGTGAGATGGTGGTGGGGGGTTTACAATAAAACCATAGAGGGAAAAGCAGTGGGAAACTGGAACATACATGCTCATTGTTCTTTAGATCTTGGAAGACATAGGATCTTAGAGGAACAGCAGAAAGCCAATTTTGCTCTTCTGTGAGCAAAGATTTCATAAATGAAGCAATTACCCCTGTGAGAAGTAAACTATTTGTTCATATTTTTTCATATAAACTGCTGCTGTTAAAAATCGTGCAATGATATCTTCAAACTCAGCTGGAAGAAAAAAAATCTAAAGGGAGGCAGTTGAGGGATTTAAGATTCTTATCTCTTCTATGATGGGAGCTCCACACAGCATTACTCTATGGAGACATTTTACCTTTTGGAGGTGGGTGTTTGGGGGCTTTTTTTTTCCCCCCCTCCCTGAGCCATGTCATTAAGCTGAGAAAAAAGAAAGCTGAGAACACCTGATAAGGCTTTATAAATCCTCATATAATAGTTAACACTTGGTAGGTAAAGTTATCCTCTAACTGCTGACAGGTCTCACTAATTGTCCATGTTTGGGTGACAAGTACTAATTGACAGTTCCTTCTCTGGTTTGATGGCAAAGGAGACACCTCCCTTGGTTTCCTTTCTGCCTCAGTTCAAGAAAGATAGATTAAGTTCACTGTTCTCTTTTTGCTCTGTGAATCCGTATGTTTGGTAAAATGCTCTAAAATACTGACATACTTTTCTTTAATATAGATGCTGCTTAGTGGTTAAACTTCTATAAAGACATCATGACTTATGTAATGTAAAATAATATAATGTAAATGAAATACATAGGAATTATGCTGCAAAACACTGATATCACTAGGATGATTCCAGGGAGAGCAGGAATTTTTCCTTTGTTAGAACTCACCTTCGCAAAAGCATTTTACTACAAATGCATCCAAGAGAGGTCAAGAAGATCTACAAGAATAGCTATTTGATTTGTGGTTTTCATTCCAAGCTTCCTCAAATCACTTTTGGAAATGAGTAGCAGTGTGAATTATAAATCCACAAATATTTGATTTATGGGGATAGAGAATCTGAACTACAACCAACACTTTTGAGTAAATAAACATTTTTTTTTTCTACCTTAAGAGCCTCAAGTAACAACAGAACTTCCAATACAGCATTTGCATTCTAAGGGCATTAATCTAGCACAGGGAAGGGACAACACATACTCAATGAACAGATGGCGTCAAAATAAGATGAAAGGACTATGAAAACCGGTGAAATAAGGCCCTGAAATATTTAAGGGAGCTCTTTCAAGCTAAAACCTTTCACTTTATCTGAGATGTAGCTTACTGACTTTATGAAAAGCCTTGTTTTTAATTTGATAAACGCATTTTCTACAGTTTCATGCATTGTTCTGAAGCTGCCAGTCTCCAAGCTTGAAGCTGGACCCTACATAACACGAATGTTTTACTTCTATTTGAGCATCGTTTGCTACATCTTAACAAAGTTTGCATTCACCTTGGTGTGATGCTCCTGAGCAAAGCAAAACCAAAGAGAAATGCAAACCACATCTCTGTACGAAAATAAAGAAAATGAAGATGACGTTTCCTAATCCAAGAACTTCTGAGAGCATTCCAAAACTGTGTTTATTTTGTACTCATGGGGGCCGAGGGCTTGATGGCAATTTATTTTCCTTGAAAGACTACAACACTCCGTCATCCAGGTTCACCATAAAAACTGTTTGTCCTCCAGAGCCTGGGGAAACATTTGGGGAACATCGTCCTGCCAGCTCTCCCTTCTTCCCCCATGGGCCCCCGCAAATAACAGCGGCGAAGCAGATGGTCCTCCTCCTCCCCTTCTCCCTGTCCCTTCCGCAGTCCCACAGTGTCCTCCCGACGTGCACCGACACCTTCACCGGGCACCCCTGCACCCCACCCCAGGCTCCCAGCAAGTGCAAACTTTGGGGACCTTCTTTCTGCCTCTCCGCCCCCATTTCACCTTCTTTCAGCTGCAGAACTCTCAGAACCCCAAGTTTTGACTCCTATCTTCCTCCCACATCTCCCCAAACTACCCATCTCCCCGTAATGAAGAGAGAGACGCCCAGCCCCAAACTTCCCGCCCAGGTGGCGGAGGCACTGCGGCTAACCACAGAGGGGCATTCTCCTTGTCCTCTTCCCTTCTCCATTTTCCCCTCGTCCTTGGTAATCAGAGCCCCGGAGCCCACACTGGGGACTCCTTCACTCCTTTGGCTTCCACGACCTACTCCTAACTCCAGGGGCTCACAGGAGCCTCACGCCCCAGCCCCGCAAGCGGCGGTTCGGCATCCTCCTCTACAAGTGGGACCGCCGGACAAAGTGCAAACTCCAGTGGGAGGGGGCTCCCGGCCATTCTCTCCGGCTGCGCGCCCCGGGGTCGGCTCGCCGGGAGGAGGCGGGCGGGCTGGGGCGGGAAGGGGGCGCGGGTCCCAGGGGCGCCGGGCTGGGCGCTCGGAGCTTACCTCGGCGCGCGGGCCGCTGGCGCGTGGGGCAGTGGCTCCTCCAGCCGGGAAGCTGTTGCTCGAGCTCCGGCGGCTGCGGCGATCCCGCCGGCGCTGCGCTGGGGCTCCGCGCAGACGCTCTCCCGCTATCTGCTGCAGCCGGGGCGGTGGCGGTGGCGGTGGCGACAGCGGCGCCGGCGACAGCTCGGCCCGGCGCGGCCCCGGAACTGTCCAACTCTGGCGGGCGCCGGGCTGAAGCTCCCGGCTGCGGCCCCAGCGCTGAGCGCCTGCGCGCCCTGCCTCGCCCAGGTGAGGGGCGTGTGCCTGGAGCCCACGGGGCGCGCCCGGCCTGGGGCTGCGCTCGGACCTGGCCGACCCGGCCCTCCCGTCCCGCTCACGACCCCGGCCGCGCCACAGCCGCGCGCCGAAGCTGGTGACGGTTTACCAGGCAGGGACTTGCGAGGCACACACACTAGGGCGAATGAGGCGGGACCGTTCCGGGGCCCGTTGCCACTGCAGAGTCTCCCGCAGCATCGCCGCCTCTAAATCCCGCCTTTCCAGGCGTGCGCGCACTGCGAGGGAGAGGAGGCTCCGTCCGGACCCGGGCTCCGCGCGGTCCCCGGCCTCGGGGCTCCAGCCCCTGCAAGAATTCTTGGCAACCGCCGGGGTCCCAAAACCGAGATGCCAAGAGGCGCGGTGGGGCGGATCTGTCAAATATTAGTCAAGCCAGAGGGAAACTCTCTTCTTGGAGATCGTCAAACCAACTATTTGTGTTTCCTCTTCGACCAGCTCTCGGCTCGGAGACCACACTGAGCCGCCTGGGCATTTCTGGCGGAGCCGGGAAGGCCCGCAGCGCGGGAAGCATCGCAGCCACGCCGCGGCTCGGAAAGGCTTGGGGGGGGGGGGGTCTGCTCCTCGCGTTTTCTTTCCGTGTTTATTTAAGTTTTCAAAACTAAAAAATGTCATTGGTTACCCCCGCTGTGGGGCATTTGCTGAAAGTAGTGCCAACGGCCAGGGTGCTGGGTTCTGAAAGGGAGAGCGCTTGAAAAAACAACATTTAAGAGGAAAGGAAAAATAATTGTAGAAGAGCAGTTTTCTGAAATTACCTCTTTGGCTGGAGAAGTTCAAGAGCAATAAATGACAAGAAAGCTGTGTTATACAGCAGAGACTTTTTTTTTTTTTTTTTTTTTTTTACAGAATGATTTTAAAATATTATGCTTTGGTTTTCTTCTTAGATGATTGACACTAACGCCATCAATAATTAAGACTGCAGCTGTTAATGTCTTGGCATAATCGTCCAGAGTAAATATCGTAGGGTCCAGCCAAAGCCAGTACTGATCTCCAGGATGGGTTTGAGATTTGACAGGCACACGCACAACATCCTAGAGCTCTCTCAAGGAGCAGGTTGTGGTTTTTCCCACCTTGGAATTCAGGGATATTACTAGCACCAGCACACCTGAGCAATCAGCGTGAGAAGGAGCATCAATCTGACAGATAGTTTTTATATATTTAGGATTCTAAATACCTTTCTATACAACTAAGCATTCCCACTCATGACTAAGGACAGACACTTACTGGTCTGTTTATCCTTAAAACTGTTTCTTATTTGAAATTGCTATATACAGGAAGCAAGCACCAAAATTGAGTTATTAGAACCCACATATCATGAGCTATGATAATTGCTGAAGTTATCTTCTACAAAATTATGGCTTTGAGGTCTCCTCCCATCAGTGAAAGTTATACTGAAAACAAGTCTTTCATGAGTCCCTGACAGTCCGGTAAGGTGGGGTTCTGGCAGCCTGGGAGAGCCAGGAAATTCCAGAGGCAAAAGCCTTCCTTGAGAAAAACACCCAGCTTCCAGTGCCCTGTACGTCAGAATTGGGAACAGTGTGGTTGCTACTGAGCTCAGATGTATTGGTGTCTCTAGCTTTCTAAGATACAGGGGAAAGCGACAGGGGCCCTTAAAAGCCTGAAGTCAACACCTTGGATTGCACTTGGAGGCAAATGAGTAACCTCTGCCGAGTGGAACACCTGTGAGGAGTGTTCTCTGTGGCTTGCACAATTTAGCAGCATGTGCATTTTTTATGTCCTGCAAACTGCAACTATATCCTTCTCTCCTCCCTTCTATTTTTAATCACCTATAGCAGAGACTTATGGTGGAGAATTATTTGAGGGCTACATTTCCTAACAACAGCTGAAAGAAGCATAAAATACATGCAGACAACTCCCTATTTCCTACCTGTGCCACCCCTAAGAACTGTGCCTTCATGTCCTTAGAATAGGAGTCAAGTCTCTGCAGGCAAACTAAAAACAATTGCAGTGCCTCCCTTCTAAATATACTGCAATATGGAAACAATATTAAATTAAAAATACACAAAATTTCAACATATAGAAACAACAGCTTCTTCCTAGATTTTCTGACTGCAGGTGTGTATTTATTGGATACGTTGGCATTGCCTGCCCACCTTTCTGGTGGTGTCTGATATGGGGGGGCAGTCCTCCTGTCCTCAAACTCTTGCACCATTATTTTTCTAGAACCACCAATATTCATCCCTGGCAATGACGGTGTAAACCAACACAGGGACTATTAGTTGTAGGCAAGGAGCTCTGGGAGGACTGTCAGTATAGCAGCAACACAGGGACGTGTAGCAAGAAGAGGTCCCTAAACAGTAAGACAGAATGTAGCAGAAATATTAATTTAAGCCTTTTTCCTACTAGGTGTGTTTACTTGGTGTGTGGTGCTTTGGTTCCTAAATATTGAAAACAAACAAACGCCTTTTAACTATGTCCACATATGGGACACCAGGCTGACTCAGTCAGTAGAACATGAGACTCTTGAGATTGGGATCATGAGTTCAAGTCCCTTGGTGGGTGTAGAGATTAAAGAAAAAGAAAACCTAACTAAACTATGTCCACAGAATCAGCCTACCCACTGGATAAAGAACTCAGTGATAAGAACATTAACTAATTAGAAGATTTTATAAATCACTTAGTTTTACTCAATAAGATATGGGTAAGAGTTTCCACAATAAGATGTTATAAAACAAGGCCCTACAGCTATTTGAGATGCTTTGCAGTCATCAGCAACACTCGGGCCTCAGGGCTGAGGGCCATATTTTGAAACCCATTCTTGCAGTGGAAGAAAATGGAACTAGAATAGAAAACTCAAATTCCGATTTCAGCCGTCACCTTTAAGTCTGGGGACCTCAGTTTCTTCATTGGGAAGATAGAACAAGTGGAGCAGCCTTGTCTCAATGGGTCACTGTGATCCCCGGGAGGCAATGCTATACGGAATACTTTGGAAACCTTATGGGAATGTAAGTACCACTGATCACTAATTGTCTTGCTCATATTTTGCTCTTCCACCTTCGCATCCTGCAAACTTGCCCTCAGAATATCCTGTAACTCCTGTTTAGTTTTTTAATAATCTCTGCTATGAATCTTTCCTTATAAATGCTTTCAGATGGCCCGGGTATGGTGTAACATGGAAAGCACATATATTAGAGTTGGAGAAGCAAGGCTTCAGCCCCATTCCCTCTAAACTTCAGTGTCCTCATCTGTAGTATGGAAAAATAATTATCCTGTCTTCATAGGGTTATCCCAAGGAGCAAAGCAAATAGGAAAATATCTTTGCAAATTGTGCAATATCTGATATATGTCCATTGAGATTTATATCCATAGCTCTTTGGGAAGTAAATAGGAGTTTTATCTCCATATTGAGCAATAAGGTCTTAAGTGTTTTAGAAATACAACAACAACAAAATTGTATCTGGGACTTTCAGAACAACTTAGAACTAGATAAAAGACTGTAAACCTTGTTTTAATAGGCTACTAAATTATATTTGTTTACATGCATACCTGAATATTACAAATACCAGAAAATCTTTTATTTCAACTTCCACATACTAAGAGAAATTAATGGAATAGTTGTTTCAGTTGACTTTTTAAACTCATTATATCTCATTGTGTCATTGTGCCTGACTTGTGGGAAGGACACCCTATTCTTTGCTTTTTTTTTTTTTTTTCATTGCAGTAGCATTGACAAAAGTTATATTTAGTTTCAGGTACACTACGTAATGATTTGACAACTCTGCGTTATGCTACGCTCATCACAAGTGTAGCTACCATCTGTCACCATACAATTCTATTACCGTACCATGGACTATGTTCTCTTTTCTATACATTTCAACCCTGTGACTTATTCATTCTATAACGGGAAGCCTGTCTCTCCCTCCCCCTTCACCCATTTTGCTCATTCCCTTCCCCTCGGCAATCATCAGTTTGCTCTCTGTATTTATAGATCTGTTTCTCCTTTTTGTTCGTGTGTTCATTTGTTTTGTTTGCTCATTTGTTTTGTTTTTTAGATTCCACATATAAGTGAAATCATATGGTAATCATCTTTCCCTGATTCATTTCACTTAGCATAATACCCTCTGGGTCCATGCACGTTGCAGTGAAATTTTCTCTTAAAAGCGCCAACTTGATTTCAACAAAAAATATATATTTCTTCAAAGCCATGATAATATTTTAAGGATGTCTGCTTACTTAAGATGGATAACAGCTGAAACACAAATGTTGAGGGTTTTTTTTTTTGATCAGATGATTTTCATATCATTTTCTCATGCTTGATGAAAAAATAATGGAATAGATAGATATTTAAAGCCAATGAGTTGGCTTTATGTAGAAATTCCCAATTGGACCTAGGTATTTATATCTAAAAAAAAAAAAAAATCAATATAACAAAGTGTAAGAAGCTTGTTTTAAATGGAAATTGTAAGGTGATCTCTGAGCTATCAATTTGTGATTTACATTTGTCCCATTTTTGAACCTAATAGTATCTTTTAAATCTAACTGAAGTACCTCCTTTTGGAAGGAGAAAAGATATAAAACCCTTTGCTAAATCTTGGGCTTACTTGAGGAGCTGTGCTGGTCTTTTTTTCTCCCTGTCTTAAGGGATTGTTTTTATGTGAATCACTAGTATTCTGTGAAAAAGATTTGCCCTCTTGGTCTGCAATTATTTTTTTAACTGGAGATTGAGTTTCCTTTTACCTTTCTATTTTATTTGAATACTGTCAGCAGAGTAGCGTCAGGCATCTGAATTCCTTGCTAATCTTCCCCTTTTGCATTGAACACATTATGATTTCTTTATCTTGATATTTGAAAATTAATTATTTAAGTATTTTTCCCAAGTGTGACCAAGATCTGCTTGCTTTCACCCTTCCCTTATAAAAATGTATGTTGTTGAGTTCTAGTGAACTCGTGCCTTTTTGTGCCCCCTTGCAAGGCAATAATATCTTTTGTGTCCGGAGATGATCAATACTGTAAACGTATTCCTTCTAGACCTTAACCCGGGCTTTGTAGTAATAACTCTGCCTCTTCTTATGTCTCTGTCCTTTTGAAACTTAATCCAGCACTGCCTTGGGCCCCAAAGCAGTGGTTACACCAACCTTCCGATCTCCCCAAATCCTTTCCTGATTAGATTGCAAGGTGATTACCCTGGTTAGCACATATTCCCTTGTTTGGCTCTTTGCTAGGAGATAGATATAAAAATTAATCTTCTCTGAACTACATTTGCAATTTTGATTTCCTTTCCCTTTTTCTCAATCTGAAGATGTGGTAATACTCCTTTCACAAACGTTGATTTACTCCTGAGGCTCAGTTCTCTCCGGTTTGCACTTACCTCACAACTACCTGCTAACTAGGGAAGCTCCCAAATGAGGAGAATCTTTTGATTTAAAATTATAGTTTTAAAAAGGTTTCTCCTTTTAACCTATGTCATGATTTCAGAGAAATTACTAATGTTGAAGTTGGTGTGTTGAATAATTTTTTTAAAAAGCTTCAGTGTCTGAATAGCTAACAGTGTAGTCTTTACTGTGTCCCATGTATTGTACAAGCACCGTCTCGTGTTATTTTCTCACAGAATCCTATGAGGGAGAAATAATTAATCCCATTTTACAGAGGGGGAAACTGATATGCCCAACATCACAAATTGGCGAGCCAAAATTCCAGCTCAAGTTTATCTTATTTTTTTAAAAGATTTTATTTATTTATTTGACAGAGAGACACAGCAAGAGAGGGAATACAAGCAGGGGGGATGGGAGAAGCAGGCTCCCCACAGAGCAGGGATCCAGATGCGGAAGACCCTGGCATCATGACCCAAGCCAAATGCAGACACCCAATGACTGGGCCACCCAGGTGCCCCTCAAGGTTATCTTATCTTTAAAAAGTTCTTTATATGCTGCTGTTTGATGTTAATCAAAACGACTGATTTAACTATAAGTTCTACTGAGACTCAAACTCATATCCTACTTGTTCTTTAGTCCCTTATGATACTTAATAAACAGTACCTTACCAAGAGCAGCTCAGAATCTGTTTGCAGAGTATGAGGTTGCTGACTTTGTGTTTTGCACTTGCTGCAACTCCTATCAATAGACCTTGTGAAGCCATTCTCCAGCTCAGTCCCCTTAAGGCAGGGTTGGTGGAAAGGAGTTGAGAGGGCTGAGGAGGAAGACTCCAATTTCTTGACAAATTCCAAATATGTTGTAGCCTTTGACCTTGCACGATCCTATTTTGGACAACCATCTGGACCTCTCTAAACAAAGCCTTACACATGATAGCTATCTCATAGCATATCTTTCCAATAAGATTGTCTCATTCTTAAAGCCAAAGATAGGTTTTTGGTTTTTGTTAGCATTCACCTCCACCCGCAATGCCTAAGACTGAAATGAACCGGTTGCTGGCGTCCATGTGAGCTGGACGACAGCTGTGCACAGGTTCAGTCCTGCCTCAGCTGTAGCAGAGGAAGTGATTTTCAGGAAGCCTAGGCCATCCAGCCATCCAGTCATTGAATCACCAAATATTATGTGTTAGATACGCAAGTCTGTATTAGGCCCCAGGGATACAATGGAGAGCAACTAGGAGTTCTACGATCCATAGAAATAAAATGGTTTGTCTATAGACGCAGCAATGGTTACTGGACCCATTTCCCCTCCAATGCTAACCCCCCGTTGTTTTCCCTTTAGTAGGCTATCATTTCCAGCTCGCCTCTCAGTCCCTACTCCTCCCCTCTTTTTCTAACTCATCAATACTTATTCCTATCTTTCATTAAATATAATTTACTAATAACCTACTCAATTTGAAAATAGTTTTGGTCCACGTTTTCTTCTTCCTTACTCCTGTCAAAGCTCTTCTCCTTTTCATAAAGGACCATCATTATCCTAACAGAATAATCCAAGACGCTGTTGAAGTGGCCCTTGCTGATACAGTTTTTTGAGGACCCTTTATGGTCGGAGCCCTTGACCCAACTACCCTCCAGGAGTTTTCAAGCTATGGGGATCAAGCCTAAAGTACAAGTGTAGCAATTACTTAGACATCAAACATTAGCTGAAGCATTCCATGCTAATCAAGGAGGCCTATTCCCATGGAGACATTGAAATCATTGTAGCTCAGGTTTTCTGACAGAGTTCCTTAAAGGAGATGGACCCAGCTGAATTACAGTGGAGAGCAGAATGGCCTGAGCTATAGCTTGGGATAATGAAAACACCGAAAGCCTGGGGCTTGGAGACTTGAATCTAGTGTGGACTACTCAGTGAACTTGAGCAGTTGAATTAAATTCCCCGAGCTTCTGTCTCCCTATCTGTTCAGCTTTGGCACTATCACAGACTTTCCAGACTGACCTCAATGAGCCTCTGTTAGCTTTTTAAGAAACTTTAAAAAGTTTCGCTTTTTAGCCTGTCTTCACTTGCAGTTATTTTGCACATAATAAATGTTTCTTACTTTAGATTCAAACATCTGAACTTTCAAAACAGATCAACTAAATAGGTAGTTTACTATATTATCGAAAATTTGTTTGCTAAGTTTAACCAAACTCATTTGGTTAAAGGTCTAATTCTTGGTATCGACTGAGGTCATGCTTGCAGAATCCTTAGATTAAGCCCCGGGTAGGGTTCCATGCTCAGTGCAGTCTGCTTGAGATTCTCTCTCTCAAATAAATAAATAAATCTTTGTTTTAAAAATAAGAAAGAAAATTTGTTTGCTAAAAATAAGAATGTTCGGAAGGTCTGATTTTGTCCCCAGTCAGACAATTAGCAATGCCTGGAGACCTTTTTGGTTGTTACAAGTTAAGGATGTTGCTGGCATATAGTATACAGAGGACAACATAAAGGACATTCCCCCCACTACAAAGATTATCCAATAATAGCCAAGGTAGAGAGATTAGTTTCAAGGACAATCTTGTGTAGACAAAAGACAGGTATATGCAGTGTGCATGCTCACTAAACATTAAAAACATTTATTTAAAACAGCATGCAGTAACATCAAATTAGCAGACTTTTTAAATTTACATAACACATTGTGGCAAAGGTGTGGTGAAATGTGCAACTTTTCCTACAAGCAGTATTTTGCCCTTTTTACCAATCTCTTAAAATGATTATTCTTGTTGACTCAGTCAGTTCCATAAAGGGCTATATCTTATGGAAATAATGCTAAATGCAGAGGTTAAAAAAAATGGGCCAAAGAGAAGTGTTATTGCTTTACTAATGATAAAAAAAAATTGAAGGTGATCTAAGAATAGTTAGAACACATCTTGTTAAGGGAATAGTATGTAGTTATTTTTAATAATGTTTGTTAGGACTTTGTAGTGAGAAACATGGGAAATTATTGATTGCAATATAAAGAGGAGAGGAGAAAATAACTGTGACATATATAGCATGATCACAACTGAGCAAAATAAATTGATTCATGAAAAGATTGAAAGAAATGTAAAACCCATCCATATAAATTGACTTACAAAAGTTTTGATTGATACATTTCAAGCATACTATATAATCACATGAAATACACTTGGATATATCTTCACTAGTATTTTGTGGCATATCCCATCCATTTCTTTCACATATGTGATGTTCTCCTGATTTAAAAGCCCAAGAAAGCAAAGAGTTTGCTTTTTATTTTCTTCTTCAGACTAAGGACATAGTTATATGTTATATGAGACTATTAAACAATCAGGCATGCTCTCATGCACTATTGATGGGACTGTAATTGATACAACCCCTCAGAAAGGTACATTCATGTGCATATCCTTCAACACACAATCCCACATTATCCTAGAGACACACATCTAAGCAAAGATATTCATTACATTATAGTTTGAGTAAGAAAAAAATTGGTAACAAACTAAGTGCCCAGCAACAGAAAAATGGTAAAATAAACTATTTTATTATATATTAACTAAACATTTTATAAACATAGTGTATTCACACATTAACTGTTATTATAAAACTAATAAATGTCTTTCAAAAAGCAGTGGGAAGAGGATGAAGTAATATGCACTTGGGTTTAGCCATGTAGTGATGCTCAAATTAGTTCAAAAATCTGCTGATGTATCGGAGTTTTTGAAACCTAAATTTTATCAGTTCCTATCTATGTATTTTTTTTCCTTAATAAAAAAATATTCAGCACCATTTGGAGAAGGAAGGAAGAGGCATAGTCTTTCTAGGTTGACACTGGGATGCCACTTAATCTTATCCCAAGAATCATGAAATTAAACATTTGTTTTAATCCCCAGCCAGTCATCATACTCTCTGGCCTACAGGAACCTTCCTGTTGCTGGGAGGTTTACCCTTCTCAAGACAACCCTGCCATCTCTAGACAGGTTCAATTATTCAATGTTTCCTCCTCAAAGTAATTCCAAATTTACATATTAATTTCCTCATTTTTGTTTCAAAAGCTTGTTTCCTCTAAGCAATTTGTAAGTTGCATATCAGGTATCTTGCTTCTCCTTTTCCACTTAAAGAAAAAAATGTTATCAACCGGTTGGGCCATTTGAAGTAAACATTTGACAAGGCACAAGCAAACCTTTCTTGCCCCACAAATACTCCAAAGATGATGACTAAATATCTGGCCACTAAGCCCTCCCTCTCCACGATTCCTAACCTGTAATTCACACTCAGTCTTCCTTTTCATCACTCCTGATATCCTGATAGCCCTATACCAGGTCCTTTTCAACTATCCATTTCCTATCTCATATTAACTTTTTGTGGAACATTCAACCATGTCAAATCCCCAAACGCATCATCTTATCCAACAGGGAAAACACATCTCTTGCATTCCTGGAAGGTGAAAGCCACCTGTCTTCAGCATCATCAACCTTCTTCATCATCACAAGGAACACCTTGGCATTTCTCTGCCTTTATCTCTCCTGGTGCTAATTTCTCTTGTTTCTTTCAGTATGGGGTCCTCTTTATTCTTGATCTCATTTCCTCTTGCTTGGCTCCACCATTCAAGATAATACCTGCATCTCGCAAGGGCAAAAATGAACTATTGGGATTTCATCAAGATCAAAAGCTTTTGCACAGCAAAGGAAACAGTTAACAAAATCAAAAGACAACTGACAGAATGGGAGAAGATATTTGCAAATGACATATCAGATAAAGGACTAGTGTCCAGAATCTGAAATACCTTTAATCTCCCCTATTTTTCTCAGTCTGCTCTCTTACAATTAATATATTCAGGGGTCTCCTATTTTCAAAATAATAAAAGAAAACAGATGGAAAACCTTCCTTTGATTTTGCTTCACCTAAGCTGTTGTCTTCTTTTTATTCTCTCTTTGTCATCAACAGTTATTTAACTAAAATTTTAAGCAACTATTCATATGGGATAACCTGATATGTAGCTCTGTTGTAGGGCTTTAGATTATTATTTTTTTTTTTTTTGACAGAGATCACAAGTCAGCAGAGAGAGAGGAAGGGAAGCACGCTCCCCGATGAGCAGAGAACCCAATGTGGGGTTCAATCCGAGGACCCTGGGATCATGACCTGAGCTGAAGGCAGAGGCTTTAACCCACTGAGCCACCCACGTGCCCCAGGGCTTTAGATGTTCAAAAAAATAAGGTAAAAGGGATGCCTGGGTGGCTCAGTGGGTTAAGCCTCTGCTTTCGGCTCAGGTCATGATCTCGGGGTCCTGGGATCGCGCCCCACATGGGATCTCTGCTTGGTGGGGAGCCTGCATCCCCTTCTTTCTCTCCCTGCCTCTCTGCCTACTTGTGGTCTCTCTCTCTCTCTCTGTCAAATATATAGATAAAATCTTAAAAAAAAAAAAAAAGATAAAATACAGTCTTTGATTTAAAAGCCTAATCAATTTGGGGAGGCAAATACACAAAAAATTTCTTAGAAAAAACTGCTTCAACTTCCCCATCCTCTCCTCAATCCAATTTCCACTTCGAATAAAGCCAGGGATCTATCGGATCCCAGATTTCAAACCTTCTTGGTTCTCGTCCTCTTTGGCTTTTCTCATTTAGGAGGATGTTAATGATTACAAAAGTGTTTCACATGTATGTTCAAACGTTATTCTCACAAGAAGCCTGTAAAGGAGCTTTCCTGCCACAATCCCCAACTCCCACTCCCATTTATCAGATAAGGCTCAGGAAGAATATGTTACCCAAGGTCACCCAGCAAACGCACGACAGCGCCCAGACTTGATCTCGTTGTTTCAGATTCCAGAGCCTCCATGCGTCTAACTTTGCTCCTGCTGCCATGGCTAACTGAAGGAATGACTGGGTGCATCTATATTAATCGACTGCGTGCAGACAGAATGAAGAATGTCAGAAAACATTTGTCTTTCTCTGACCTAATCTAACAACACATCACGCAGCACCAAGCATGGGATTACTGCCCATGAACTGTCACTGTCTAGCTTTCGACACCAAATGCTTGCTGACCGTGGGCACCTGGATGGGGAAGATGGTGCCTCCTTGTACTGAAATGCTCTTCCCAAGATTCCTGTCACCGAACAACCTTAGACATGACTGAGCTTTATAATTGGGATTTTTTTGGTGCCTGAGTATCCCAGCAGCTCTAGGCTGAAGAACAGATAGACTCCCCCTTTTAACATATTTCACTACTAGAGGGTAATATTTTAGTGAAGTTCCACTTTACATAGAACCACCTTCATTCAAGTGTTTTTGAGTAATCAATGAAATTGGAGCACCTTAAATGCCCAAACTAAATTCACTGTTGATATCTCAACCTATGTAACCTGTAATGAATGCATTAATTCCTACCTACTTATATTCTAATCTTTCTGAAACCTTATCACCTTGGTATCAACTAAAAATTTCTAAATTAACGCTTTGTCACTTTTTTTCTTTCTTATAAAAATCATGAACATGGACTATCTAGAATTTCTGTCTTATCTAATTTGTTTGCAGTTAACTTTTTTTTTAATTGCTTATATCTGTTGTCCCAGGAAAATTGTGTCTGATAAAGGTATCTCTCTGCCTGCTTTTTCTAAAGTAAGAGATATAATCACATCTGTGTTTTTATCTTCTAAACAATCTTTTGCTTAGTCCTAATTAGTTCAGTCATTTACTTTTATTTGTTGTCATCCCATTTGAACTTTTTACTGCCATTTGAAATGTTTTCTGAAACTTGCTGCTTATTATCTTTCTCCAATATGTAATTTTTCCTTAATTTGGCTTGTTTACATTGCTTTCTTCCTCCTTCACAATTTCTTCGTAAATGGATATTTTTAAATCTCTTCCATATGTCTCTCTAACTGGCCTAAGATCTCTGTTAGGCATTTATGTGTGTGAACTGCTGTCTTTTTCTTTTTATTTCCTTGGATAAATCCACCTTGATTTTGTCCTACTTTTTTGAAATTGCTCATGATAAAATTGAATAAAATCTTAATGTTTGCACTCAGTCAGCCAATTGCTAGGTACCCATGACAGCTACAACATTGCGCCCCCGTGCTAAGCTGGGGAATGGAAAAGCCAAGCAGAAGGAAGAACCACAGAAGTAGAATGGAATACTAGAGGGAGGGGGTGGGGGTTGGGTGAGCCTGGTGGTGGGTATTAAGGAGGGCACATATTGCATGAAGTACTGGATGTGGTGCATAAACAATGAATGCTGGAACCCTGAAAAGAAATAAAATAAAATAAAATGGAAAAAACAAAAAACAAAAAGCAAAAAACAAAAAAAAATTAACAATAACAATTAACAAAAAAAGGGGGTTCTAAACTTAGGAAAACTTAAAATGTAACGGGGTAGGTAGGATATCTAAAAAATCAGAATTCAAAAAGGAACATGTAAATATAGTAAGCAAGTATAAGTGGACTCTATGAATTCTGAAGGAAGAAGCAATGATAGGTTGGCATCATCAAAGAAGGTTCTTCGGAACAATGGGCTTTACTCAGGGAGGTGTTTAGGATGTCAATAGTCCAGCAGGTAGTGGCTGCATTCCAGCTGGAGGAAATGGGATAGAGATAGAAGAGAACAACTTGTTCAGATGATATCTAATTTGCTGTTGGATGAATAAGGGAATTGGAGTCTGTGGACATGGAAAAAACAGGGGTAAGTTTGTGAGTGTAGAAAGAAAGAGAGGAGCCTATCATTTTTAATTTGTAGGAATTCTTCATGTAATTTTGATTCTGATCCTTGTCAGTTATGTGTGCTGCACACCGCCCCCCCCCCAGTCCTTAGGTTGTCTTCTATCATTTTTTAAAGATGACTTGATGAGCACAAGTTCTTAATTTTAGAGTAGTCACGTTTATCAATCTTCTTCTTTATGATTAACACTTCTGTGTCTTCTGTTAAGAAATCCTTTTCTGCTTTAAGGTTAGAAAGACTTTCACCTATATTTTCTTCTAAAAGTTTTCAAGCTTAGCTATCTATATTTAAATTCTTAGTCCATCTGTGATCAGTGTTGGTGGTCCACATTTTTTCTTGGCTCAGCTGATTCAGTTGTCCTTCCCCAGTGACCTACTATATATGCTTGATAGTTACCTATACCACCAGTTACACAAGTCTGGTTTGGGCTCTCTGTTTTGTTCTTCTGGCCATTGAAAAAGTAATAACCCTGACCACTGAAACTTTGAAATGCTGCCTTAATATTGTTTTGGCTCTATGACAGGTCTTCCACAAGCCAGGTCTGAATCACAGGTTTGCCCAAGTGGGCAGAGAGAGCCTCCAAAGAACTACATGAATTTGAGGAGAAGCATTTTCCAAATGGAGAAGGTAAGGAACAACCATCAGTGGAAGGGAAAAGGTTATTTAGGGCAGGCAAAAAATTGTCACACAGTTTTCCTTATTTGAAGTTGAACTTTTGCTGAGATGTTCTTCCTCCCCATCCCCACAGACAGAATATGAGTTTTGTCACATTGATTTACCAGTCTCACATATATGTTGAAGAAACTAACTCCTTTAGTATCATATGTGTCCAAATATCTCCCCCAATTTTTTTTTAATTTTACCTAACAGATTCTACAACATGAAAGTAATGGTTTTTGTGACTCCAACTTCATGGAGCTATTAAATTGTGACTTTATAGTTTTATTCTTTATTGTGACTTAACTTTCATTCTTTGTCCTTTTCCATTCTAATACCTGAAGAATATTGTATTTCTTTTTTCTTCTCTTTTAAGATTTTATTTGTTTATTTGATAGAGAGGGAGAAAGACAGGGAGCACAGGAGTAGGGAGCAGCAGGCAAAAGAGGGAGAAGCAGGCTTCCCAATGAGCAGGGAGCACAAAGCAGGCCTGATCCCAGGACTTTGGGATCATGACCTGAGCCAAAGGCAGACGCTTAACCAACTGAGCCACCCAGGTGCCGCATGAACATGTATTTCTTAAAATACTTTATCCTCCTGAAAATTATTTTTGGTGGAAATAATAATAGAGTATCTAAATTTCTCAGATTTGCTTGTTAATTTTCTTGGCACCATTTAGTGAATAATCATTTTTCTTCTGATCTGTAATCATCTTATATTACACGATTATATAAAAACATAATCCTTGTCCCTTCTGAGATCCAGACACATATGTAATATATCTTCTGGCATCTTTCAGTTGTCCTGTGACTGAATAAATGTAAAATGGTGCTTATGATCATCACCGAAAAAAAAAAAACAAAATAAAACAAATGCTGCCTTAATTATAATAACTGTATCATGTGTTGTTATATTTGGCACCATTTTAAATCTATAGATCGTTTCCATAGGGTAGGTAGGTAGATAAGTAGATAGGTGGATGAGCCTCAAGTGGACCAACAATGAGAGTTTTCATGAACTCGGGATTATGTTTAATTTAATTCTATGCACTTGAGATTCAAAAGTTGCCATGAACAGGAAGTACATGGAACACTACTGAGTGCATTTTTGGTAAGGTAAGTTTTTTTTTTCAGTCAGGTATTATTTTAGATTATATCATTAATGACCTTGAGGAAAACAAAGTAAACACAAGAAATCTGCACCAGCCACATCAAAATTAGACAATTCAACTATTAATTTTTAATAAACCAAAATTTTGAGAAACACCTGTTACGTGTCTCAACTAACATTTTTTGAGGGCATGAACTGTGTATACTCAGCACCTAGAAGAATGTCTGACAAACAGTAGCCACTCCATGCATATCTGAGGCATGAATGAGTAAACAAGTGAAGGATGGAGTGGTGGAGAGCATCATGGACAGAGTCTATACTTTTAACTTTGAATCTTTAGTTGAACAAGTCTTATGCACTAATATTCTTCCATTGGGAGAAAATGCCTGCATATACAATTCCATACAGCTAATCCAATGACATTGCTTTTGCACTGTCACATAATTGTGTTGGCAGTCAGCAGTATCTATCAGCCGTCCGGTGGAATGGACACACTTTGCTAGATTCTGGGAGGGGCTGTGAAAGGAGGTGCATGAGCCAAGCAGTCATGCCCCTGTTGTTCTAGCTTTCATTCAAGCTGAGAGTACAAAATGAACCAAAGAGAAAATGTCAGAACACTCCGAATAATAAGTGTAGATTAACTCTGTTAAAACTATGCACACCCATGTTGAGAAATCAGGCAAAACAGCAGACGCCCCTTGGGCAGGTGAGAAGCAGTGGAGCTCCCTACAGCTTTCTCTACTGTGGAAGGATTTACTGTAACTTCTCACTGGTTTTCAAACTGGGGTTCGGACCCCTGGCAAGTTATGCTTAACATTCATGTAAATAGAAACGATGTATGTTATCTACATTCATGTAATATATGTCTCTAAGATATAGACCTTTAATTTTAACTGTAATTTGTAGATAATTTTCTTACAGATTTAGTTACTATCCATATAGAATAAAATAAAATGGTTCATAAAGTGCAAAAGAGAGTGCATGCATGGCATATACTAAAAATAGGATATAGGTGTCTAAATTTATTAAATTTCTATTTCCATTACTTCTATGGTTTTATATGTGTGGGGATGTGCTGGGCTGTGATGTAAACTGTATTTCTTGCTGTAGAGTCATCGAACATGTTTGAAAACCACTACTTTAAACCATGATAAACTGAGCCTCAAGAAGGTCTGGGCAGCTGGCTCAAAAGTCTAGTACAAGAACAACGGTCCTTTCTGTCCTGTAGGCACACAGTGACAATTTTTCAAGGTCTGGCTCTAGCCACTCGTTGATAGGCTCATACTTTGTTGCCTTGTCTTTCCCGGTTTTTGCAGCCGGGCAGCAAACTTTGTTTAAAAGAACTTTCCCTGTTTCTTGTAATGACTTGCAAGGCTGGGAATTCTGGTGGCAGCTTCCCAGGTATTTATAGCTCTGGTATCAATTTAGAAGTTGTCCCATTTTTCAAATCTCCATTCGGCTTACTCAACTTGGAGCAACTCTTTGCAGCAATAATGTAGGGGTCCTGTGGCCCCTTCCTACTCCATCATTCCTGGCTTGGCCGAGCAACACCAGCGTGAGCCCGTAGACACAAAGGAATCTCATACTGTAATTTTCAGAGAGTGTATAGTTTATTTTAACTATATGATGTAGAAGGAGGGTATACTCACTTAATGTAGTACATGGGCAATTATGCTTTCCTCTAAGAGTAAATCTGTAATTATTCTGTAACAACCGCCTTGCATCATTTCTTTTCCAGATAAGCTTTTTAAGTTTTGAAATTGAGAAAATAACATTGGAACTAATAAAGTTGGAATTGTCAGCACTTTCCCCCTAATGTTCATTTGTCAGAAGTTCTTGAAACAATAAAGAATAAATCTCTGAAGAAACAAGATAAATAGAGTCTATCTATGGAGACCAGTTGTGTTTGTTTTTTTGTTTTGATTTATTTTTGTATCTTTTTTTTTCTTTTGCAGCAAAAACAAAACAAGACAATCCAAGAACAGAGATGAGGTCAGTTTTACAGGTCAGTCCTGAATACATCAAATGAGCATATAGTTAGCAGGTACCTGCAGAATGAAGAACAGCCTAGAAAAGAATCAAAGAATTAGAACACAGGGACAACAAAAAGCAGTAGGCCAAAAGGTTAGAGACCGAGTATCCAATTTTTACCATTGTCGAATATCTTCTGACTTCAATGAGATTCCATGTACCACTGGATCTCATGGGCTCCTGGGTGAGCAGAGGAACCACACCTAGAGGGGACAGACAGAACATGAAGCTGCAATTATGTCCATTATCTGTTACAGGGGAGAGTGCCAAAAGTAAATAGTACGAGGAATATGGCTCTAACTCAGACTAATATACCTGAATAACTAGAAGATGCTCTTTAATTTTGTAATTTATCTTTCACAGAAAGAGGTGGAAACCAGGAGGCTTCTAAAATGATATCAAATTTATTTGGGCCAAGCCAAATGGATTAACTCCCCTGAGACAAATTTTGGAAGGTAAAAACAGAGACCTCTTCCTAAGCATATATCCTATCCATGCAAGACTGATCCTGTCCTTTCCTTTGGTGAGTGAAGCTTATGAACATTCATAATAGAAGGCATTTCATAATTCTTTCTTATTGTTTTCCATGTTTATCAGATATTTCAACATACTGTGACTTTCAAAGAGATAGGGCCATGGAAGTCCTCCAGATTGCCCTTGGGATGATCTCAACATATCAATATTTACAACTACATCTACTCTTTTGTCTCAGGAATAATTTAACCTGTTGGTGCTCTCTCAGTGGATATATCCTCAGAAATTTTATTCTGGGGGCACCTGGGTGGCTCAGTGGGTTAAAATCCCTGCCTTCCTCTCAGGGCATGATCCCTCTGGGATCGAGCCCCACATCGGGCTTTCTGCTCAGTAGGGAGTCTGCTGCCCTCCCTCCCCTGCCTACTTGTGATCTCTGTCAAATACATACATAAAATATTAAAAAAAAAAAAAGAAAGAAATTTTATTCTGTTAAGATACACTGTAGACTCCTTCAAATCTGAGAAGTATGGGTTGCCTATTAACATGAATTTAGGGGGTGCCTGGGTGGCTCAGTGGATTAAAGCCTCTGCCTTCGGCTCAGGTCATGATCTCAGGGTCCTGGGATCGAGCCCCCATCGGGCTCTCTGCTCGGCAGCGAGCCTGCTTCCTCCCCTCTCTCTGCCTGCCTCTTGGTCTATTTGTGATCTCTGTCTGTCAAATAAATAAATAAAATCTTTAAAAAAAACGCATGAATTTAAAACTAAATTAAGTAGGTTTGGTAAGTTTGTTATTGGCACTAAATGTATAAATGTTTCAAAAAGAAAAAAAAAGACAAACTTCCCTATGACTGGCTTGTTGCTTTGCAAATAGACTTCTCTTATGATGTAGAAATTACTGTGTACTTAAGAATTAAAATTATGTAACTTTATAAAATATGTCTAATCTCCCTTATCAATTATACCTTAGGCTTTTTTCCTTGAAGCTTTCAGACTCTATGATGAGGTTTTAGAGGAAATATAGAATATCCTCATTCTGACTTTACTGTACAAGGTGCATAAAGAGGTAAAGAAATGAAATACTTGATATAAAATCATTTGCCCAGGAATGCCATTGATTGGGGACAGCGTCATGACCTCTGCATTCAGAATTTGTAGACAAAATGAGCAGCGCCTACCAGTGGAGTTCTATAAATAAATTGGCAATGAACAGGGAGAATTGCATCTTGTTAATTAAGAGTCACTCAAGAATGGGTTCTTGACTTTCTGTAGAGTGTTGTAAATCTTCCCTTTTTAGAGTGCAGGATTTTTATTTTTAAAGAAAACACACATCTGTGTTTATACCAGATGGTATGTAGACACTTCCTATTATTATCCATTCTTCTGTCCATTGCTACAGATGTTACAAGTGTCTTCTAAACTTTCCCCCTCTTTCAAGGCTAAAAACAGAACCTAGCATTAAACAAAGCAATAAACGAAGAGGCAGAGAGAAGCTGAAATGAAAACCAGATGCATTATTAGATTACCTTTGTTCTTCTCCTGCTTGGTCACCTCAACAAGATGATACAGTTACGCTACAACCAAAGCTATGTAACTTTTTTTTTTTTTTTTGCATAGATAACTCTGGAAGATAAATGGACCTTCGTTCTTTAAATTGAACTTTTTATGATATCGTATGCATACAGAATTGCCCTTAGCATACAGAATAAACCCCTGGTTGAAAACCTCCGCTCTGTTTGTCCAGTTCTGACTTAATTCTTCTTGCAACTTAAGAGTTGTACTAACTTTGTAATGAGCAAACATTTGACTTGTACTTTCTGGAGCTGCACCATTGGATGTTTAATTTAGAGACATTATTTAGAGTCAGATCAAAGGGAGTAAATGCTTCACCAGAGAATACACTGACAATATGTTACCCGGAATTAAGTTTTAATAAAAGGATTCAATATTGATCTAACTACGTAATGGTTCTAATGAAGGCCTACTGAGGTCTTACAAGATAGCCTACCCCAGCTGCTTTACCATCCTCTACTTGCTGAGGACAAGGGTGAGGATGGAGAGGATGTCCCATCTTCAATGTCACTCATTCACTGAACAATATTTATTTAGCGTCTACTCTATGCAGACTTTTTTCTAAGAACGTTGATATTATGAGGACTTTATTCTCAGCATCACCTTCTTTCCATAACTTCAAGACTTGGGAGAACTTTGAAAAATACTGTCATAACCGAAAAAACTGAGGACCCAGATCTGGAGAAGGGATCACAGTCCATCCTCCATAAAGCCCTTGATAATAAGGGGTCAAGAAACTCAAGTTTATCTCTAGTTACTAGGTCTAGACCCAGAATACCAACTCAATTTTAAAACGCCCTGAGGAAAATTGAAGCAAAGTATAGATTTGTTGTTGTTGATTTTTTTTTAAGAGTTTATTTATTTATTTGACACAGAGAGAGAGATCACAAGTAGGCAGAGAGGCAGGCTGGGGGGTGGGGGGGAAAGCAGGCCCCCCCCACCGAGCAGAGAGCCCGACACGGGTCTCAACCCAAGGACCCTGAGATTATGACCCAAGCCGAGGGCAGAGGCTTAACCCACTGAGCCACCCGGGCACCCTACAAAGTATAGACTTGTTAAATGGAACTTTCATCTACTTGACCAGTCAAAAGATAAAGGTTTACTTTCAAATGGTTTTATGTAACTAACGTTTTCTGAGATTTGCTCTGAGAGGAGGAAAGGCAAATGACATTGCATCAGATCACAGAATGAAGGACTCGTGTCATTGAGATACTGTTCTTGGAAAATTAATAGGTTCCAGAATCAAGCAAGATGATTAATACTGGCTTTCATTTGATCTATAAACCACAATGACAGGCACAGCATGCCCCTGACTTTGCCTGGCATTGTGATTTAATGAAAAGAGAAAGCTTAGAAGAAGACTATGAAGGGGGAAAAAAACCTTCTACATTGGCCCAGAAACTTCTTGATTGATATGCCCACCTTTTGATTTCTAAATCTTGATCAGGGGGCCTTTATGTGTGGTAGATATTTTCTTTCCCAAGATAGCAGGATAAAAGGTGTGAGTTTTTTAAACACAAGTGACAACAGTATAGAAGGGAAGTGATAGACAGCTTCGTATTTTCTGAAGGAAATGCCATTTGCAAAGATATAAATAGGAATGCTGAAGAGAGTAGGGAAAAGTGAATAGTGAATGCTAATAACCATGGGTGTACTTTTATAATGGGCATACTATTAAATAAAACCAGTTTTGGAAGCCTGATTATAAGGCTGAAGTAGAAGATAGTAGAGGTCACAAAATACATTGGTGTGAGTGAATCTACCAGCCATACCCTATCAGGTCTCAGTGGTCCTGACTGGCATTGGAAGATGACTGTGTGGATGATACAGATGGAATATCCAAGCCCCTCTGTAAAAGGTTGAAGCCACTGTAGAAAGCCGGAGCTGTCATAAAACCAAGCTGTATTCTCCCCCACTGTTTTTCTTAAGACTCTTAATATAACTCAGAACTCTGCTCCAAGATGGTCTACACCCACCAAATCGCTTGAACTTTCATCTCCATCTCTCCAACTCCTATCATGGCACCTGCCCCCATTCTGCATCGTGGGCTCTTCAGTCTACGCCTGATCCAATGTGGCTAACATACCCTGCCTAATTTTGTTTCCAGAGATTTCTTCAGACACTAGAGCTTCTTCCTTCTCTTGCTAGCAACTCTCTAGGGGATTTGTTAAATCGAAACAAATAAGGATGAGCTCCACATGTTCACCAAGAGATTCTTTATCCTGTGATTGGATATGTACATCTGCCTCAAAGGCTGGTCTCACAGTTTTTGTATTTTCTTTCACTCCCTCCTTTTTCTCCACATATATTGAACGTGTCTGTGTACTCCACACTTCATCTCTGAGTTAAAGTTCACTCCTCTACAGAACTTAACCTGCTGAGGACAACAGCTAATTTATTGGTTATGGTATAAGGATGATAAGCACTTTGATAGATGTAAACATAGAAGCTATTGGGCCCTTAAATCAGTTTGCCTTATTAGTTTGACTGCTTTGATCAGGAAATCCCTGGATTGAAAGGTCACATAGTACTCTATTTCCTTAGCAAGCTTTATCCCCAAATCTCTTGAGATTATTCAGTCAAAGAATATTTAGTGAGTGTATATAATTAAGTAGGCACTGTTCTATAATTTTAATACTGAATGGAACAGAGAAACATTCCTGCCATCATGGAGTTTACAGTCTGCCGGAACCAAATTTCCACTAGATAACATGTGAATAAGTATAATGTAGAATAGGAAAGATAAAGATGTGTGCTGAAGGGCAGATATAAAGCAGGAAATAAAGGTATGACATAGAGTGTGGTCTATTTATTAGGGTGACAAGGGAAGAGCCCGCTGAGACAATGACTTCTGCATCTTGATCCAAAGGATGTGACAAGGTCAGTCATGACGCTATCTGGGGAAAAGCATTCCAGACAAATCTAGCCCAGCAAATGCAAAAGGCCCCGTGGCAGGAAAGTGCTTGGTGTGTCTAAAATCAGTAAGAAGGCCATTGTGGTGTGAGATCAGGGAATGGGTTAGTTGAGAAGTCACTCCTTTTTAAAGAAGAGAAGAAGAATTAGCTTCCCAAGGCTGTTTCCAGACTCCAGGAAAGAATACGGTGCTTGGAGAAGGAAGTAGTGATGTTGTCATCAAGGCCATCAATATGAGAGGGTAAAGCTATGTCTCCCAGGCCTGGAGTCATCATTGTAACTTTCAACCCTCACTCCTTGGTCTTGGAATACCATTTGATGTATTCACTTCTATGAGGGAAGATGAATGGGAGCAGTAATCCTAACAGACAACAAGAAGGAACCTAATTACCTCAGGAGGACTGAAGAAAATGTACAAAAGTTGTTGTGCATCCTCACTACCTAACTTCCCCCTTCTTTTTTTTTTTTTCTCCTCAACGTCCTTTCTCAGCCTGACATTATCTTGGCAGAAAATTACCCTTGAACTTCAGTGGCACAGCTTTCTACAAGACCTAAACCAATTGTAACTAAGAACTGAATCCTCAGAGATCATACAACCCCAAACTGGCTCACGACAAAAGAGAGCATCTCTGCGGAGAGACACCAGTGAAATTATCTGGTCTCAAAAAATTGAAAAACCAAACACACACTCACCCATACACACTAAGAAACAAGCCAAAATTCGAGACAAAACAGAAAAGAAGACCTTTGTAACTGCCTCTGAGACAGTGATTCTTAATCTTTCAGCAATTACAGATCCCTTGGAGAATCAGATGAAAGATATGGAATCTGCCTCAGGAAAATGCATATGCATTCAGTTTCAAGGGGTTTCTTTTTTTTTTTTTTTTTTTTTATGTTGGCAAAGTCCTTACATTTTATTTTATTTTATTTTTTTAACTTTTTATTTTTTATAAACATATATTTTTATCCCCAGGGGTACAGGTCTGTGAATCACCAGGTTTACACACTTCACAGCACTCACCAAAGCACATACCCTCCCCAATGTCCATAATCCCACCCCCTTCTCCCAAACCCCCTCACCCCAGCAACCCTCAGTTTGTTTTGTGAGATTAAGAGTCACTTATGGTTAGTCTCCCTCCCAATCCCATCTTGTTTCATTTATTCTTCTTCTACCCACTTAAGCCTCCATGTTGCATCACCACTTCCTCATATCAGGGAGATCATATGATAGTTGTCTTTCTCTGCTTGACTTATTTCGCTAAGCATGATACGCTCTAGTTCCATCCATGTTGTTGCAAATGGCAAGATTTCATTTCTTTTGATGGCTGCATAGTATTCCATTGTGTATATATACCACATCTTCTTGATCCATTCATCTGTGGATGGACATCTAGGTTCTTTCCATAGTTTGGCTATTGTGGACATTGCTGCTATAAACATTCGGGTGCATGTGCCCCTTTGGATCACTACATTTGTATCTTTAGGGTAAATACCCAATAGTGCAATTGCTGGGTCATAGGGCAGCCAAAGGGATATTGAAAAAGAAAGCCAACGTTGGTGGCATCACAATTCCGGACTTCAAGCTCTATTACAAAGCTGTCATCATCAAGACAGCATGGTACTGGCACAAAAACAGACACATAGATCAATGGAACAGAATAGAGAGCCCAGAAATAGACCCTCAAATCTATGGTCAACTCATCTTCGACAAAGCAGGAAAGAATGTCCAATGGAAAAAAGACAGCCTCTTCAATAAATGGTGCTGGGAAAATTGGACAGCCACATGCAGAAAAATGAAATTGGACCATTTCCTTACACCACACACAAAAATAGACTCAAAATGGATGAAGGACCTCAATGTGCGAAAGGAATCCATCAAAATCCTTGAGAACACAGGCAGCAAGCTCTTCGACCTCTGCCGCAGCAACATCTTCCTAGGAACAACGCAAAAGGCAAGGGAAGCAAGGGAAAAAATGAACTACTGGGATTTCATCAAGATCAAAAGCTTTTGCACAGCAAAGGAAACAGTTAACAAAATCAAGGGGTTTCTTAACCCCTTGAAGCCCATCCACAGACGGGATGGGGGTTGGCATTCAGAATATCTGCTTAGGGAAAAAAAAATCCTTTCTTCTTCAAAAAAGCTAAAAATTCTTTTTATTGAGGTTCATTAGATATAAATAAGCTCCTAAAACTTCAGTTATAGCTCTACTATCTCCGTTAACTATAAACGCACTATAGTTTACAATTGAAGAATCATAATCTAACCTCCCTCCCGACACCAGGGCGGACACAAGGCTGAAGCCAGGGAAAGGAGCTAGCAACAGAATTCAGTATCAGAGAGAGGGTTCATCCAGTTCAGACAACCTGCCTTTGGAGATGCCATCATCAAACAGCAGCAGGAGGTACCCTCAGGGTCCTGGCTCTGTGCCCCTTCGGCAGCATCTCTGTGACCCTGCTAGGAGTCCTGGTCCCAGGAGACGTCCTGAGTTATGCAAACAGATTTAGCTGTCTTAGAAGCTTTATTCCCTCTCCATATCAGTGGCCATTCCTCTGTCCTACTAACTTATTCACTGCACTCACCTGGCTTAGCCTTTGGAATCTCTTTGTGAGTACTGAGCTCCATTCCAACATAGAAAAGGTGGAGTTTAGAGAGGGAGGAAGAGAAAGATTCTGCCTGCTGATATTTTCTTCGTCTGTGTACCTGCCAACCTACCAACAGCCCTGCGAATCTGAGCATAAACACTGAGGTTAAAAAAAAAAAAAAAGAAAGAAACACAAACCCTATAAAATGATGTGTCTTTACTGCTGGGAGATGGTCCAGAAGAAGGAAGTGTTTAAACATGAATATATGCATTGCTTTTTGTTTTTTTTTTTGTTTTTTTTTTTATCAAAAAAGAGATGCTAATACTCGGATTTTAATAGAGTGCAAACTGCTTCTCCCACTCTTTTCCTGTTCCCACACACCTTCTCTAGCTGCTTGGGTTTGTGAACTGGTTGTTCTCACCAAGGGAGTTAGCTAGGAAGGAAATGGTAATTTGTTTAGGATGGCAGAAATCAACACTTGTTTCACGAGCCAATATCCATAGTCCTTATTCATTGTTGTGTGACATGTTTGCAATCCAGGATATTGAAGGTGCGGGTCACTATGTGTTTTTATAAATGTGTCACCCACTGCCATTGCCCCATGCCATCTACGAGGGAACTCTGTCACCATCAGGGAGAGTGGACAACACCCGCAGAATCAGAAACTAGGCTCTTAGACAAAAAGAGGTCCTCTCTTCTGCTGGGGCCCCAGGGCTCAGCCTGTTTGAGGAGTGGGGTCAGTGGTGGAAGTATGGTGGGGGTTGGGACTCCTCCAAGGAAGGTGCCAATATCCCAGTTCCTTCCATGGTCTCCATCCTTACAGACATTCTTCTTGTCCTTAATGAGGGCAATTTCTCAATCAGAAATTCTTGTGTTACAGGAAAACACAGCAATCCCAAAGACCAGGAAAGGACCTCGCCAAGTTCCTTCGTGGGCATACCTAAAGGGTCTGGGGCTGCTGCAGACCCCTGCAGGGTGTGGCACAAGTACTGGGTAAAGGTATGCAGACATTAAGGATCATACAGTCAACTCCCCCCCACAGGCAATCATACTAGAGCAGTAGTTCTCAAGTGGAGGCAATGTCTGGAGACATTTTCGATTGTCATGATTGAAAGAAGGGGTGCTCCTGGCGTCTAGTGTGTAAAGAGGCCAAGAATCCTGCTAAACATCCATAACACTCAGGTCAGCCCCCATTTCCCCCATAAAGGCTGATCTGTCCCCACAAGTCAATAGTGTCAAGACTGAGAAACCCTGTGCTGAAGGGAATGAGGGCATGGAAATTTGAGGGACAGGAGAAGTAGAATGTGCGGGAGCCAGATACATCAGAGAGTCCTAGTGGAGGCAGCAGTTTGACATTTTCAGTCAAACTCAGAGGCTTTGGAGACCTCAAAATAAGGTGGGACGTTTTTGACTGAATATTTTACTTTGGATCTGGACAATCTATTGAATTGCTGGTAAAAATTTGAGCATTCTCTTATGGCTGCATGTAGTTAATGACTTTTCCCTCTAACTGAGACTTTCATTTTCTGCATATATATGTGTGTGTACAGAGAGGGGCAACACAAAGGCAAACACACGGGACCTCTGGAAGGAGACAGTATATAAGTTGCAAACGAACCAAACCTGTGTCCTCTGTGCCACAGACAACACTGATAAGAAAGGTTACACATCCTTCTTTGCATACAACACAGTATTGACAACTGTGGGCTTAAGATAAATGAGGTGTCTTTCTCCCTTCGAGACTGCAGCACTGGAACTGAAAAATTTCCTCTGAAGGATTTCTCATGAGTGACTTTTCAAAGGATAGTTCCAAGTCCATTTAAGGAGTTCCCTTCTGTCTTAACAGACATCTAGGATGTTTCCATATCCGGACGACTGTGAGTAATGCTGCAATGAGGATGGGAGTGGCAAATCTCTCTTCAAGTGAATTTACTTCATTTGCATATATACCCAGAAGTGGAATTGCTGGTTTATATGATGGCTTCATTTAAATTTTTTGAGGAACCTCCATATTGTTTTCCGTAATGGCTGCACCAATTCACATTCCTGTCAACAGTGTGTAAGGGCTCCCTTTTCTCCATATCCTCACCAACAACATGATATACGTATGTAGGTATGTATACACATATGTAGGTACCTACATGTATGTATGTAGGTATGTGTGTACAAGCCTACATACATATATGCACACTATATGATATACAGTACAAACAATAGAATATTATTCACCATTAAAAAAGAAGGAAATCACGCTATTTGTGACAGCATGGGTGAACTCGAGAATATTATACTAAGTAAAATAAGCTAGACACAGACAAATACTGCCTGATCTCATTGATGTGTGGAGTCTAAAAAAGCTGAATTCATAAAAACAGAGAGTAGAAGAGTGGTTGTTAGGGGGTAGGGAAAATGGGGAGTTGTTGGTCAAAGAGTAGAAATTTTGGTTATAATATGAAATTTTGGTTATAAGATGGTTATAACTTCTGGCGATGTAATGGGTAACACAGTGACTATAACTATAGTTAATGACAGTGTATTGTATACTGAAATCTGGTAAGAGAGTACATCCTAAGTGTTTCTCACCACAAAAGAAAAGTAACTATGTGAGGTGATGGGTGTGTTAATTAGCTTGATTGTAATAATCACTGCCCAATGTATGCGTAAATCAAAACATCCATTGTACACCTGAAATATGTACAATTTGTATTTGTCAGAAATAAAGTAGGAAATATAAAATAAAATTTAACATAGGAAGATCTGCCTCCTCTCCTCACAAGAATATCATCCCGGGAGAGTTTACGAGGTCAGAAGGGCAGGGTACACGAGCACACGCATGTGAGAGAGTGAGAGAGTAAGAAGGACAGCGTGAGTGTGCGCGTGTGCGTGCGAGCACATGCACCTGTGAGAGAGTATGGGTGCATTTTCCTGCCTTTGTCTCAATGCACTTTCTAAATGGAAATGCTCTGCCAGGAATGAGTGTGCCACCTCCCCTTTGGACCTTGGCTTCCTCATAAAGAGAGCGAGTTGGATACAATCATCTCTAAGGTCCTTTTCCAGCTCTATCATTTCTGGATTCTGTGTAGACGGTTATTTTCATGCCTGCAGAAGAATGCCAAATGGCTGCATCCTTTGCTTTCTGTCTTCAGTGGCCTTGTGCAAACCTTCCTGGCACAGCACTGCGGGTGACAAGGCCGGAGGAGCACCCAAGACATCCATTCTTCACCTCCTGTTCTTGCTTTGAAGAAATGTTTTAAATTCCTCCTCAAAATTATGTGAGAAGGACTTTAATGGGCTGATTTTTATGTGAGGATCCAATGATAGAAAAACAGATTCTAGTCAGTGCTTTACTCAGAGGATCATTCCACAGAAGCTGAGCTGTTTCTAAAATAGTCCCCAAAGTACCTTAAAAAATAATGGAGATTCTAAAACCAGATCATTTCCTGATGAAAACTCTGGGCCTGTTCAATTTTTAATCTTTTCTGAAATCAGCATGGTTTTTCTTTTTCCCATAAAGGTATTTAGAATGAAGTCCTTGAATTTGCCCCTTGGACACATTTACATGTTATGTCTAGTTTCCTAATTCATTTAATCAAGGCTTTCCTAACTTTAAATCGCAGTTAACTCTCTTCAGGGGAATTAAGGTGCTTATTCCTATTTGTCTGACAAACATACAGCATCAAATATTCATCATTTAAATGCAATTAAAATATAGAATCACAAAAACATCATTGCAATGATTTAAATTGCTCCAGTTTTAATTAAGGGATTAGGGCAACTGGGGATTAGGAATATAATATAATGTACAATCAAGAGGCCATATTTCTATAGGTTTTTAATAATTCAAAACTCTTATGACTTGAAAGATAAGAGGTATGTGGGCATATTTGCCAACAATGAGTAATAATGACACTGGAGAAGAATAGGAAAAGGTGGGTAAAAAAATCTGATAACTCAGATGTTCCGAGAAATTTAAAAATCTGTCCAGTGAAATTTTTAACAGTCCCAAATTCTTCCAGGCTAAAAGCGGTAAGTGAGAATAAAACATCACATATGAGTAGAATATGATATTCAGTAAAGTTGTTAGGAATCCTATCTCCATTCTGGAAACAATTCTTACGTATCATATTTCTATTTCACTAGGATCATCTTAATTTCTTTATGGCTCTGGAACTTGTGGGGCCACCTTAATATGAATGCTTGAAATTGATCTAAAACGCGGCCTGTGGATGATAAAACCTAAACACGTCGTCAAAAACTTAAAATTAATTGACACTTTCATTATTCACATGGCCTCCAAAATGACTTCATATAAATTATATTGCCATATATAAATCGTTAGAACTCTAGCTGCCACGTTTTCCATATAAACCAACAGCAGCTATAAACAGTGCTAAGTGAAGCGAAAAGAGGTCTCTCTATGGATGCTGGAAATGTGAAGTCTCCTATACTTTTATAACTGACATCTCTTGTCACATTTTTAATTAAAGTGGTAGCGGTGCTTAATGTATTACCCATGCTTGTTGGCTCCCCAAAGCGCATGTGTCTCGCTCATGTCCTGAGGCAGGCGTGCACTTGTTCTCACCTGCACCAACCTCAACCGGCTAACCGGCCAATTGTACCTTGACTGAGAGCATCCACATACTGCTACCAAAGGACACCTGGACCTTCAGAAGATTTTTCAAACAAAAGACTTTGGGGATCATCTGGTCTAACATTCTGAATCTAACAGAAGCTAAATGAGTCACCTAAATGAGACCGTGCTCCCAGTCAACTCTATCCCGTAAAAATCAAATGAAAGCTACCTATGCAATTTCAAATTTTCTAGTAGCCATGGTTTTCAAAGTAAAAAAAAAAAAAAAAAAAAAAAAAAACCACACTGGTGAAATTAATTCTAATAGTATATTTCATTTGGCCTAAATTATTATTTCAATAAGCATTCAATGTAAAAATTATTGGATTGTCTTACATTACTTTCGTCACACCAAGTCTATAAAACACAATGTGTGTTTTACCTATGTGGCACATCTTAACTCCCACCAGTCACATTTCAAATGCTCGGTAGTTGTGTCTGGCCAGGAGCTATACTGGATTAACAGTATAGCTCTGGGCTATCCAAGTGGACCAGAATGGCTTTCTGACACTGAAAAAATTAAATGTGGGAGAGGGTAGCCTCTTCCTCCAGAGGGCATCATTAGGCCTCAGAGATTCAGACAAAGCAACTGAAGTCAGGTTTTTACATCTGGTCCTAGGGGTAATGTTACTAGTAGAAGAAATTACAAATAAGTGTGGAAGTTTTATAAATAAAAGTTATGGTCTACTCATGCAGTGGAATACTATGCAATAAAAATGAATCATACAGGGGCACCTGGGTGGCTCAGTGGGTTAAGCCTCTGCCCTCAGCTCAGGTCATGATCCCAGAATCCTGGGATCAAGTCCCACATCAGGCTCTCTGCTCTGTGGGGAGCCTGCTTCCTCCTCTCTCTCTCTGCCTGCCTCTCTGCCTACTTGTCTCTGTCTGTCAAGTAAATAAATAAAATCTTTAAAAAAAAAATGAATCATGCACAGCCACTTGCAACAAGAAGGATGGTTCTTACAAACATGATGTCAGTTGAAAGAAGCCAGATACTAAAAGTATGCATAGATCTCCCTGCACTTAAGAATTGAAAATATCATAAATCAAAAATGCATTTAACACACCTAATATACTGAACTTCATAGCTTAGCCTTGCCTACCTTAAACATGCTCAGAACACATATATTAGCCTCCAGTAGGACAAAGTTCTCTAACACAAAGCCTACTTTATAGTAAAGTGTTGATTATCTCATGAAATTTATTGAAAACTGTGCTGAAAGTGAAAACCAAAACAGTTGTGGGTCTGCTGTTTGCCCTCGTGATTGTGATTGTGTGGCTGATTGGGAGCGGCGGCCACTGCCCAGCATCATGAGAGAATTTCGAGCTGCATGCTGCCAGCCAGGGAAAAGATCGAAGTGCACAATGTGAAGAATGGTTTCTACTGAATGTGTATTGCTTGTGCACCATTGTAAAATGGCAAAATCTTAGGTGGCAAAATCTTAGGTTGAATCATCCTAAGTCAGGGACTGTCTGGATTTTATGTATCCAATTACATACAATACAGAAGAACAGGCAATATTAACCCAAAGAATAAAGCGTCAAGAGAGTAAGTACCCTTGGGAGTGTCAGTGGCTGGAAGGGAGTGAAGGGGAAGCTACCAGATGCTGATCGTGTTCTGCTCCTTGAACTGGATGTGTTTCATTTATGAAAATTCATTGAGCTATACACTAGGAAAAAGTTCACTTACCATTTTATTTTTATATATATATACACATATATATGTATATATATATATTTTACACTTCCATATAAAGGTTTTTTTAAAGTAAGATTCAAAGAGATAAATTTCTACATATTTCTGTTTTGGAACAGAAACACATGTCATGTATCAGATAACATTATAAAAAGACATGTCAATGCTTCTGATCTAATTTTTTAAAATTTCGATTACAAGATAAATTATAAAAATAAACATCAAAGCTCATTTATATTGATTGCTAATGATTGACCTCAAAGGTGCCAGGAGCACAGGCCACAGAAGGGACACCAGCAACAAAGCACACCTCAACCTTTTCTCTGAAGAATGTTTAATCTTCTTGTCCCGAGTTTCCCCAATTGGTCCTTTGTCCCTGGATTTAGCAACCGTTCTCAAGAACAGAAATCCTCAAGAGGACATGTTGTCTATTAGGCCTTGAAAGAACAAGTCCAAGGATGACAGATTGGAGCATCTTGGTCAATTTGGAACATCACTGCATTTGATTCCTAGACTGCTAACAGCTCATGATCACTACCAGCTTTTGGAACTATACCCCAATGAAAATAGTATGTTTGGAAAACTTGTCTTAAGCTCATCATTAAAATATACTTAATTGTATTTTAAGGCTTATTCTTGGAAATGTTCTACCCTTAAGAAAAACCGCTGACAATTCTCAATAGAAAAAAAGGAGAAAATAGGAAAAACATCCATCCTGTAAACTCAAGATGCTGTGATTTACAACCAACTCAAACCCACTTTGAGTGTAGTTTGGCTGTGGTCCTGGGCCAACTGAGCCTATCGTGACAGGGACCTCTGCTTTCACCCCCCACAGGTACTCTTGTGTGTACTCCAGCCTGGCCAGACTCCTCACTAATTCCATTTATGTGCCATTGGTCTTGGGCTTTATAGCAAACATTTTAACTTACAGAATCTAAAAGTCTTGTTGTGGAGCATCTCCTGCACGTAATTTCCGACAACCTAGAGTCTGCAGTCTGGCTGTCCTCAGCTCCCACATGCACATGGCTGACATGTGTAGATGTTTTGGAAGAATATGTTAATAGTTAGTTGTTTATATGTCTCTCGTGATAAAGGCTGAAACAATAATTATTTTTCTATTATCACAAAAATTTTTGTTTAAAGCTCTGGACTCTGTAAATCTATTTTTGTTGACTTAAATTCTTGCATTCAAAGAATGTAGATTATACTCAGTAAAACTGTGCCCCATCTTAAAACACTCCTGAAACACCATTGACATCCAAAGATGAGGTTGCCTATATTCACATGTAAAGCTTAAAAATTGTGACTGCTGTGATCCAAACTCAGGGTGGAATGGCAGTCTAGCCTCAAAAATTAATTTCTGAACAGTCCATGTTCTCTGCTTCCATGGTTTCAATGCCATGGAAGGGCCAGGCCGAGCACAACGATATTTCTTAAACCCCCTCCTTCCACCCCCAATAGTTTCGTTATTTGGCACAGCTTCTCCTATACCTCTCCTCGTAGTGTTCTCACCCTGCTCCCCACCATCTTTCTCCCTTTGCCAAAACTCTGCAGGGCAGTATGCTGCTGGGAAGAAGTTGGGGGAGGTGGGCAAGAAATGAAACAGGCAAAGTCTGTCTCCTCTTCAGAAAAGAAAGCCAGGAACAAACATCTGCTGATCATTTTTGTCCCACCATGTGCCGTTAGTATCAGATTAGCATCGCCTTCGGTTGGGTTCCTGGGGAAAAGGGTTGGGACAGAGATTTGCCTGCATGAGCTTTATTGAGGAGAGCTCTCAGGAACAGCACCTGTTGGGGCATGCGGGGAGCAAGTTAGTAGGGCAGAGAGAGAAGGAACATGAGGGTGATAGAAAAGAAGTCTCCCAGGGTCCTCCTGGGGAACTAATTAACTGGGAAGGGATGGCCCTTCGGGGTTCTTGAATCAAGACAGGGCAGAGAGGCCTTGGTAGCCCCCATTGGACAGTCACTGGATGTGGGCTGTCCCAGGAGGGGGCATGACCTTGGGAAAGACAGCTCTCTATGGCAGAAGGCTAGGAAATTGGTTGCGAGCCAATAATAGCCAAGGTCCCATGCAGCTGAGGGAAAGAACACTCCAGCCCTGAAAGGGGCATCTGGGTGGTCTCTAACAGCATCCACCGCAAGCATGTATCAAAAGTGACCTTTTCATTCCAGAGAGTAGCAATTATCTGTCCTTACGTGGTTCTCTGCGATCATCACTCTTCACTTTAGGACCTTTGCGACATCTTGGTTCCTAATCATGGTTTCAGAATGCCTCATATGAAGTGAGTTTGCTTGTCTGTTGTTGCAAACGGGGTAATGGCTATCCCATACATGAAAATCATTCTGCCAAATGTCTGAGGAGATCTTTATGCTCGAGCCTCCTACAACTGTTACTCCTTGGCTTTCTGCGCAGCAGACCAGATCTCTTCTTGCCGTTTACCCTCTGCAGATATTCAGGCCAAGAAAAGTTTAGTTTCAGTAAAGCTGCAATGTAGTTAGGCAAGTTTGATGTTGGTGATGGTAAGTAGCTGGCACAAATGAAATTGCTCTAGAATTTAACGGCTCAGTATTATGTGCCAAAGTCTCCGAGGCCTTTAGGAAATTTGGTTTTCAGCACATCTCAAATCTGGCTTGAACTTCCCCGGCTATGTTGATGCCAATCCAGTTTCCAAGCATAGATGTGTTTGATGCTATTTTCTCCTTCGCGATCTATTTAACATGTAGTTTGACTGGGATAGCAAAAATGTGTTTTTATTTCAGTTGAAATGCTTTGTTTGCTCATCCATGGTACATACCATGATACGTACCCTCAATTTCCTTCAGCCTGATATTCATTTAATTTGACAGTCTATGTTTGTCCTAATATATAACTTCCAGCATGTAAGTATGAGCATAAAGCTGTCCTAAATCAGTTCCCAGCTAATGACTGAAAGAACCAGTAATGAATTCTAGAATTCTAACTCAGATCTTCCCACTGAATGTAACTGGAACATTATGTAACCACCGGAACAACCCATGCCTTCTCATGTTTTAAAGGGCCCATTGGAACTTCCTGGTGATCAACAGAATTAGTAGCTTCTAGAAATTCCTGAAGGGCATTGGGCTCCCTCTGTGTTCAGCCATGACAACAGCCATTGCATGATGCAGGTCAATGGATTCTGCATCTTGGCACAAGTTCTTTCCTTATTGTGGGGTCACATCCTAGTGGCAAGTATGTCAAAGTGTGAAACTCCAGGCGTATTGATGGCATAGAGTCAGAATGAACAGCTAGAACTGAAGGAAGCGACACAGTTAGGTCCTGGCCCCCAAATCAGTAAGATCAGGAGTTCAAAGCCAACTATCAAACTAACCATGAATTTGAGGCTCAGAGAAGTTAGGGGTCAGGGAAAGGGAGCCCCTAGAGGTCAAGAGAAGGTGAGGGACCAGGTGGAAGCAACTGGATTTTATTCACCGGTGACATGGGCATGTCATATACTCCCATTAGAGTTTTGAAGCCATTGGATCATTTAGCTTTGGGTTTCCACAACTATTCATATTCCAAACCTCTCCAGTAGTTTACCTTTCACGTAAGGAGCTATTAAAAAAATAAATAAATAAATTTAAAAAAAGGTCAAGTCATTCTGTACCATTCAAGGGTATAAAACTCACTTTTTTCTCTTTGCCATCACAGAGAGCTTTTATTTATTTATTTTTAAGATTTTATTTATTTATTTGACAGAGATCACAAGTAGGCAGAGAGGCAAGCAGAGAGAGAAGGGGAAGTGGGCTCCCTGCTGAGCAGAAAGCCTGATGTTGGGCTCAATGTGGGGCTCAATCCCAGGACCCCAGGATCATGACCTGAGCCAAAGGCAGAGACTTTAACCCATTGAACCACCCAGGCGCCCCCACAGAGAGCTTTTCAAAACTGACTAATTAACCTTCACAGTATCTGTCAGTTAAGTAATAGATTGAAAGGAAGTACAGCCCCATACTGAAATAAAGTCCCATTTGGAACAGAAGCTTTTTTCAGCTGTAACTAGACAGCAGTTTAAGACAGAGTGCTGAGGACAACATATGGGACAAATATCCAAATGGATGGAAGTATGAAAATAGGACAGGAAGCTAAAATAGATGTGCACTCAATTTCTTTAGTATAAATAGCATTGTCTGTAATCTCAGGTATATGATTCAGCAACTGCTAATGGAAATCATTTCCAGTATTCCAAATGGGAAAGTAGCAAGTGCATAGATTCTTTTATAAAAGTGGGAAGGGTCTCTAAAAGACTCTGAAACACTTGAACATTCCAGTTGGGTTACATTTTTTCATATTTGTTTATATAATTAGAGTCCACATCTCCTAAAGCAAATGGAATGACTATTCACCCACCTAACCAATAGGTTTTGGTCCCTGAGGTAAGCCAATCTCAGTAAGAGTGAGTAAGAAAATCCCAGAGTGGTTGGCCTCATTACCAATTCGTAGCTACCATACTCACCTAGGGGGTGCTTACAGCCACTCTGCCCTTTATTTACTCCTTACTGGATGAACCCCCTGTTTCATGCAGGATTGATATTTTCTCCTGCCCCTCTTTAGCTTTCAGCTCCTTTGTGCAACCCTCATTCTCAACACTGTGCCTCCTTGTCTAGCTTGAGTTGGTCCACTTTCCTTTCCCCCCTAATTTTTATCCATCTTTCTCTCAATCATTTCTGCCTCAAAAAAGGCAGTGTCCTCACTTTGAAGACCAGTTTTCCCACTTGATCCTGTCTCCCCTCATCTTTTGGGGGGCCAGCCAGTCTCCCTAACATTTTTTCCTTCTTTCCCTCCCTTCCTTCCACACTCCCTGCCTGCCTGCCTACCTTCCTGCCTTCCTGCCTTCTTTCCATCCTTTCTTCCATCCTTCTGAGATTATATTTAAGACAGAGAGAGAAAGAGAGAAGGAGCAGGGGGAAGAGCAGAGAGACAGGGAGAAGCAAACTCCCTGCTGAGCAGAGAGCCCGACAACAATAACGCAGGCTCCATCCCAGGACCCTGGGGTCATGACCTGAGCTGAAGGCAGACATTTAACCAGCTGAGGCACCCAGGCACCCACTGTTTCTTTCTTTCTTTCTTTAACCACATATTCCAGGCACCTATCGCTGCATCACAAGAATTCAAAAACGTTAGTGGCTTCAAACAGCAATCATGTACTCACAAGTCTGCACTTTGGGCAGAGCAGGGCTCCTCAGTTCTCCAAGTAACATCTTCTGGGGCTGGAAAGCCCAAACTGGCTTTCCCCCTCACGTGTGGTGCCACAGATGGAATGTCTAAACCATCTGGGAGCTGGCTGGACATCTCTCTCTCCCTCCATGCGGCATTTTCATGTGGATAGCTTGGGTTTCCCACACAGCAGGATAGTGTCAGGTTGAAGCTCTTGTATGGTGTCTGGCTTCTCCAGAACACAAAAGTAGAAGCTGTCAGGTCTTCTTAATGCCTTGACTTGGAAGTATTTCAAAGAATATCACATTCTATTGGTCACCAGGCCATCCCAGGTTCAAGGGGACACAAGGACACGAATACTGGGAGACACAGCTCACTGGGGGCGGGATGGGGGGGTCATCAATGTAAGAGACTACCATCTCACCCCTTTGCTGTCTCCTTAGAATCAGCTTTCCTTGTCCTAATAAGACTTTCTTTTTCAGTCTTATGCTCTTCAAAGAATAACAACCCTCTTTCATTTACACTTCATCACCACTTCTCAAAAATAATTCTCTACTCTTGTTTTCTCCACAGCATGACTTTTCATTTACTTCTCAACCCATTGCAATCCAACTTCTGATCTCATCACATTATAAAAAATTAACAGCAAATTTTGGGCTCCTGGTGGCTCAGTAGTTTGAGCATCTGACTCTTGGTTTCAGCTCAGGTCATGGTATCAGGGTTGTGAGATTAAGCCTGACTTCAAGCTCTGCACTCAACTTGGAGCTGGCTTAAGACTCTCTTCCTCTCTCTCTCTTTCTAAACAAATCTAAACAAAATCTTTCTAAACAAATCTAAAAAAATGTAACAGCAACTTCTTCTTTGTTAAATTTATGTATTTCTTCTTTGTCCTCATTTTACTATGTTTCTCTGAATAATTTTTTTCTGTTGACCTTCTTCTTGAAATCCTCTCCTCATTTGGTTTCTGAGATACAGGGTAAGTCTTCTCCTTACTTATGCCATCTTCGTATTTTTCCCTTTCTCTTCCTCTGCATAAATGTGGGGGCTCCTGCATCACCCCCATCCCCATGCTCCCCAGTCTGTCACTAGATTATCATAATACTACCTTGATAAAACCTAGAAACCACCTCATCTTTCCATTCCCATTGCTCCTGCACTAATTCAGAGCCCCATTTGCTCCTCATGAGGCAAATGCAAGTTTTCTATTGGATCTTCACCATGCCAGTTTCTCTTTCTTCCAATCCTCCAAACTGGTACAAGAGCTACTTTCACTAAGCAGAACAATCTATGATCAAAAACTTTCCCCAGCTGCCTATTGCCAATTAGGAAAGCAGTCTTCTTGTCTTAGTTTGCCAAAACCTATAATTCGGGTCTTGAACTGTATTTCTGAATACCACAGCAAATTCCCACAGCCTAAGTTTTAGTCCCATAGGACATCTCACAGTTCTCTAAAGATGTCTTGTGTTTTCCTGCCTCTGTACTTCTCTTTTAGAAAAGTATCTTTCCCCATCTCAGCCTATTAAAAACTTCCATGTCCTTTAAGGCCAATCTTAAACGATACATTTTCCACAAAGACTTCTCTGAACAAATGTGTCTACTTGCTTTATACCCATGGAATTTTGTTTAGACACTGCTTTTAGAGTATGTCATATTTTAAGTTAAAATGTGTTGTTATTTTAGTGTTCCTCACTAGATCATAAACCCCGTGAGACTCAAGACTCTAATCCCAGAGTGGAGCTCACTATTGTTGAGTTGAATGAATTAGTATTATGAAGTGTTTATTGGCTTTCAACCTTCAGCTGGAGAGTCACGTAAAATGAGAGGTTTCCTTCTATGCATGTGATTCAGTTGCCAGCTCAGAACAAAGGCTCTCTGTGGACAGATTGCTAAACTTCTGCCCCCCTTCAAATCACTCAGGGTTGTAAATATTAAATTCTAGAGGAATATTCTAAAAAATCTAGGAGAATTGAGCAAAACAACTCAGCATTTTCCCAGATTACCTAGATAACTACCTAACTTCACCATCTTGTTTATATTATCGCTCTAGGATTTATCACTAACTGATGCTCATTAAATTTTAATAATTCTCTGGGATATGTGTGGCAGTGACACTGCATTTCCTTTCCCAAGGAGCATGCAGATGTATAAACATTTCAGTTAAATATGTAATATAATACTCAGATAAATCTATAGGATGAAATAAGTATTTCATGTTGTAAGAAGAAAATACTTGCTCTTTCCCTGTAACAGACTACAACAAAATTATACAATGTGCCTGGTGAACAGCAATTAAGGCTCTACCTCACTTTCACAAATAGATTTATTTGTAAGATGAAACGATCGATAAATCAATTCTATTTTCTTATCTCCCTATAATTTATTTAAGATTCATTTTTCTTCTATCTTTGTCTAACAATTTCCAACTTCATACATTAGGCTGCTTAACCCACCCATAGATTCTCTATTAAGTAGTTAATGGTCTGGAACCAAACACTAAAGAACTTCTCGTTGTAAAGGAATCCTAGGGTGAATACTTCTGCAAGCTAAGTGATTAGATTCTAATTTGAACTTTGAAAATTTGACTTTGCATAAACAGCTTATGTATGTATTCGCAATTTATGATTACACTGGGTCCCAAAGATAGTCTGAAAACTGATACTAAAAAATTGGAATAAAATTTTTCCATTCAAATCATTTTAGCCAAGTCAAAAATCATACTTTTTAACTCTAGTGCTGCTGCCCTGTAGCACATTAGTATCATAAATAACTAGATCAATTTCAGGATCCTGGGGCAAGGGAGACTTGATGTCGCAGAAAGAAAGAAGAGCAGTTTCCTTTTTCAATCTTTGCTTGATAATTCTAAGCAATATTTCACAACTGTAACATTTACCATCATTACTCTTCTCCTCCCTACATTTCTCTTTTTCTTTCCTATCCACTTCCTTTGTCAGGGGCTTGTTCTAAGGTTATCTTTTTGTAGTCTCTTGCTTGAATGGCATTAACAGATATATTTCAGGTTTCAAGATGACTTAAACCCATCCTATGTCTTCCAAATTGCCCTCTCATCCAGCTGGGCACAAGAATCCAAGGGAGAAGGGATTCAGATGGGGAGAGGAGAGAGTGCCAATCTCATATAGCACATTTACAACAGGCCTAAAGAAGACAGACCTTCTTTTCTGTTCACATTTTTCTGTTTTGTTTTGTTTTGTTTTATAATATCTGGACATTCCTTGAAAGCATTAATAATGTAGTGAAACACACATGAGAAGGAAATGGGGAGAAGAGATGATGTTACAGCCCCTGTAAAGAGAGGAATGGAATAGATCTATCAGCAGGAATGAGTGTGAAGGAAGGGGCTGGGGATACCTCTTTAGCCAAGTCAGAGAAGATGGGATGGGCATTTGTATGTCAGTGACATTCATTAGTCGGGAACTTTGTGACTTACAGAGAGACCCTCCTATTGTCATGATTCAAGTTAGTAAAAGCAAAGAAACCACAAGATCAATATTTTTCACTTTTTCAAATATATCAAGAGTAAATGAATACTCAGTTTGGAAATTAAAAGCTAAGTATTTTCATCTTGAGTTTGGAATCTTAACAATCCATGAAAAATCTCAAAAGTTTGCTAGTCATCTATTTTGAGATTTTTGGTTTTCTTTTTAAAGATTTTATTTATTTATTTTAGAGACAGAGAGAGAGTTGGGGGGGTGGGCAGAGGGAAAGGGAGAGAGAGAATCCCAAGCATACTCTGAACAAAGTGTGGAGTCCCATGTGGGGCTTGATCCCATGACCCTGAGATCATGACTGGGGCTGAAACCAGGAGTCTGAAGCTCAATCAACTGAGCTACCAAGGAGCTCCTATTTTGAGATTTTTGATTGTAGAAGTTATTTACAGGGCAACAAAAGTGTTCAACATGTTAGTGACTGAGGAAATAACCAGATGAGTTTTATACCTGTAAGTGTAGAATTTATAAGTGGGAAACGTGGCAACATAATGCAGACTTATACTGGCAGTTTTATTTTTTAGTCGCCCATACACCTCCTATATTTCTAGAGCATTTTGCTTTGCCCCGTGTACCACTACAATGAATTAACTGCCTCTGTTCCATCTATAGCTAACCTTCCCACCTGTCCCATCCTCCCTTACCTACTGTGGATTGTGCTTCTCTATTTCTTCTCATCTGGATTATCCCCCTCAATGTACAAATATGCTTCAGTATCTCATACTTAAAATGAAAATTCTTCTCTTTGAAGAAACTGCTGATTATCATGTAATCTAGAAATCATATAAGATAAGCCTAGAATACCAGATAGCAAGGAATCTATAAAGAACTACCAGGATACGTCAAAAATATTCTGGGGCCAAACTGAAGAAGCTCCCATAGTCCACAATGGGGCAATTTGAACTTCAGGGTGCTAACTAAGCTGTATTGAAACACAATGAGTATAATTAAATCCATAAGTTCATTGTACTATTTTTAAAAAATCATTCATTGTTGGAAGACACTAGAGAATTTACTCATTATTTTTAAGAACTGTTAAAGAGAAAGAATCAAAAATTTTTTTCTGTCTTTCCTAACCAAACTGTAACAGTAAGTAACCAGAAATTGGTAAGGGAAGTATTGCAGCTAATAAAGAAGCAAGGATAGAATTGGAATGTCACCATTTTACAATCCCTAATGAATTAATGTATCTGGACAGAGAGCATCAATGGCTACTAACAACACAAAAAGAGAGACAACCAGACATTATGTTCTTCTTGATGGATAGACATACCATCATCTCTGAATTAATCATGCCAAAATATTTAAACCTGATTCTGATCAAGCTTTTGGATCCAACCACCAATTTGGGGGAAATACAAAAGAAGAGAACTCAGTTAATCAAAATCACAGAAGTTCAATCAGGAATACTCAGACTATAGGAAACTCTACAGGAGATACTGGCTCCTTTGAAAATAAATTGCGGGGCGCCTGGGTGGCTTAGTGGGTTAAAGCCTCTGCCTTCGTCTCGGGTCATGATCCCATAGTCCTGGGATGGAGCCCAGCATGGGGCTCTCCGATCAGCAGGGAGCCTGTTTCCTCCTCTCTCTCTCTGCCTGCATCTCTGCCTACTTGTAATCTCTATCTGTCAAATAATAAATAAAATCTTAAAAAAAAACAAAAGAAAATAAATTGCAAGGGGGACAAAAGATGGAGAGAGAATATTTAGACTAAAAGATTTTAAAGACATAGCAAAACAAACAAAACAACAACAACAACAACAAAAGACATAGCAATGTCAAACCAAAAGAACTTGCAATGTGTAGATCCTATTTGGGAATTAATTAAAACAAATTATTCAAGCCTGTGATGTTTGTGAGATAATTAGAACTTTAAACACTTTAGATGTTTGGTATTAAGAGATTATTATCAGTTCTTTTTAGGTGTCATAGGATATTTTGATTATATTTCTTTGCCAGAGTCCGTGTCTCTTAGAGATATACTCTCAAATAGTACAGATGAAATAATTCATAGGATTTGCTTCAAAATAATACAGAACTATGTAAGTGCATAGCAGTACAGACTAACAAGATTGTTCATTCTTAAAGCTGTTGATACATGTGAAGTCTATTGTACTATTGGATCTACTTTTTTATACATTTAAAATTTTCCATCACAAAAATATTTTAAAAAATTGTCTCTTGATCCTCAACTTTTTCACGGACAGCCTCATTCCTTTGCTTACCACTGGAGCACAATTCCACACATGATTCGTCTCTACTTCTTTACCTCCATTCTCACTCTTTTCAATCAGGCTTTGGCTTCTTCTCTACTATACTCCACTGAAACTTCTGTCATCTAAAGGCCCTAGGACTTCTGCCTGCCTAACTCAGGCTGCAATCTCTGTCTTCATCTCACTCAACCTCTTAGCAATACTTACCTGCTCTTGGTTTCTGGTGTTCTCCTGTGTCACATATTTCTCCTACTTTTGCTGGCTTCTCTGTCTTCAGTGCCATTCAAACTGTTGGAATGCCATGGGGCTCCCTGTGGACACATCCTGACAAGAGGGACCCCTCCAGTACCACAGCTTTAAACCCAATCTAAATGCTGATGATATTCAATTTGGCACCAACTTGTATGTCTGACTCCATAATAATGTCAAACAGGTGGTGATCTTAAAATTAATGAGTGTACAATAAGCTCCTGATTTTGCCTCTTCCCCTTCTTTTACTACCCCTCCCACTCCATCTTCCCATCAAATTTAATGCATCTTAGCAGTCATTCAAGCAAAAAACCCCAATGTTACCTTTAATCTTTTTTCCCCCTATTCTGGACTTTTAACCTGTCAGGAAGTTTTATAAGCTCTAACTTTAATATACCCTAAACCTAATGTCTTGGTCAACTTGGGCTGCCATAGCAAGATGCCATCAACTAGGTGGCTTAAATGACAGCAATTTGTTTTCTCAAAGTTCTGGTGGTTGGGAAGATCAAGATCAAGTTGCCGGCCAGTTGGTTTCTGGTGAGGGCTCTTTTCTTGGCTTACAGACACCAGCCTCCCAGTGTGTCTTCACACAGCTGGATGAGAGAGCATTTATAAGGACACACTCCTAGTGTATCAGGGTCTCAGCCCAATGGCCTTAATTTCCTCCTTATAGGCCCTATTTCCAAATATAGCTATGTTGAAAGTTAGAGGTTTAATATCTCTGTTTAGAGGACCACAGTGACCACCACATCTGACCACAACAACTTTAGGGATTTTACATATATATGTATGTTTTTTGTACTTTTCTTTCTGCCCAGAACATCATTCTCTCCATTCTTCACAGGGCTACCCCTTTTCAGTGTTCAGATGTCAGAGCAAATGCCCTTCCTGGAAAGTCCTTCTCTGATTACTCTATCGAAAGTAGCTACATAAACTCAGCTAAACCTACTCACTCCCTCACTGTCCCTGCTTTGTTTTCTTCCTAACCTGTCACTACTAGAAACACCCCATGTTTATTTGCTCACCAGATACTCCCACCAGCTTCACAGGAGCAGCAGCCTTGCCTGACCTATTCTCAGTGCACACAAGATCAAGAGTAGGAGGTGCTCAGAAGGAAGTGGTAGAGAAGAGGAGCCTATCTCTTCCACAGCACTTAGCAGCCAGACTGTGCTGGTTTCGGTCATCACTGAGCCCTAGCAGAACAGTTCTAACACTAGATACCGAATTTAAAACATCTTTGAGTTGTAATTTATTAGCCCCTCTATCTCAGCCCTAATTTTCTCCAACATTCTTTGTAATCTCTACAATTCCCTGCAAAACATTCACTTTTCTTCCCTTTCTTAATGACTGTATAACTTCCAGATTCCCAAATCTTCTCAGTGATTCTAAAGATGATTTAAAGAATAAGTGACTAAAAACCTATCAACTGAGGGTTTTGGAAGGGAGGGGTGGGGGGTTGGGTGAACCTGGTGGTGGGCATTAAGGAGGGCACGTATTGCATGGAGCACTGGGTGTGGTGCATAAACAATGAATCTTGGAACACTGAAAAAAAATGTGCCTTTTTACCATAAAAAGAAAACTATCAAAAGTATAAGAAAATATATGATTTTTCTAATAATCACTGTATCAAATTCGCTATTTGCTCTGAGTTTTTTCTATTCTTCTAACACTGAAATTGAAAGGTGGGAAATATAGTACTCTAATAAGACAAAATTGGAAAGAGTTATACATGGCCTATCTTCTACTACTTTTCTGATTTATACCTATATGCACTCACACTTATGCATTATAAAAACACGTTTTTCTAATAAAAAACAGAACTGGGGTGCTCAGTTGGTTAAGCATTCGACTCTTGATTTTTGGCTCAGGCCATGATCTCAGTGTCCTGGGACTGAGCCCTACACTGGGCTTTGTGCTCAGCAGGGAGTATGATTAAGATTGTCTCTTGCCCCCACCTCCATGATTGTGCAAGCACGTTCTCTCTCTCTCTCAAATACATACCTACATACCTACATGCATAAATAATTAAAAAAATGTTCTTTCTCTACATGTTGATTACATAACTCATGTAACAATATACCTTGGTCATCTTTCAGCTCGGGTCATGATCCCAGGGTCCGGGATCAAGCTCCACATCGGGCACCTGCTCAGTGGGGGGCCTGCTTCTCCCTCACCCTCGGCCTGCCGCTCTGCCTACTTGTCCTCTGTCTCTCTGTCAAGTAAACAAATTTCAAAAAAATCTTTAATAAAATGGAGAAAATGAAATGTTGGGGGAGATTAAGCTTGTGTGTTATAAATAAGGCACAAACGCACTTGTACTATTGCCATATAGTTAACTAAGCATATTAACAGGAGAAAATAAAATATAAAAATCATCAACTTGGCAGTTCCCTATAAAAAGTTGTAAATTGACAAAAACATTAGGATATAGACCCACAAATTAGATCACCAATGGACATGCTGAGACAAAACTTTTCATGAGAAAAGAAACGTACGACTAGGTTTTCACCATAATGGGTAAATTGATTGCATATTAGCATTAAACACACATTATATTTATCTAATAAAAATGTGCTGTGGTTTTCAGTAGGTGAGAACAGATTTAATTTCCTTGGCATATGAGAGAATATGTTTGAAGAGTTGATGAATTGCCTCTCTCACTTCTTAAAACCTTTGCCTATAGATTCTCTGATGTTTTTACAAATGGATAAGTCCACTGGGAGACTGCATTTGGTGTTCTCAGATGTATTCACCCCTAATGGAGTCATAGTTTGTAATAAAATCATTCAAAATGTTGAAAGAAAATGAGAATGAGGATCACGTGTGCAATTCTGTGCAAAGCTGAGAAAAAGAAAATGTTCTCACTTTAGACAACTTATCAAACATTCCAAACTGAAAATAATTCAGTTCAGGATTTTATACCCAACATCCCAGATGCCTGCACAGTTGGAAAAGTGGGGCTGGCCTGATTCTGGCACACAGTGGAGTTATTTATGAGACAAAATGCAATTTCCTCTTCCCTAAACTGCCTGCAGATTACACAGGGTCTGGAGAGACTGACCATTAGGGATGGGCCTTTCTCATCCAGACAGGATGGTAAAATTAGCTGAAGAGGGAGATAGCCTAGTAGGAGCCTTCCCATCTCACCACAGGGCATGCCGGCAGCCCTGGACTTTTCCATGAGAAAAAGGTTTATTTTGTTGCTGTTGTTTCCTTTCCAAGAAGCCTGGAAATCATCAGGAGGCTATGTGGATACCAAAGCTTCCATGGGATAAGTTTAAGCAAGGAGACAGGGAGAGAGGACACCATGGAAATATGGTCATCTTGGAGCTCAACCAGGGAGGCATTAAATGCTATGGAGTTTCTTCCAATGACTGGAGCTTTTTGCCCCGGATACTTCCATGGCAGAGCAGCCTCAACATCCCATACTCTAGCAGATCCTTTCAAGATGGGAGAACAAGCAGTGTGTGTGCTCTAGTCTGGGTATTTCTGTTGCAGTTTGAGTTAGGATTTTGGCACTGCCTCACTGGCTCCAAGGAAGTCTCAAAGCTATTTTAGGGATTAGACCTTTCCTCAGAGCCCCTTAGAGATGGACTAAAAAATCAGGCAACCTCTTTGACATGAGGTAAAGATTTATGCAGCTAGTTTGGTAATCTGATGCCAGTGTGAGTCTAGTTGCAGCCTTGATTCTAAGAAATCGAGCTTTGGTAAATGCTGAACCCTTGACTCATGATGGAACTGATTACAATTTGAAAGACCAACAGAAAAATCCTTGTAGTGGGTTGTATGTGTCACCCCGCCAAATCTGCCGAGGTCTAACCCTAGGTACTTGTGAATATGAACTTAACTGCAAAACAAAACAAAACCAAAGAAAAACGATCCTTACAGATAAAATAAATTTAAGGATCTCAAGAGGGCATCATCTTAGATTCAGGGTAGGCCCTACATTGAATGAATGACCAGTGTCCTTATAAGAGACAAAGGAGAGAATCCACAAAGCAGGAAAGGCCATGTGAAGATGGAGGCAGAGACTGGAGGGGTGCATCTATAAGCCAAGGAACAACAAGGGTTGCCATCTGCCACCAGAAGCAGAGAGAGGCAAGGAAGGGATTCTCCGAGTCTCCCGAAGGAACGAACACTGCAAATGCCTTGATTTCAGACATCTGGACTCTAGAGATGTGAAGGACTAAATTTCCATTGTTTGAAGCCATCCAGGTTATGGCCATTTATTTTAGCAGCCCTAGGAACTACTACACCTCACATTCCAGATCCAAGGGTTTAGTGTGCTCTGTGCTGGCAGATTACATTGGGAACCCTGTGAAAATAGCCCTTTCGGGCACAACTAGGGTAAAGGAGACAGAGCACAGGTTGGAGTCAGACAGCCCTTGTTAATTACTGCTGACTTGGCAAGTCCTTCTAAGCTTTTGTTTCTTTGTGTGAGACCAGGAAGGCAGCCTAGGAATATGGGATAGAGTCAGCTAGCATAAGCCAAGAATGTATTAGAGGTTATCAACACTTGCTGCACATTAACACTGCCTGAGAAGTTTTCAAAATATTGTTGACAAGACCTCACTCCCAAATAAGTAAGTCAGCATCTCTGGGACTAAGTCATGGACACTGATAATTTTTTAAACTCCCTGGGCACCGCTTCATAGCCATTGGCATAGCTATTATCAAAAAACAGAAAATAGCAAGTGTTGGCAAGGATGTGGAAAAATTGGAACTCTTGTGAATTGCTGGTGAAAAACACTATGTCACCTCTTAAAACAACAGAAACAACATGGAATTACTACATGACCCAGTGATGCTACTTCTAAGTATCCACTCAGAAGAACTGGAAACAAGAACTCAAAGAGATATCTGTACCATGTTTATAGAAGCATTATTCACAACAGCCAAAAGGTGGAAACAACCCAAATGTCCATCAGTGGATGAGTGGATAAACAAAATATGGTATAAACATAGAATAAAACATTATTCAGCTTTCAACAGGAAGGAAATTCCAACCCATGCTACATCAGGGATGAACCTTGAAGATGTTATACTAAGGGAAATGATACCAGGTGTGAAAGGACAAATATTATGTGACTCCACTTACACAGGGTACCTGCAATGATCAAATCCATGAAGACAGTAAAAAAGTGTCTGGGGAAGGGAGGGGAAGGAGAGTTAGTGTTTAATGGGTACAGAATTTCAGTTTAAGAACATGAAAAAGTTCTAGAGATACATGGTGGTGATGGTTATACACCAAGGTATTTAATGCCACTGAACTGTACACTTGCAAGTGGTTAAAATTGTAAATTTTATTTTATGCATATTTTGCCATAAATAAAAACAAAAAATAGATGTTAATACACGTACTGTGGTAATCACTTCACAACATATATAAATCAAACCATCATGCTGTATATCTTCTACTTCCATAGTGATGTATATCAATTATTTCTCAGAAAGAAAAAAAAAACTGAGGAAAAAAACAAATACGCATACACAAGCCCTTTTTGGGCAATGCTGCTATGCAACGGAATTGAGAAAGAGGGATTAAACAGGGTCCAAGGTCAGATGCAAAGGCAGGTCAGGCAAATCATGGAAGAGACCACCTTGGCCACAGCTAGGGAGGATGCTCTAGGGGACCTCGGACAGGGACTCACACCTGGCGCTGGGATGTTCAGGGTCCACGGCAGGTGCATGGTCACTGTAAGCCTGGGTCACCAAAGTTAGAGAAGGACCACCAGCATCACTGACATGATGCTGAACCAGAGTTCCTTCCTAGCCCTCTTTAGAGGACAAAACTGGTCCCAACAAGGGAGCAAAACTGAACTTGTGGGGAGAGGGAGAAGGGGAGGGCACCAGACAGGTGACTTATGAAATGGAGAACCCAAATACTGTTACAGTCTCCAATATGCTTTGTTTTATTACCATCTCAACTCCATAGATGTTCTTCTTCTACAAAGAAACGCTGTGAAACCTCAACTCTTGACCTCGTGGGGAAACTCTCACTGTGAACATCAGGCTGAGAGAGGGCTGAGAGCCTGGAAGCCTTGCATAAGTCTGACAGCACACTCTATCGATCTATTTCCAGCGCAGAGTGGGTTGCAGGGAAGAGTTGAGCAAGGGTGCGTGGGTGCCGGCTGAGGGCGTACATGAATAGATGCTGATTCTGTTCACTTGGGTTTCAGAGGAAGCTGGTTCTGACCTTGTGCCCAGGCTTGGGCATGCTCTCTCCTTGCAACATGTGCACTCCTGCCACTGCCTTTGGACTTCCTTCTTTTAAAAAGTGATAACACCACTGTCAAAAGCAAATTGCAGCCCTATCACATGAGAAGAGTTCCTCAGTTTTGTTAGCAATGAAAGAACATTTAGAGCTTTAAGTTTGAGCTCTTGTGCTTATTTACTCTAACCTGGACCCATCCCCGCCCCTCCCCCCCCACCCCCAGCAGAACAGCCTCCTTCCTACGTCCTCTGACTTCGCCTCTGCTCAGTTAGGCTGCATCCGGGAGAGGATGTAACTCCTTAGCACACCTCATGAGGGAAGCATAAGTGGGAGGCAGGGCTTCACCTGTCAGATGCCATCCCTGTCAGCTTCCCAATAGCATCTCATGTGTACAAGGAAACTATTTTACCTCTCCTATTTTAATGGTGTTATCAAGAACAACTGTAGCCACTTTCTTCAAATAAATGATGGTTGGGGGGAAGAAAAGAATGATACAGAGCCTTCTGTGTTTCTAGTAACTTTGCAGTACTGTTTGTACATAGATGGGGTCTAATTTAGTTAGTCTTGTGCTCAGGAGTAGAGTGAGAACAGAACATCAAGTCTTGTTCCAGGGCTGGGCAAGTAGCCCCCTAGGGCCCTTTCAGGGCTAAGTTCTCTTTGTTTCAGTGCAGAACCAGCCACCAGGCTGCACCAGATGAAGGACACACAATGGTGGAAATAGATTTAGCTCCCAGGGCTCCTTTGTTCTGCAGATGCATTCCCAAAGTTTGGAGTTCTGGAAGCTGTGCAGAGTGAAGAATCCAACAGGTCAAAGATCAAAGATATGCTACCTAACATTTATACTTCTAAAAGGGTATGGGCTTGGTGTGAGCTGCAGGAACCTAACAGCCTACAACACTCAGACCTAAGGTCCAGGTTCTAGGTTTATGATTTCTTTTATTTTTTTAAAGATTTTATTTCTTTATTTGAGGAGAGAGAGAGAGAGAAACAAGTGGGGAATGGGAGAGGAACAAGGAGATTGGATCCCACCACTCTGAGATTATGACGTGAGCTGAAATCAAGAGTTGAATACCCAACCGCCCGAGCCACCCAAGCGCTCCTAGGATATCTTGATGCAGTGCAACTATATTAAGGTCTGTGTCCCCCTTTGCTTCTTTTTGAGCCACAGGGTTTACTTGGGACTTCAGTGCAACTGGCTTGGCCATGGTCTATCACAGTTGTGAAGAATAAATAATAAAACAAGTAATGGACTCCAAATTGTTTATCATTTCTACCAAAGAAACTTTAAGGTGAAGAGTAGCGATCTATCACAGTACAGTAAACGTGTCAGGGCAGTGACCTCTGTGATAACATTAAGCAAGGCTTATTTGATGGCTAATTCAGAGCTGTGATTCAGAGACCTGTCTTGACAATCCAAACTCCCTGGTTGTTACGAGGACTATTTTACCCAACAGGTCCCCCTGTATCCCTTAACATAGACTTTTTGAGTGACTGAAATAATCATGTCTGCCAGAGGAAGACTTGGCTAAAGCGGGCTAACATCTACAATTCTTACTAGCCACCTTACCTGCCTTTCCAGATTCCATGCAAACCCTGGCTCATTTACGTGGCTTCTCACCTTCTGAATCAAGACTTCACCCTGTGCTTCTGATATTTTTATCTCTTGGATTATATTCATCATATGCTTATTAATTCGCTTCTTTAAAAAACATGCATGAAATGTCTTTTATTTACTAGGGGGTGTTCTGGGCACTGAGAACAAAACAGAATAAAGGACACCATTTTTACTTCAAGGTGTTCACATTCTAGTTTGAGAGGGTAGACAAAGAAACCCCTGATAGAGGTCTTCAGATGTTTCCAAAACTGACTGTGTCATATATTATTTTTAAGTCACCCTCACTTTGAATGGAGTGATAGCCAAGCTGTGAGATGGCCTCCAATGTTCTCACCCCCTGATCTTTATCCTCTTATAAGACCTCTTCCCACATAAATCAGTGCTAGCCCGCATGACCAAAATATAACAGAAATGGCTCCTGAGGTCATAAAAGTGTCACAGTCTCTACCTTGGTCTCTTGGATTTCCCATTAACCAGCCACCTACTATAAGAACACTAGCATAGCCCATGAAAAGTCTACCTGAGGAGGAACTGAGACCCTTAACCAGAGCAAACCAGAGCTTACTAGTTGTATAAGATGTCCACCTTGGAAGCCAATCGTCTGGCCCTAGTCACACATAGATAAGTGCAGCCCTGACCAGGGTATGACTACTCACGACAGATCTCAAGCCAGAACCAGCCAGCCAAGCCAATCCCAATTCCCCTCCCACAGACACCATGAGAGATAATAAATTATTATTATTATAGTTTTAAGGAAGTAAGGTTGGAAAGAATTTGTTATGCTGCATTAGATGACTAATACATAGGCTATGCTTTGTCTTCTTTTTGTTTTTCTTCCATGTGGAATCTTTTTGCATATGCCCTTCCATTGCAGTTTCCTCATCTCTTAAGAGACAGCATAAATATCACATATTCTAATAATGCTTTCCTTAGTTATAAAAATCTCAGATCTGTACCAGTTACTTGACACATTGCACATATTCTAATTCCTTGTATATTTGTCACAACTATTTTCCAGGTTAGGAACAATCTAAAGGTAGGCTGTGCTGTGTTCAGTTCATAACACCATAGTAGTAAGCAGTCTTACATATCATGTGTGTGCAATAACTATTTGCTAAACGAATGATATGTGTGATCAGTGATAGACTGTGATGCATACACAAAATATGCTTTTAGATGTTTTCATGTTATTTCAAGGGCTCTTCTTTCTTTTTATTTTTCCTATGTCAAAATTAGAATGAACCTCATCTATTATATCTTTTCTGCCTTCCTACAGCATCTAATGTAGTGTTGGATACTCAATGTGTGCTCAATAAAGGTTGACTGACTAAGCATTTAATCTCTTAAAACAGAAATTCAATAAATGTAGTCCCAGTGACCTGAAAGAGTAATGTTTTCCCTTGTGTGTCTAATGGATTACCAAAGAGTGTCTTAGAGCCAGGATTTTAGAAACAATTGTCAATGCCAGACTCAAGGACACAGCTACCGCTGTGTAGGGACTGCCTCAGAGAAAAGATAATTCCCAAAGGATAATAATGAGCTGAAGAAATGTATGTGTACCCAGTCCATAGAACTCTAGACCCTTTAAATGTAAAGGACTCCCTCTGACCCTGATGCCTAACCCCAAATCAAAGATTCCCTTTTTGAGGAGTGAATATCCCATCTTAATTCAGAGAACAGTCAGAGCATAAAAGTCAATATTAGTGATGAGACTACATAAAAAATAAATGAATCGTCACAGTGAAAGTTCCAAAGCTGCTACTAATTCTTGTCAAAGCAACACCTACGATGTCTGACTACTGTTGTCTCAGTAGCCAGTGCTGACTCTGAGTACCAAAAAGTCTCACGTATTCTGTTTATGACACTACCATCCTGAAGAGTCACCTTTACCTTTTGGGATCTAAAGCTCTTGGCCCCAACCCTGTCTGTGACTGGCTTCTCTTCATTTTCCTTTACTCACGCTGTATTACAACTTTAAGCCATTGGTTTCTGTCTCCTGGAAGAATTTCCTTTCATCTACTGAAGTACCACTTATGAAATTCTGATTAATTAATTCCTTCTCAGTTTCCAAAGGATGAGCTTTATTAATTGGGAAGTAATTGCTGATATTACCCAAACTTTTAAAAGGAGAATCAGCTGGTATTTTTCTGAAAGAAAAGAGCCCAGGTCCTGATGATAGAAATTACTCTCAAAAATACTTCTTTCTGATATTTGGTATAGTCAGCGTTATGGAAATGATGATAATACTTTGCCAAATGAGAAGAAAATATAAAAGTGGAAGGAATATAATAAATATCAAGCCTTATAATATACTAACATTTACCATTCAGATTTTCAATAATTTAATATAGCACCAAAGCAGGTTTTATTATTCAACATATTTGCCTCTGGATTATCCATCAGAGATGGAAATGTCTCTAATTCAATCATGTTTATCTTGTAGGTATACTAATAGCCTCACTGTTGAAGGCTTTTGTGTTTTGCATTCAAATGTATGTTTGTTATTATGAGAACAATAAATATAATTTTATGAAAGAAAGAGACAAAACTACATAAAATGAAACTATATCTAAAAGTAATGGGATAAAGTAAACATTAGTAATAGAAACAGGGCTTTAGGAAATAAATTGATTTTAAAATTAACATTATGGTACAGAAGGTTTTAAAAAATTTGTATACCCTACAAAAAATTAAAATGATTCATAGCTATGTTTCAGCTCTGAAACTTACTTAAATTTAATAATTTAGCCTGAAAAATCCTTGGTATTTTATTAAAAAGTTCAATAAGGAATAGCAAATAAAGCATGATCATCACACCCTTCAAGTGGTATTTATTAAGCTCCTGTCTAGTTCCCTTAAAATCATATCAAGTACATAAATAACAAAATAGGAGTGCATTAAAAATTGATCTGAGTGTAGCTTCTATGTTCATCTCATCCCTGTCTTCATTTATAGCAATTTCTGCACCACCACTACGTGTGTAAAGCACCCACCATGAATCAAGAACAGCACTAATCACTCTAATGCATAATCTTCCTTAATATTCGAGATGACTCTATGTCTAAGGACTCAACATGCCGCAAATGGGGCAACTGAGGCATAAGAAAGTTAAAAATTTGTTCTAGATCACAGTTAAAGGTGCGAGCGAATTTAAATCATATCTCTTTGAATCCAAATCCTGCGTTCTTACTCATTGTACTATTAATTGTTAAATCTCCTTCAAAAGACTTGCTTACTTCTCCAGCCCACACACATCTCATTCCCCTTCGAAACCCAAGCTTTTTCCATGTATATCACATTGTTATTATGTATTGGTCTATATAATGTTACATACATGTGTGAAGTGTATAAAATTTGTTCTTCACCTAGACTGTAAACTTCATAAAGGTTGGCTTATGTCTAATATGTGCCATGCTACTATCAAAAAAAAAAAAAAAGATAGCAAGGTTGGTGAGGATGCAAAGAGTCCTTGTACACTGTTGGAAGGAATGTAAATGAATACAGGTATTAAGGAAAGCAGTATGATGGTTCCTTAAAAATGAAAAATAGAACTATCATATGATCCAACAACCCGCTTTCCCCCAAAGGAAATGAAATAATTACCTTAAAGTGATACCTGCACTCCCATGTTCATTGCAACATAGTCAAGATATGGAAACAACATCAGTGTCTGTTGATGGATGAATGGATAAAGAAATTATGGTATAGATACATATGCATATGTCATATATACATATACACATGTATTCATATATAACATGTATCACATACATATATATCATCTATAAAGATATGACATATATGTTATATCTGTATATATATCCAAATATATATGATGAAATATGATTCAGCCTTAAGAAAGGAAGAGATCCTGCCATTTGCAATGAACCTGAAGACATCATACTAAGTGAAATAAGCAGGATACTCACTAATATGTACGATCCAAAAAAGCTGAATACCTAGAAGAAGCAGAGAGCAAAACAGTGGTTAGGGAGGTGGGACAGGGACGTGGGGAAATGGGGAAATGTTGGTCAAAGAGTACAAAGTTGCAGTTATATTGGATGAATATATCTAGAGATCTAATGTACAGCGTGATGACTATAATTAATAATCTATATTAAACAATAGAAATTTGCTTAGAGAGTAGATTTCAAGTGCTTTCATCACAATACACAAAAGATAACTAGGTTAGATGGTATGTTAATTAGCTTAACTGTGGTAATCATTTCACTGGTATATTAAATCATGTTGTATACCTTAAATACATACTTTCATTAAAAATACATACATACAAAAAGAGTGCCATATACTCTCCCAATTTACTAACCACTTCCTCAAATATAAGTACTTAATAAATACCGTTTGAATAAAGTGTGACTGTATAAAATAGGTATTGAGATGGTTAATAAGATATTTAGCACAGTTATGCTAAGTAATTTACATCTATTACCCTCATTTCATCCTCATTTACTTCCTGTGAAATAAGCTTCATGATGACCATTTTTGATGAAGAAAAGGGAAGAAATATCAAATAATTCGACCAAGGCCACAAAGATAACCAGGGGCAGTCTGGGATTCGATCCAAATTGTCTAAAAAAAATCTATATTCTTATCATCTAGTACACTGTTATATTAGGACATGGCTAGGGCAAGTGATACTAACAAAGTTGTTTTTGCTTCTGGAGGAAGGGTGAATAAGAACTGATCAAATAGGAAATGTGTATCATTGTTACTATATATCTGAGTACAGGGAACTGAATATCAGGGATAAGACTGACTAGCAATTTAACATTTACCATGGATAGGGGAGAAGGAGGTGAGTAGAAGAGAGTCTTCATAAATACATCACTCATCTGGGGTAGAGTAAATAGAATTTAGTCAAAAATATTTTCTGTAATCCTTCTAAAACTAAAGTGTAACTTTTTTTTTTTTTAAGATTGTATTGAGAGAGAGAGCAGAAGCAGGGGTGGGGTGGCAGAGAGAGAGGGAGAAGCAGACTCCATGCCGAGCAGGGAGCCTGATGCAGGGCTTGATCCCAGAACCCTGAGATCATGACCTGAGCCAAAGGCAGATGCTTAACCAATTGAGCCACCAGGTGCCCCCCTAAAGCCTGATATTTAAACAGCTTCTGATTTCATATGAGATTGCCAACGCTTTTTTTTTTCTCTCTAAGATTTATTTATTTTAGAGAATGAGAGAAAGAGAGCGAGCACATGGGAGGAGTGGCAGAATGAGAGAGAGAATCCCAATCGGATTCCCTGCTGAGACTGGAGCCCGAGGAGGAGTTTAATTTCATGACCCTGAGATCATGACCTGAGCTGAAACCAAGAGTCAGGCATTTAACGGACTGAGTTACCCAGGTGCCCTGAGACTGCCAACTATTTGTTTTCTTTTTTCTTTTCTTTCTTTTCTCTTTCTTTCTTTCTTTCTTTCTTTCTTTCTTTCTTTCTTTCTTTCTCTCTCTCTTTCTTTCCTTGACAGAGAGAGAGAGAGACATAACAACTAGGCAGAGTGGCAAGTAGAGGGAGAGGGAGGAGCAGGCCCCACTGAGCAAGGAGGCTGATGTGGAACTTGATCGCAGGACCCCGGGATCATGGTCCAAGCTGAAACCAGATGCCTAACTGACTGAAACACCTAGACACCCCTTGCCAACTATTTCTATTGGAGAAGTTACTTTTATTTACTTCTACAACTTGAATTTTTGAGATGAGTTAGTTTTAACATAAGAGATATTCTATTAACAATCTCAAATGTTCTCATTTTGATCACAAATCTTTAGGGCAATATCACCTACTCTTCCTATCTCAAGCTTGTATCATATTAAATATTATATTCTTTCACAGGAGTCAACCTGGAATCATTTCTTCACCTTCTCTTGGTTTGTCCTTTCCTGATAGATGATTCACACCAAGAGAGATTCAATCAAAACAAGTCATAGGGGGGCGCCTGGGCTGCTCAGTGGGTTAAAGCCTCTGCCTTCGGCTCAGGTCATGATCCCAGGGTCCTGGAATCGAGCCCCGAATCGGGCTCTCTGCTCAGCAGGGGCCTGCTTCCTCCATCTCTCTCTGCCTGCCTCTCTGCCTACTTGTGATCTCTATCTGTCAAATAAAATAAATAAAATCTTAAAAAAAAAAAAAAACAAGTCATAGGGCCAAAAGGAAAGATGTAGAGTGTTCAGTGAGCAAGGACTGACCTCCATTGTAATATCTCATAAGCCAATGACTCACTTCTGTTGCAAATACCGGCTTTACTGAGTGCTTCTGCTCTGTATCTCTACAGCTTTGCCAAAGATGGCCACAATGGACTGAAAATATCTTTATTTGCTGGGAAGCAATACTTTTGATAGTTTACAAGGTGGCCATATCAATAGTTAATAGAGTCATCAATACCCAGAATCAAAATTGATTTTAGTGAATACATAACTGGAAAAAGTACTTAGCAGATTTTTCCTTTGGCCTTTTAAAAAACTGCATTTAACTATATATCTCGTCATGGTACCATTTTTTTAAATGGTTAATATGTTTGGCTGACAAAGTAAAAATATAGATCTATAAAGGATTATTAATGATGAAGAATTGAAGATACAATAGGAAAAAGTGAGTTGCTGCAGAATGAGGTACAGCTGAGCAAGGCAGAAATAAGAGAAAAATGGTCTAACACCATGGAGGAAGATTGTTTCAATGCCAAGTTCAAGGAAAAAATTCATTGCTCCAGGAAAATGAGCAGAAACACACTTTTTATGTTTATTTCAGCATTATTTGTAATGGCAAAGACTTAGAAACAATATAAATGATCAGTCATTATGGTTCACTCATATGAGAGAATATTATGTAGCCATAAAAATAGGTTGTGGAGGAATATTGGAATATTTAATGACATGAGAAAAATTCATTCAATATTATGAAGAAACAAAAAACAGATTACAAAGTGGTAGATGCAATAGGGCAAAAATTAGATAAAACACAGAGATATGCACATGCATATACATAATATAAAGATGGGAAAAAATAAATACCAAAATCTTATTGGTACTTAGCTCTGGGTAATGAGCTTTTGGATGAGAGTTAATATTCTTCTCTGTACTTCTGTATATTTCTCAAATTTCCTATAATTAACATGTAATATCTTTATAATTACAAAATAAAAATACTTTGCATTTTTATGTATTTATTTATTTATTAAGATTTACTTGAGGGGGTGGGCAGAGGGAGAGAATCTTTCAAGCAGACTCCCCACTGAGCAAGGAGCCCCATGCAGGGCTTGATCCCACCACCCCATGAGATCATGAACTGAGCTGAAACCAAGAGTCAGATGCTTAACCAACTGAGCCACCCAGGTGACCCAATACTCTGCATTTTCAAAGGAGAGGAAGAAAACAAACAGAACTTCTATTTTTGACAATAAGGCTGAGTAGATACCCTCAATAGTCCCTTGGGTAAAGAGAAATTTCTGGGCTAAAAAATAAATGAAACAAGTATATTAAACTCCTCCTTTTAAAACATACTGCCAAGATGGTAGAAATAGCCTAAAACAAGACCAAAGAGGAAATCCACGATGGTAAGCAATTATTCACCGTTCTTTCTACTCTGAAGGATGTGCCAAACTAGTCAATTAAGCTTCCATTTTCTGAGCCATGTATAATGTGACCAGTGGAGTGTGAAGCTCCTACCACCAGCTGTGAGTGCTGACTATACATATCTCTTCCCAACTTCATGTTCAATATTTCACACTGGTTGTTAGAAATCAGCCTTCAGAGTGTTTATAACATAAAAACTGACAAGTGATACAGATCAGGAATTCCGCCCCCCCGCCCCACCCAGAGACCCAGTCCTTATGCATTTACCAAATTTAGGAAACAAATCCAAGTGTCTATAAATGATTGAGAGTCTTATTGTGGACTGCATAGCTTTGAGGCCCCAAAGAGCTCCACAGTTAGTAGGAGAAAGAAATAGAAATAAGTTTATTCCACAGGAGGAATCAACAAGGAAACAAACTGGATGCTAGGTGGGAGGGCAAGATATCTTCCCTGAAAATTTCAATGTCACCAAGGATTTAGGACCTGAAACACATACTGCTTATGTGGCTCACAAAACTTTAAGCCAAAATTCAAAAGTGTGGTCCCAGTTGATAGAATCCCCAGGCTTCTGGCTGATACCAATGCAAATCCTATCTCAGGCAACACGCTTATAACTCAGCCTCAAAAATTATCCCAAAGGGAAAATATTAGGTCATATTAAAGAATGAAAATAGCACACAAGAAAATAAGACAGTAGGAAACAAGACAGTAAAATCAGATCTCCAGAAGTTGTAAATACTTAAGCTGGGCACAAATTAGAAACGAGTTTAATATAAATAAAGAAATAAAAGAATTGTAAATAGGAGAACAGAGAGTTATTAAAACAGAAGAAAAGATCGACTTGAAGGAAACAACATTTCTAGAAATTAAAAAAATCAATCATAGAAATTAAAAACTCTGTGGAGAATTCAAGCAGAGTATTAGACACAGCTGAAGACAGGGCTCATTTGGAAAATCAGAAGGCAGATCTAAAGAAAGTATCCAAAATGTAGCAAAACATGTCACAAAAGTGGCAAATGTGTAGGAGAGGTTAAGAGATGTGACAGAATGATTAGGGGGATACCTGTGGAGTAAATCTATAAACAGAAGCATGGGGGTGATAAGTATTAAATTTAGGACAATAGCTACGTGTGGGATGCAGTGAAGCATTGGGTCATGTGCATATAGAACTTTAAAATATATATTATTTATATATACATAAAATAATATATTACCATATATTCTCTGTTCTACGATTGGCAATGGGGACAGTGTTGTAGGTGCTGGGGTGGTTGCAGCCAGCAGTGGCAAACTGAGGGAGCAGTGGCCTGGCCTCGCAGGGTATGGGAAGCCGCCACAGAGGCAAACAAACAAACAAACAAAACAGAACAACAACAAAAAATGGGCAGTGGGTACACAAGTGTTCCTTCTAATTTTTTTCTGAAAGTATATAATAAATACTCTTTTTTACATTGTCAATATTTAGTTATTATTTATAAAGTAGCCTGAAAGGGAATACTCCATAGAGTTAATTGTAGTTACATTTGAGTTCAAACTATGGGTATTTTTATTTTCCCATCTTTTCTGATACTTAAAAATTTTCTTTCATGAAACTATTAAATTTACAATAAACATATAAGGATAAACACACTTTAAAAGAAAGAAGCATATGGTTTCCTAACATGATAAATGCTTTGCATAAAATAGCAAACTCAGGTGATCCAATTTTCTGGGACCTTGTCTTTTATTTACAGATAAATATAATTTTTTAAAAGCTGCCTACAGAAGTTGGGAAGGCTTCTTTGGGTTATTTTTCTCTCTGGTGAGTAAAAACATAGCATCAAGTTTCCAGTGAATCAAGGAAGCTTTTAAATTACTCTTTGGCACTTATGCAGATTCTTAAACTGAATTACTTCAGTTTCTTAATTATATTTAGTGACAAATTAATTAGAGATCTGGGACTGGTGAAATTATAATAAGACTACTGAGATTTACACTCGTTCCAAACAGAGTCAGTGGCAAAGATAACAGTGATTTAATTTGGGACATAATATGTTTATAGAAAGAAAGGGTTAGAAAAAGGCCCATTGGTAAGAGAAGCACTAACACTGGTAGGTTTTAAGACAAAGAATTTGCTTAGGCTTCAAAGAATTTTGGATAACTAGTTGAAAAATCAAATCCTAAGAGAAAAGAGGAAAGACCTTTTGAAGTGCTGAATTCAACTTACTATAAAATTACAGTCTACAAAATCATGTAAGGGAAAAAATGAGATAAAAATTAAAAAAATAAAGTCATTGGGAATTGCTTCAGTCTTTCTAACATAAAAAAGTAAGCTATCTTATAATATGCCTAAGGGTGAACACTGTTTCCTATTTGAAAAGTATAGCTTAGCTTGCAATTTTTATTTTAAGTGACCTAAATTAAGACGTCTTAAATATTCTTTTGGTTTCCAGCCATATTTACTGAGGTATAATCATATATAGTGAAATGTACATATACATAGAGTTCAACCCAATTTAACAAATGCACATAACTGTGTAACCCCATCACTTACAAAGATATCCACCACTGCCATCCCCCCAAACTTTCCCTTGTACCTCTATGCTGTCAATCCATAACTCCACGCAACCACTGTCCTGATTTTTAATATCAGTGAATGAATTTGATCTTTCAAGAATCATGTGATATTCACTCTTTTGTGTCTGGCTTCTTTCATGTGGCATATTTTATAAATTGCCTTGTGCTTTTTATTCTATTGTATGCCATGATTTGTTTATTCATTTTCCTGTTGATGGCTGCCTGGGCTGATTCCAGTTTTTAGTAACTAAAATAAAACTGCTATGAATGTTTCTGTACAAGACATTAGTGAACACTATATTTTAATTTGTTTTAGATACTCCGGTGTGGAATTTCTGAATTATAAACAAATATGTTTTTTAAAGGAAACTGCCAAAGTGTTCTTCAGAATGGTTGTACCATTTTACTTTCCCACCATGAATGTATGAGAGATTTGGTTGATTCTCTCATACATTGAAAGAATTGTATGAGAGATGAGAGGTTGATTCTCTCTTTGCCTACACTGGTATTGTCACTCACTTTCATTTTAGCCATTTTAGTGGGTGTGTGGTGGGCTGTCATTATCTCTCCTTGAATATTCTTGTCTGATCTTAATATCAGGGAAATCTGGCCTCATAACACAAGCTGGGAAGTATTTCCTCTTCCTGTATTTTCTGAAACTGTGGGAAGTTTTATATTTGGTTTTATATGAAGATTTTTAGTTCTTTAATAGATACAGATCTATAAAAGATTTCTATGTATTCTCTTCTTAGTTTTTGTAATTTATAATTTCTATCTACCTTGAATTTGCCTATTTCATCTAAGTTGTTAGACTTACTGGTATCAAATTATTATTATTATTATTTTAAAGAATTTATTTATTTGACAGAGAGTGAGAGAAAGATAAGGAGAGAGGTAAAAGCAGGGGGAGCAGCAGAGGGAGAGGGGAGAATCAGTTCCCTGCTCAGCAGGGAGCCTGATGCAGGACTCGATCCCAGGACCCTGAGATCATGACCTGAGCCGGAGGCACAGGTTTAACCCACTGAGCCACCCAGGGGCCCCACTGGTATAAAATTATTTATAATATCCCTTTCTTCCCATTAATTGCTATAGAGTATATAATGATGTCCCCTTTGTCATTCCTGTTAGTAGCTATTTGTGCTCTATCTCTTTCCTTAATCAGTCCTATTTGATAATTATCAATTTTATTACTCTTTTAAAACCCAATTTTTTTTAGTTTATTTTTTATTTATTTTCAGCTTAACAGTATTCATTATTTTTGCACTACACCCAATGCTCCCTGCAATCTGTGCCCTCTCTAATACCCACCACTGGGTTCCCCCAACCTACCACCCCCCCACCACTTCAAACCCCTCAGATTGTTTTTCAGAGTCCATAGTCTCTCATGGTTCACCTCCCCTTCCAATTTCCCCCAACTCCCTTCTCCTCTCTAACTCCCCATGTCCTTCATGCTATTTGTTGTGCTCCACAAATAAGTGAAACCATATGATAATTGACTCTCTCTGCTTGACTTATTTCACTCAGCATAATCTCTTCCAGTCCCGTCCATGTTGCTACAAAAGTTGGGTATTCATCCTTTCTGATGGAGGCATAATACTCCATAGTGTATATGGACCACATCTTCCTTATCCATTCGTCCATTGAAGGGCATCTTGGTTCTTTCCACAGTTTGGTGACCGTGGCCATTGCTGCTATAAACATTGGGGTACAGATGGCCCTTCTTTTCACTACTGTATCTTTCACTACTGTATCTGTATCTTTGGGGTAAATACCCAGTAGTGCAATTGCAGAGTCATAGGGAAGCTCTATTTTTAATTTCATGAGGAATCTCCACACTGTTTTCCAAAGTGGCTGCACCAACTTGCATTCCCACCAACAGTGTAAGAGGGTTCCTCTTTCTCCACATCCCCTCCAACACATGTTGTTTCCTGTCTTGTTAATTTTGGCCATTCTAACTGGTGTAAGGTGGTATCTCAATGTGGTTTTAATTTGAATCTCCCTCATGGCTAGTGATGATGAACATTTTTTCATGTGTCTGATAGCCATTTGTATGTCTTCATTGGAGAAGTGTCTGTTCATGTCTTCTGCCCATTTTTTGATATTATTGTCTGTTTTATGTGTGTGTTGAGATTGAGGAGTTCTTTATAGATCCTGGATATCAACCTTGTGTCTCTACTGTCATTTGCAAATATCTTCTCCCATTCCGTGGGTTGCCTCTCTGTTTTGTTGAGTGTTTCCTTTGCTGTGCAGAAGCTTTTGATCTTGATGAAGTCCCAAATGTTCATCTTCGCTTTTGTTTCCTTTGCCTTTGGAGACATATCTTGAAAAAAGTTGCTGTGGCTGATATCGAAGAGGTTACTGCCTATATTCTCTTCTAGGGTTCTGATGGATTCCTGTATCACGTTGAGTTTTTTTTACCCATTTCAAGTTTATCTTTGTGTACGGTGTAAGAGAATGGCCGAGTTTCATTCTTTTACATATAGCTGTCCAGTTTTCCCAGCACCATTTATTGAACAGACTGTTTTTATCAACTTTTTGTCTGTATTGTCATATAGCTGTCCAGTTTTCCTAGCACCATTTATTGAACAGACTGTTTTTATCAACCTTTTGTCTGTACTGTCATTTGCAAATATCTTCTCCCATTCTGTGGGTTGCCTCTCTGTTTTCTTGATTGTTTCCTTTGCTGTGCAGAAGCTTTTGATTTTGATGAAGTCCCAAAAGTTTATTTTCAGTGGCTTTCTTATACACTAACAATGAAAATACAGAAAGAGAAATTAGAGAATCGATTCCATTTACTATAGCACCAAGAACCATAAGATACCTGGGAATAAACCTAACCAAAGAGGTAAAGGATCTGTACTCGAGGAACTACAGAACACTCATGAAAGAAATTGAAGAAGACACAAAAAGATGGAAGACCATTCCATGCTCTTGGATCAGAAGAATAAACATTGCTAAAATGTCTATACTGCCTAGAGCAATCTGTACTTTTAATGCCACTCCGATCAAAATTCCACCAGTATTCTTCAAAGAGCTGGAGCAAATAATCCAAAAGTTTGTATGGAATCAGAAGAGACCCCGAATCGCTAAGGAAATGTTGAAAAACAAAAATAAAACTGGGGGCATCACGTTACCTGATTTCAAGCTTTACTACAAAGCTGTGATCACCACGACAGCATGGTACTGGCATAAAAACAGATACATAGACCAGTGGAACAAAGTAGAGAGCCCAGATATGGACCCTCAACTCTATGGTCAAATAATCTTCGACAAAACAGGAAAAAATATACAGTGGAAAAAAGATAGTCTCTTCAATAAATTGTGTTGGGAAAACTGGACAGCTATATGTAGAAGAATGAAGCTCGACCATTCTCTTACACTGTACACAAAGATAAACTCGAAACGGATAAAAGACCTCTACGTGAGACACGAATCCATCAGAATCCTAGAGGAGAACATAGGCAGTAACCTCTTCGATATCAGCCACAGCAACTTCTTTCAAGATATGTATCCAAAGGCAAAGGAAACAAAAACCCAATTTTTTTTAACATTGTTCATTTTTCAGTTTTTGTCTATTTTCTATTTCACTGATTTCAACTCCTATTTTACTAGATAATTTCTTTTACTTATGCTGATTTTAACTTGCTCTAATTTTGCTAAGGTCCTAAGTTGGAAACATAGGTTATTTCATCTTTCTTTCTAATATATTGAATCTTTTTAAAAAAAAATATTTATTTATTTGACAGAGACAGAAATCACAAGTAGGCAGAGCAACAGCAGAGAGAGAGGGGGAAGTAGGCTCCCCGCTGAGCAGAGAGCCCAATGTAGGGCTTGATCCCAGGATTCTGGGATCATGACCTGAGCCGAAGGCAGAGGCTTTATCTCACTGAGCCACCCAGGCACCCGTAAGATATTGAATCTTATAAAATTAAATAGAAAATATAAATAATTAAAAAAATAAAATAAGCTCATAATACAGCCTTCTATTATGACTATATATACTCTAATTTAAACATTTATATTTGAAATATAAATCTACCTCTAAGCACAGCTTAACTGCATGCCACAAATTTTGAAGTGCTGTTTTTAAATTCTTATTCCATTTTAAATATTTTTAATTTTTCTTGTGATTTCCTCTTCAGTCCATGAGTTATTTAGAAATGTGTTGTTTATTTTCCAAAATGTTTGGAGATTTTTAAAATATTAATAACATTAATGACATCTTAATGTTATTAATTCTACTTTAGTACTCTTGTGGTCAGAAAATATACTTCAAAGATTTCAACCTTTGGAATTTATTGAGACTTGTTTTATAGTTCAATATATCATCTATCTTGATAAATTTTCTTTATTTTTATCCTGATAAATTTTCTATGTGCAATTGGAAAGAGTTTATATTCTCTTATTTTGGGCTATAGTGTTCTATAAATGAAAATTAGATCAAGTTAGTTGATAGAGTTTCTCCAATCTTCTGTATCGTTACTAATTTTTTGTCTACTTGCTCTCTCACTTACTGGAGATGCTAAAATTTCCCACTAGATTTGTCTATTTCATACTAATTAATTCAAGCATTTTACATATTATCTTCTGTTTTATTATTAAGAAATGTCTTTTATCTAGGAATAGTTTTTGAAGAGTCTGATGTATGTGTCTTTATGGTTTTCTTAGTGGTTGCTCTGGGGATTACAATACACACCTTTAAATTCCACAGAGTATCTCCTCAAAATGTCTATTATTTCATCAATAGTGTAAGCAACTTATAGCAGTGGAGTTGCCTCCCTTCCCTCTCTTTATGCTACTCTCCTTTTATGTCTAGTTTTATGTATTATATAAACCACACAATATGCTTTTTTAATTTAAGGAATCAGTAATTTCCAAAATAACATTTGAATGTGTGTGTGTGTGTGTGTGTGTGGTGTGTGTGTGTGTGAGTGTGTATTTTTTTTTTTCCTTATCTGGTAACATTTCTACCTGGCATATTTTCTCTGAAGTCTCAAGAGATTCTCTTAACATGTCTTTTTTTTTTTTTTTTTAAGAGTTTATTTATTTACTTGAGAAACAGTCACAGAAATAGGGATAGAGATTGTGATAGAGAGCAAGAAGCAGGCTTGCTGCTGAGCAGGGAGCCAAGCATGGGACCTGATCCCAAAACTCTGCGATCATGATCTGAGCCAAAGGTAGACGCTTAACTGAATGAGCCACCCAGGCACCCTTCTTAGCATGTCTTTTATTGCAGATCTGATGAGGGTGAGTATTTTCCCAGTTTTTCTTCAGGGACAGATATGTTAACCTTCATTTTTGAAGATAGTTTTTGCTAGATATAGAATATTAGATGACATTTTATTTCTTTCAGCATCTGAAATTGCTCTATACTCTTCTAGCCTCCATTTTTTTCTAATGAGGAGTTAGTCAACATTCTTATTGCTGCTCACCTGTATGCCATGTATTTTATTCTCCAGATTCTTTCAATACTTTACCTTTGAGTCTTTCAGCAGTTTGATTATGATGTGCCTTCCTTTAGTTCACTTTATATTTATCCTGATTAGGGTTTGCTGAATTTCTCAGATATGTAGATTAATGACTTTCATCAATTTAGGATTTTTTTTTTTGTTGTTCCATTTTCTCTCTGTCCTTTTTCTACAACTCCAATTACATGTATTATTGACTTATCTCAGATATGTGTTCCCCCTTTTCTTTCTTTCTTTTTGTTTTTCACTTTAATTTCTATTGACTTATCCTTAAGTTCTTTAGTTCATTCTTATGTATGGTACATCCTCTGGGCTTATAACCCTATTGATGAACCTTTCATCTTGGTCATCATAATTCCATTTCCAGGACTTTCATTTGGTTGTTTGTTATAGTTTGCATATATTTTCTGAAATTCCCCATCTTTTCACATATATTGTTCATTGTTTTCATGAGTTTTTCTAACACTTCCTATTATGGCCACGTAGTTGTGTTAATCATTCACCAGAGTTTCTCTCTTCTGTGTCTTTGATTGGCGATACATACCAGAATGGCAATAGTCAAGAGATAGGTGTTTGGCCCACAATGGTACAGCCAACAGAACTAACTGATAACATAGCATTCTCCTAAAACTCAAATTATAAACCACAAGTCTCTTAGGATTAAGAACATTGCAAAAACTACTGGCCATCTCACTACACCACAAAAATGCATGCCAATTTTTCCTCAGCTTTCATCTTTATGTTGCATTTGGGGCATAAACTGAAATCACTGGATTAGTAGAGATCAAAATATTACCTTTTTATATGTTTGAGAAGGAGAGAAGTCTTTCTTCCAAAGGCTTAAAGGAAAGTAGATTCCTCAACCCTCTACAATAAATTTGTTTGGCATTTCTCTGAAAGGAATATATTTCTTTTTTTTTTTCTTTCTTTCTTCTTCTTCTTCTTCTTTTTTTTTTTTTTTCCAGACAGAGATCAGAAGTAGGCAGATACGCAGGCAGAGAGAGAGAGAGAGGAAGGGAAGCAGCCTCCCTGCTGAGCAGAGAAACCAATGAGGGGCTCAATCCCAGGACTCTGGGATCATGACCTGAGCTGAAGGCAGAGGCTTTAACCCACTGAACCAACCAGGTGCCCCAGGAATAGATTTCTTTAAAAAAAAAATGTGCAGTGCTGAAGAATAGTTTTGTATTATTTTCTAAAGAGATTGTTAATAGTAATCAGCATGGTTTTGTGGGGCAAAATAATGACATATCTGAAGATCATTCCTGAAGATTTCAAAGAGGCTGTCTTAGTAAAACAGAACAAAACAAACTCAACAATGATAAAAACAATACAACAGACATTTAAAATATTTTAATAATTATGAAGCTAAATCTTTGGGGTTTATTTGTGAAACTGATAATTTAGAAGAAAAGGCTAGAAGAAAAAGAAATCTCCATAATTATCAACAACCTTTGTTAAAGGTAGGAGAGAGGCAAGATGGCAGAGGAGTAGCGGACTGAAATGACATCAGGTTGCAGTTCAACTAGATAGTTATCAAATCATCCCTAACACTTACAAACTCAATAGGAGATCCAAGAGAAGAAAAGCAACAATTCTAGAAACAGAAAATTGAACACTTTCTTAAAGGTAGGACATGCAGAGAAGTGAATCTGAGGTGACAGTAAGTTAGACTGCAGGGAGAGGGGCAGCTCCTGGCAAGCGGTGGAGCAGTGGAGCACAAAATCAGAACTTTAAGGAGTCTGCTCCACTGAGGGACATTGCTCTAAAGGCTAAGTGGGGCTGGAGCCCTCGCAGGGACAGTGTGGTCTCAGGACCCACGGGGTCACTGAAAGATCAGGGTGTCTGAGCGTAGCAGAGCTCCCAGGTATCAGAGCAGGGAAGCTGACTACAGACACAGAGCTGAGGAGTGAGCTCTCAGCTTGGGGTTACCTTAAACTGTGATCCACAGCATAGTCAGACCACTGCTCTTTGAGCAGGGACCCCACAAGTGGCAGATCCAGGGAGACACACCTTCCTCCTCTGAAGGCAGGAATCTGCTGGGTTTGGCACTGAGGAGTGGGGCCCTGAGCTCTCGGCCCCTCTGGGCTGGAGATTGGGAGGTTGCCATTCATTCCCATCCTCCAGAGCTCTACGGAAAGTGATCAGGGAACAAAAGCTCCCAAGAGCAAAACCAAGCAGATTATTTAGCCTGGCCCCTGGCAAGGGCAGTGTGATTCTGCCTCGGGCAAAGACATTTGAGAATCACAGCAACAGGCCTCTCCCCCACAAGATCAGCAAGAACATCCAGACAAGACCAAGCTCACTGATCAAGGAGAACGGTGGAATTCCAGAAGAGGGGAAAGCAAAGAATGGAATTCATGGCTTTCTCCCAATGATCCTTTAGTCTTGAAAAATTAAATTAAATTTAAAAAATTTTTTCTTCTAATTTTTTAAACTTTTCCTCTTTCCTCTTTTAACAGTCTTTAACTAGTTTATCTTAACAATACCTTTCTAAAAAAAAAAAAAACACTTTTTAAAATATTTTTATTTATTTATTTGAGAGACAGTGAGAGAGAGCATGAGAGGTGAGAAGGTCAGAGAGAGAAGCAGACTCCCCATGGAGCTGGGAGCCCAATGCAGGACTCGATCCCAGGACTCCGGGACCATGACCCGAGCCAAAGGCGGTCGCTTAACCAACTGAGCCACCCAGGTGCCCAAAAACAAACACTTTTTAAACACTCATTATCATAGTCATATTTTATCCTTCATTGTATTTAAACTTATTTTTTGTATACATACAGGGTTTTTATTCCTAAAAATTTTGGGATACAATTTCTTCTAGTAGATCAAAATAGACTCTAAATCTAGCATAGGGCTTTGTTCTAGTCTCCAGCCTGAGCACATTCCATCCCCCACACTTTCTCTTCTTTCTTTCTCCAACCAACTTATCTTATCAATTCTTTTTTATAAGATTTTATTTATTTATTTGATAGACAGAGATCACAAGTAGGCAGAGAGGCAGGCAGTGAGAGAGTAGGAAGTAGGCTCCCCAATGAGCAGAGAGCCCGACATGGGACTAGATCTCAGGACCACAGGATCAAGACCCGAGCTGAAGGCAGAGGCTTTAACCCACTGAGGTACCTAGGCACCCTTATCAATTCCTTTTGTAGAATTTTTAAAAACATTTTAATTTTTACAGTTACAGTCCATCCCTTCACTGGTTTACCCTTATTTTTGTGTAAAGAAAGAAAGTTTTTCTTTCTTTAAAAGAAGGGAGGTAGTTTTTTCTGACACCAAAGCACACCCAAAATCAGGTGGGTGGCTCTGTTCTATTCACTAGTCAAATATGCATATATATATATATATATTTCTTTTTACCCCCTTTTTTCTCCCCTAGTTTGGGATCTCCTCTGATTTGTTTACATTTTTGGGGGGTCTTTGCTACCCTTGTAGTATTTTATTCTCTCATTCATGTATTATTATCTGGATAAAATGACAAGGTTGAAAAACTCACCACAAAAAAAAAAAAAAAAGAGAGAGAGAGAGAGAGCAAGAGTCAGTACCAACAGCTACATATTACCCAGACATGGGTAATATGTCAGATCTAGGGTTCAGAATAATGGTTCTCAAGGTGCTAGCTGGGGTCAAAAAAGGCATGGAGGATATTAGAGAAACGCTGCCTGGAGAAATAAAACCCCTCTCTGGAGAAATAAAAGAACTAAAATCTAATGAAGTTGAAATAAAAAAAGGAACCAATGAGGTGCAATCAAGAATGGAGACTCTTATTGCTAGGATAAATGAGGCAGAAGAGAGAATTAATGATATAGAAGACCAAATGATGGGGAATAAAGAAGCTGATTAAAAGAGAGACAAACAAGTTCTGGACCATGAGGGGAGAATTTGAGAGATAAATGGTACCATAAGATGAAACAATATTGGAATAATTGGGATTCCAGAAGAAGAGGAAAGAGAGAGAGGGGTAGAAGGTATATTGGAGCAAACTATAATAGAGAATTGGCAAAGGGAACAAGCATCAAAATCCAGCAGGCACAGAGAACCCCCCCCCCCAAAATCAATAAAAATGTGTCCACACCCTGTCATCTAATAGTAAAACTCAGTAGTCTAAGTGACAAAGAGAAAATCCTGAAAACAGCTCAGGACAAAAAGTCTGTAACATACAATGGTAGAAATATTAGATTGGCAGCAGACTTTCCCACAGAGACTTGGCAGGCCAGAAAGAACTGGCATGATGTATTCAGAGCACTAAGTGAGAAAAATATGCAGCCAAGAATACTATACCTAGCTAGGCTATCATTGAAAATAGAAGGAGAAAAAAAAAGCTTCCAGGGCTAATTAAATTAAAAGAATTTGCAAACACCAAACTAGCCCTACAGGAAATATTGAAAGGGGTCCTCTAAGCAAAGAGAGAGCCTAAAAGTAGTAGACCAGAAAGGAATAGAGACAATATACAGGAACAGTCACCTTACAGACAATACAATGGCACTAAATTCATACCTTTCAATAGTTACCCTGAAGGTAAATGGGCTAAATGCCCCAATCAAAAGACACAGGGTATCAGAATGGATAAAAAAACAAAACCCATCAATATACTGTCTGCAAGAAACTCATTTTAGATCCAAAGACACCTCCAGATTTAAAGTGAGGGGGGGTGGAAAAGAATGAAGTGAGGGGGTGGAAAAGAATTTACCATGATAATGGCCATCAAAAGAAAGCTAGGGTAGCAACCTTATATCAAATAAATTAGATTTTAAGTCAAAGGCTATAATAAGAGATGAGGAAGGACACTATATCATACTTAAAGGGTCTGTCCAACAAGAAGATCTAACAATTTTAAATATATATGTCCCTAACATGGGAGCAGCCCACTATATAAACCAATTAATAACAAAATCAAGGAAACACATCAACAATAAAACAATAGTAGTAGGGGAATTTAATATCCCCCTCACTGAATGGACTGATCATTTAAGAAAAAGATCAACGAGGAAATAAAGGCTGTAAATGACACACTGGACCAGGTGGACATCACAGATATATTCAGAACATTCCATCTTAAAGCAACAGAGTACACATTCTTCTCTACTGCACATGGAACATTCTCCAGAATAGATCACATCCTGGGTCACAAATCAGGTCTCAATCAGTACCAAAAGATTGGGATTCCAATCCCAATATCATTTCCTCTATGTTTTCAGACCACAATGCTTTGAAGCTAGAAGTCAATCACAAGAGGAAAGTTGGAAAGAACTCAAATACATGGAGGCTAAAGAGCATCCTTCTAAAGAATGAATGGGTCAACCAGGAAATTAAAGAAGAATTGAAAAAATTCATGGAAACAAATGATAATGAAGACACAACTGTTCAAAATCTGTGGGACACAGCAAAGGTGGTCCTGAGAGGAAAGTATATACCCATACAAGCCTTTCTCAAGAAACAAGAAAGGTCTCAAGTACACAACCTAACCCTATACCTAAAGGAGCTGGAGAAAGAACAGCAAAGAAAGCCTAAACCCAGAAGGAGATGAGAAATAATAAAGATCAGAGCAGAAATCAATGAAATAGACACCAAAAAAAACAATAGAACAAATCAACGAAACTAGGAGCTGGTTCTTTGGAAGAATTAATAAGATTGATAAACCCCTAGCCAGACTTACCAAAAAGAGAAGAGAAATGACCCAAATAAATAAAATCATGAATGACAGAGGAAAGATCACAACCAAAACCAAAGAAATACAAACAATTATAAGAACATATTATGAGCAACTATACACCAGCAAATTTGACAATCTGGAAGAAATGGATGCATTCCTAGAGACATATAAAATACCACAACTGAAACAGGAAGAGATAGAAAACCTGAACAGGCCCATAACCAGGAAGGAGATTGAAGCAGTCATCAAAAGTCTCCCAACAAAAAAGAGCCCAGCTCTGCTCTGCAGAGAGCCTGCTTCCTCCTCTCTCTCTGCCTGTCTTTCTGCCTACTTGTGATCTCTGTCTGTCAAATAAATAAATAAAATCTTTAAAAAAAAAAAAAAAAGAGCCCAGGGGACTTCTACCAAACATTTAAAGAGGAATTAATACCTGTTCTCCTGAAACTGTTCCAAAAATTAGAAAGGGAAGGAAAACTTCAAAACTCATTTTATGAGGCCAACATTACCTTGATCCCAAAACCAGACAAAGACCCCAACAAAAAGGAGAATTACAGACCAATATCTTTGATGAACATGGATGCAAAAATTCTCACCAAAATACTAGCCAATAGGATCCAACAGTACATTAAAAGGATTATTTACCACACCAAGTGGGATTTATTCCTGGGCTGCAAGGTTGGTTCAACATCCACAAATCAGTCAATGTGATATAATACATTAATAAAAGAAAGAACAAGAACCATATGATACTCTCAATAGATGTTTTTAAAAAATTTTGACAATGTACAGCATACTTTCTTCATCAAAACTCTTCAAAGTGTAAGGATAGCGGGTACAATCTTCAATATCATCAAAGCCATCTATGAAAAACCCACCGCAAATATCATTCTCAATGGGGAAAAACCGCGCGCTTTTCTGCTAAGATCAGGAAAACAGCAGGGATGTCCTCTATCACCACTGTTATCACTGCTATTCAACATACTACTAGAAGTCCTAGCCTCAACAGACAAACAACAAAAATAAATTAAAGGCATCCTAATCAGTAAAGAAGAAGTCAAACTATCACTCTTTGCAGATGATATGATACTTTATGTGGAAAACCCAAAAGACTCCACTCCAAATCTGCTAGAACTTGCACAGGAATTCAGTAAAGTGTCAGGATATAAAATCAATGCACAGAAATCAGTTGCATTTCTATTCACCAATAATAAGACAGAAGAAAGAGAAATTAAGGAGTCAATCCCATTTACAATTGCACCCAAAACCATAAGATACCTTGGAATAAACCTTACCAAAGAGGAAAAGAATCTGTACTTAGAAAACTATAAAGTACTCATAAAAGAAATGAAGGAAGACACAAAGAAATGGGAAAATGTTCCATGCTCATGGACTGGAAGAACAAATATTGTGAAAATGTCTGTGCTACCTAAAGTAATCTACACATTTAATGCAATCCCTATCAAAATACCATCAATTTTTTTCAAAGAAATGGAACAAATAATCTTAAAATTTATATGGAACCAGAAAAGACCTAGAATAGCCAGGGGAATGTTGAAAAAGAAAGCCAAAGTTGGTGGCATCACAATTCCAGACTTCTAGCTGTATTACAAAGCTGTCATCATTAATACAGTATGGTACTGGCAGAAGAACAGACACATAGATCAATGGAACAGAATAGAGAGCCCAGAAATAGATCCTTAACTCTATGGTCAAGTAATCTTCAACAAAGCAGGAAAGAATATCCAATGGAAAAAAGACAGTCTCTTCAACAAATGGTATTGGGAAAATTGGACAGCCACATGCAGAAGAATGAAACTGGACCATTTCCTTATACCACACACAAGAATAGATTCAAAATGGATGAAAGACCTCAATGTGAGACAGGAATCTGTCAAAATCCTTGAGGAGAACACGGGTAGCAAGCTCTTTGACTTTAGCCACAGCAAATTCTTCCTAGAAACATCACCAAGGGCAAGGGAAGCAAGGGCAAAAATGAACTAATGGGACTTTGTCAAGATCAAAAGCTTTTGCACAGCAAAGGAAACAGTCAACAAAACCAAAAGACAGCTGACAGAATGGGAGAACATATTCACCAGTGACATATCAGATAAAGGGCTAATATCCAAAATCTATAAAGAACTTATCAAACTCAACACCTAAAGAACAAATAATCCAATCAAGAAATGGGCAGAGGATATGAACAGACATTTCTGGAAAGAAGACATCCAGGTGGCCAACAGAAACATGAAAAAGTGCTCAACATCACTCGGTATCAGGGAAATACAAACCAAAACCACAGTGAGAGAGACCACCTCACACCAGTTAGAATGGCTAAAATTAACAAGTCAGGAAATGACAGATGCTGGCGAGGATGCGGAGAAAGGGGAACCCTCCTACACTGTTGGTGGGAATGCAAGCTGGTGCAGCCACTTTGGAAAACAGCAAGGAGCTTCCTCAAAAAGTTGAAAATAGAGCTACCCTATGACCCAGCAATACAGGGTATTTACCCTAAAGATACAAATGTCTGAAGGGGCATGTGCACCCAAATATTTATAGCAGCAATGTCCACAATAGCCAAACTATGGAAAGAACCTAGATGTTCATCAATAGATGAATGGATAAAAAAGATGATATATATATATACGTATATATATATGTATATATATAATGCAGCCATCAAAAGAAATAATATCTTGCCATTTGCAATGATGTGGATGGAACTAGAGGGTATTATGCTGAGCAAAATAAGCCAATCAGAGAAAGATAATTATCACATGATCTCCCTGATATGAGGAATTTGAGAGACAAGAGTGGGGGGTTGAGGGGTAAGGAAGGAAAAAAATCAAACAAGATGCATTCAGGAGGGAGAGAAACCATAAGAGACTCTTAATATCACAGAACAAACTGAGGGTTGGGGCACCTGGGTGGCTTAGTGGGTTAAGCCTCTGTCTTTGTCTCAGGTTATGATCTCAGGATCCCGGGATCAAGCCCTGCATTGGCTCTGTGCTCAGCAGGGAGCCTGCTTCCCTTTTCTCTCTGCCTGCCTCTCTGTCTACTTGTGGGTATCTGTCTGTCAAATAAATAAATAAAATCTTTAGAAAAAAACAAAACAAAACTGAGGATTGCTGGGGGGGAGGGAGGGATGGAGAGGGTGGTTGGGTTATGGACATTGGGGAGGGTATGTGAAATGGTATGTGCTGTGAAGTGTATAAACTTGGCGATTCACAGACCTGTGTCCCTTGGGCAAATAATACATTATATGTTAATAAAAATAATTAATAAATTTTTAAAAATTTGCAAAAAAAAAAGAACCTTTGTTAAATGTGTAATAGTGGTGTGGTAGGTATTATATTAATTTCTGTGCAAAAAGTTCAGGGATCGGGGTGCCTGGGTGGCTCAGCTCCTTTGGGTCAGGTCATGATCCTGGAGTCCCAGGATCAAGTCCAGCATTGAGCGCCCTGCTCAGCAGGGAGTCTGCTTCTCCCTCTGATCTTCTCCCCCTCACACTCTCTAACTCAAATGAATATATAAAATCTTTTAAAAAAAAAGTTCAGGGATCATTATTGTATACATCAATTATCTTTTGTTTTATAGCCAACTACTCTAAAACCGATGATTTAAAAGAGGAAACACTGATTAATTCTTAAAGCTCTGAGTGTCACTTTCTGTTTTGTGCCAGCCAGGTCAGGGCCCACTCGTGTTTGGTGCTTGGCAGGTTGGTTGATCTGCACAGGGGCTGGTGGCGGGGCAGAGCTCACTTTTATGTGTGACAGTTGGCTCAGTGTCAGCTAACAGGATGGCCATAGCTGCTCATCATCCAGCAAGCTTAGCCTGGGCTCATGCACTTGATAGAGGAACTATTTCTAGCATCAGGAGAGGACCAGCCCCAGTGCCTAAGACTATTCACATTTCCTTGTGCACCATGTTTGGTAATAATCCACCGGCCAGAGCAAGTCATATACCTACATTCAAACCTCTTGCAGAGGTGTAGATTCTTAGTGTAAATTAGATTCTTAGTGTAAAAAGACTAAAACTGTAACTAGGATCTGATTAAAAACTCAGCTTCAGTGTTGGTCATCTCATTTAGTCTCAACAGAGCAGTAATAGAACATACCTCTTGATGGTAAGGGACACGAAGAAAGGGGTTAGAGAAATGGCTATGATGCAATCTCCTACATCACACACCTTTGTTTATAGTAAATATCAGGCAATAATTGCTATTGTATTTGAGTTGGGAAGAAGGTCAAAAGCACAGCTTACTACAGGAGTTTTATACATCTATATCTTTTTTCTTTTAACTTGCTTTTGCTACTGTGAAGAAAGTGCACAAATCTTAAGCATTTACAAGTCAATGCACTGCACAAAATAAAGACAATGTGACACTCACACCTATGTCTGGAATTAGAGCAATGCCAGCATCTCCATAGTCCCATTTATTCTTTCTTTCAACATTTCCTACCCTTATCCCCAAAAGTAACCACTATTCTGACTAGATTCAATTTGCCTGTTTTCTTACTTCATATAGTTGAGAACATATAATGTGTGCTCCTTTGTGTTTGACTTCTTTGGTTCACCATGTATGCTCTTTTGATTTATCTGTGTTGTTGGACGTAGCTATGGTCTCATTTTTATTTCTGTACAGTATTCCACTGCATGAATTAGCTACTAATTTATTTATCCAGTCTACTGTAGTTGTACATTTGAGCTGTTTCCAATTTTTTGCTATTAAGAATAATGTTATTATGAACATTCTTGTAAACATCTTTTTGGTGAACATGTGTACAGATTTCTGTTAGGAAGAAAAAGATTGAAAATGTTCACAGTGTTCTTTACTGTTTGTGTATCTAGGTACCCAAGATGCAGTGTTTTTTTCTTGTTTTGTTTTTTTTTTTAAGTTTTATGGAGGTATAATTGACAATTGACAAATAAAATCATGAGGTATTTAAAGTATACAAAATGATGATTTGATGTATGTCTACATTGTGAGTACCTCCTCACAGATCATTAACCTATCTATCATCCCGCTTCTCACTTTTTTGTGGGAGAATATTTAAGTTCTACCTTTTTAGCAAACTTCACCTATTGTCACCAGGTTATACATTAGACCTTCAGACCTCATTCATCTTATAACTGAAAGTGTGTACCCTTTCACCAACCTCTCTCCACTTGCCATGTGTGTTCTACTATATTGTTGAACACATAGGAGTGGAATTGCTGGTAAATAGGGAACATGTACATTCAAAATTAGCTGATAGTGTCAAACAATTTTCTAAAGTGATTCTACTCATTTATACTCCCTCTGCATTTTATATATTTTACCTCTAATACACTCTCATGCATAAATTTTACCTTCATTTTGGTGTCCCAGGTTTTAAGCTAATATGTTCTTGAGTTTTAGTTTCTCATGCTCTATGACAAAATAGTTACATTGTGTTTGCGCTTAATGAAAAACCCTGAATTGCTCATCCAATTGAGTTAACAGTAGTTGATCTGCATTTAAAATTTCACAAAACCCCAAGAACCCCCAAGTGCATAAGATTATTCTGCTTAGCAATAAACCAAAATATTCTGCTTCCTCATTCCTTCTTCAAATGCTCATTGAGCATCTACAGGAGATTTTTAGATTTGAATCTGGAGATACAAAGGAATGTAAGATTGAACTTCTGACCTCTGAGAAATATGTACAGTAAAAGATGACTCTTTTTTATCAGCAGCTACCAGCTCCTTCCCCGTGCCTCCCACCTCTCCTATCACTTCTCCAATACTTACCTCTAGCCTAGATGAGCAATTCAGGATTTTTCATTAAGTGCAAACACAATCTTTCCTCCTCTCTTTTCCCTCTTAGGGCTAAATACCCCTAGGAGTTTCATCTTCTCCATTTTTAGATAAAAATTAATCTAAGGACACAAGCAAAATTGTCCCCCAAACTTGAGGAATGGTGGCAATATTGACTTTTCACTTTTTTTTCCTGTATTTCAAGGAAGAGTCTGCAGGTATTTGTATATAATGGGATTTTCAGGCTGCTTATGTGTAAGATTGCAAATGTTTGCAGTGTTCTTACTGTTCAGTATTTCATATTGTAAAAAGATCAGGAGGATACATTAGTTGTTAAGGTAAAGTATTTTTGCGGCTTAAGGGAGGTAATGTAGCCCTCAAAATAGCTGCAGTTAGTCCTTTTCATTGGTAATCTGAAACCAATTTTTGTTTGTGAATTGACCTGTTGCATCTGTGCAATACATTTCAAAGCCCGAGGAGAGTCCTGTAGGAAAAGTGAGGTTCTATTATTTATAAAAATAGGTCACTAGTAATAAAATTAACCTCATTTAAAATCACTGGTAATAAAATTAACCTCATTTAAATCACTCATTTAGATGTTTCTGTGAAGTATTAAGAGCCACCCACAGGTACTTTGTTGTATTTTTTCCCAAGGTCATCTTTAGTGGGTATACATTTATTTCCTTCTAGCCTTCTGTAAGTAAAAGTATGCAAGCAAAAATATGGTGAGGTGGGAATAGCTGCCCAAATGATTCCATCTTGTCCATCAAGAGGAATCACAATGAATTAATACAGATGTTTTTATCACAAGTGGTATAAATCAGAATCAAAGTAGTTTAAATAGAAAAAGGCTTCATTAACTCATACCTGGGAAGTGTAGCTTCTGCCACAGTTCAGTTTATCTGTGGACTCAAACAGAATGGTTTCCTCATCCAGTGGGGGGCTGCTTGCTCTTAAGTGCACTGGTCTGTGGACTGGCCTTTTCCACAGGACTATGGTTGCTCCAGCTTTAATAACCACCCTTCTTGCTCTGTGTAACCTTAGACATGGTCCTGTGCTTCATGCTCCGAAGTAAAGAATAATTGGGCAAGGATTCTGAGTGGACCAGCTTGGGTCACATGCTCATTCCTGAACCAATTCCATTGTTCAGGGAGTTGGATATTCTGTATGGCCCAGCCAGGGAGGGATTTTGTTGGCAAGTTCCCAAAATTATTGGATCAGAGAGAAGAAATCATCCTCTGACAGAAACAGCAAATATTCAGTACAGCCTTCACAGGGACTTCTCATGTATTGGTCACAGAAATAGTGGGGAAAGATCTCTGGTTACAGTGCTATATAGAGTATGGGACTCATAAGGACTTTTAATTCATACCAGATACTTGTTCCAGGAAATAGTCTTACTTGGCGGAGATAAAATCTCATTCGGCTAATCTTTTAGGCCTTATAAGGCATGAAATTACTGATTAAATGTCCAGTTAATTCACTTCAGCAACCATTTGATGGTCACTGAAGTGTTTGATCAAAAATTAAGGTGTTTGGATACTGGATAATCTAATTCTCTATTGTAGGATTAAAAATAATAAAATAGTCACAGCTCATTGTTTTCTATTTCTGAAATGTGTTGGTTATAAGTAGTTACAGTGAGAAACCAGAACCTATAGGACTCAATCATATTAACAGGCTAATAATCATGCTACTGTTTGCAGAAAACCTCCTTTTAAAATGTCAACTAGAACGTCTTCCCTAGAATATCAGAAAATTTTGCTAAACAAAAACAATTGGAATATTACTGTCCACTCAATTAAATGAGTATTAAATAGTCTCTTAAAACAAATCTTGCCCTTGCAAAAAGAAGAGGGCAGTATAATAGACATAGCTTTAAATGAATAGGCACAATGGTTCATCCAGAACAAACACTAACATTGTGATCCACTGAAGAGTATTTCCTAAGTGCTAGGTCTATAGTTACAGTAGTCAACTAGGGATACTTTGCCTTGGAGGGCATAGTTGGCAATGTCAGGAGACAATGGATTGACCTTGTCAGGACTGGGAAACTGGTACTACTAGTATCTACCAGCTAAGGTCAGGGATGCCGCTAAACATTCTACAATGTAGTAGTGATCAAAGGATGGCAGCTCCTAGAACAATCATTAAGACAGGGTAAACTTGAACTTAAAAAAAAATTTTTTTTATTGTTACGTTAGTCACCATAAAATAAATCATTAGTTTTTGATGCCGTGTTCCAAGATTCATTGTTTATCTACAACACTTGAACTTAAAAGAAACTAGAATAACAGGCTGGGAGTTTACATTTATCCTTAAGCTGGAGGAGTCATTGAACTTCCGTGTAGAAGAAAGTAACAGGATGGAAATAAAGGCTTTAGATTATTGAAATCAAAATCGAGGTAGTTTATAGGTGGTCACTGCACTACTGTTTTGGTTTTTCTAAAGAGCTAACATTTTTCAAAGTGTTAAGTTTTTATTTATTTATTTAAGAATTTATTTATTTGACAGAGATCACAAGTAAGCAGAGGCAGGCAGAGAGAGAAGAAGGGAAGTAGGCTCCCTGCTGAGCAGAAGCCCAATTTGAGGCTGGATCCCAGGACTCTGGAATCATGACCAAAGCCGAAGGCATAGGCTTAAACCCACTGAGCCACCCAGGTGCCCCAAGTTTTTATTTTTTAAGCTTTGTTTTCCCTTGTGAAGATTTAGGGTCAATTGAAGACAGGGCCTGGGGGCACCTAGGTGGCTCAGTGGGTTAAAGCCTCTGCCTTCAGCTCAGGTCATGATCCCAGAGTTCTGGGATCGAGCCCCACTTTGGACTCTCTGCTCAGCGGGGAGCCTGCTTCCCTTCCTCTTTCTCTGCCTGCTTCTCTGCCTACTTGTGATCTCTCTCTCTGTCAAATAAATAAATAAAATCTTAAAAAAAAAAAAAAGACAGGGCCTGTTTGCTTTTTGCTCTATACTTGGTACACAGGAGGATGATGCATAAACTACTGTCCAAATCCAGGGGTGTCTGGTTGGCTCAGTTGGTTAAGCATCAGACTCTTGGTTTTGGCTCAGGTCGTGATCTCATGGATCCTGAGAGAGCCAGCCCACAGAGGGCTCCACATTCAGCAGGGAGTCTGCTTAAAGATTCTCTCCCCCTGCCTCTGCCCTTTCCTCCCTTTCTCCCTCTCTAACATAAATAACAGATCTTTTAAAAAGATACTGTTGCAGTTTGGTGGTTTGGGGAAAGGAGAACTCAAAAGTGATGGGAGATTAGTGGAATCAGCTGCAGTTAGAAAGGCTGAGGATCTGAGGAAAAATGAATTATATTTTGGATATACGAAATTTTAAGGAGTAGGCCAATGAAATACAGAACTAAAACTTGGCAAAAGTTTTAGAGCAAGAGGGACTGCTGAGGTTAGCAAAATAAATGAGTTTTCTTAAGAAAGATGATAGGACTTATCCTCCCACTCTAATGAAGAGCAGAAAATGAAACTGTGATGAGGTTTGTATAACGAACACTGTCATTTCAAGATTAAATAATAAATAGCTTTTGAGGAACTACAGTGGAATCACAAACTATCTATTCAAAAGACAATTCACCTGAAGGGATCATTTTGTTTGGACTTTTAACAACTTCGGGCCGTTTTGATCTTTAAAAAAAATCGCTGTCAACATTTAAAAATCAGGAGTCATATAAAAATCTTCTTCAATTCTCTTGAGAATCAGGCAGCTTTGTCAATCTTTGGTCTTTTTTATAGGCAAAACTGGATGGAGCTGAGTAACTACTGCTGCCTTTCAGTCACTCCAGTTCATTCCCCAAGCTGATTTATCTTATTTGTGTTATCCCCTGTATTCAAGTTTGCAATTCCTGGTCTACTGGTACAACAAAAAACAAAACAAAGCAAAAAAACCCCAAAAACCGTAACACTGAGCATTTAACTCCAGGCCCTGTTCATGCCACAGAGACCGTTCACTATTTAAGGGAGTTACCATTCTACCACTGTCTACAGGAGGAAATGGACACAAAATGGAGACACCAAAGGTAAAGGACTTGCCCAAGACAACAGCCAGCAAGTGGTATAGATCAGATAAAAACCTAGTAAGACTTAAATGTGCAGTTAGCCAAATAGTTTTCAAATGAAATGGTAATAAATTACTCAATATGAACCTGAGTCTTTTCCTAAAAGCAAGGGAAAGAATCGGGGGGGCAATAATAAATTTTAACAAAGTCAGTACATCTGAAATTTTGATGAAATGATCGGATTCCTAGACTAGCACTACTAGAGCGAGTGAGTGGGATGGGCAGTGGTCAAAGTACGATGCTTGAAGGAGAGCTTTCCGAGATGGTATGGATTTTGAAGTCAACATAAGGTGAATGACCATGGGTGCAAGTGGTTGGGGATACAGTAGGGATAGAGAAACCTTGGATGCCGAGAAGTTGAGAAACTGAAAAACAGTGAGCAATGGCACGCAAAATACACAGGACTCAGCTGATCCTCAAAAAATGCTAATCCTAAGAAGTAAAAATTCAGAAACAGCAGACATAGTCAACATGTTTCTTGTCTGCATTTTAAAAGGATGAAAGTGGGAAAACCTGCCCAAATGGCAGGGCGGGGCATCTGAGCCTATCACATTTGATGTGCTAGAAATGCACCCTGAAGGCAAAAAAAAAAAAAAAAAAAGTCCATTTCTGCCCCAGGTCTCTACTGATTGTGCCCTGATATGACTCAGTTATACTCAGATATTTTTCTGCTTGGAGTTAGTTGTTAACTGCTTTTGTTAAAAGTAAATAAGATAGTGAGAAGAAAAATCCAACTAGTTGGATAGGAAACATAAATTCCCAGGCAATATTTGTTATAAATAAACATCTATACTTCAGGAATTCCTTCTGCCTGGGTTCTCCCCACAGTAATCTACATGGTTCAAGGCCTTACTTCCTCCAACAATCTGGGCAAACATCACCTTATCAGAGATCTCTGACCTTCCTATGGAAAATTACCAACCACCCCAAACCCCCCAGTATCATGACCACCATATCTCCCTACCATAGTATCAGCCCTGTTAAGAGCTGAGACTCTTGTTTTCTTCATGGTTTATTTATATTCCTAGAATAGGTCTGTGTACATAACAGAAGCTCAATATTTGTTGCATTCAAAAAATTATTTATTTTAACAAATCTTTAAGGTCTTAACGACTTAATAAATCAAAAGATTTCCCATTTCTACATTTAGAAATTATAAACTTAAAGTGAAGAAAATAAGCTAAAACTTCTATTCCATTTTTATTCTTTTTTACCACCCCCAAAGACCAGTGTTCGGTTACAAAAATAAACTCTCATTTATTTTCCTTTAGGGCTCATAGCCTACGTGTAAATAAATCCGATTTGCTGAGCTTCATAGTTTTGTGAAATGCACTGCGTCCATGACAGTACCTTCTAATGACAACTCAGCATCTTCTAACCACCACAGTAGGAGAAAACACTAAGAAGAATTTTTTCAGGCTGTCATATTCAATTAATGCTCTTCTTTTTTTTTTCTTTCCCCTCTTGCAGGGGTAGGAGGATAGGAGGAGAGGATAATATTTATTTATTTATATGGACTTTATTGTTATTTATACTCAAGTTTTTAACAAAAATAAAAAACATTTTGAATCAGAGAATGCCTAAAAGTCAAACATTGAAGATGGTGGTCCCATTATTCTTGAAACCAGACATCAGCTAAAATGGACTTTATGTACTTTAAAAGTGAACAAGCATAAGCAGTCTTATTTGGTAAGTAGGTTAAATGTCAGCAAATCTAAAATTTCAGAGGCAATATTTTATTTCAAAAGTAATAAATAATATGGTCACACGTTAACTGGTGAGAGTTACAATGATGGAAACCTTCAAAATTCTTTAAAAAATTGGAATTATTTCACAGTTAGGCTGTTCACATTTCTCATGACTATATGTTTTCCAATGACCTATTAACCTAAATTAAAAGTTAAATACACATTACCTTACCAACGACATAACTTCAAGGCTGAGAAAAAGCACTAATCACAAAGAATTTCAATTAAACATTAATCTAGCAGTCCAAAGAGAAGAAATGTTACTGATGAGAGAAGTCCTAATCCTAAATAATATAGCTATGCATCTGTTTAAGAGACTAATATACCCTTAGCTTCATCAAAACACTTGTTAAAAAAATTATACATATCTACTTTGTTCAAGAAGTAATATGAAACTTGAAATAATTCCTATTTAAAAAAAAGTGACTCCTAAAAAGGTTCATAGCATCTCACTGACAAAGCAAAAATATTACATTGAAATAGTTCATCTATTTTGGTCTCTAGTTATTAAAAAGAAAAAAAAAGCCACTGATAATTCATTATAATAATTCTATAAACAACTGGAAACATTATCAGGAAAAAAAAATTTGGTCAATGAAAAAAAATCACTGATTCAATGAGCATTTCATCATTTTATTAACAAAATATAAGCAAGAATTACATCCCTCTCTCGTGAAACTTCTCAAATAATTTTATGTGGAGGGCCTTGAGATGTATCAATTATAAAACATGTTAAAATGAAAAAAATTTTTAAATGTACAAATACAAACCAGTACTTTATACAAGAATTCTTATAAAGTTCGTTAATGTAAAAAATAATTTGTTTCAACTGAATATAAGGCATGTTCAGTTTCTGTAATTTTGTAGAACTATTTTTTTTGCTTTGTTGGAGACTTTTCTCTTCGCCAGTCCTGATGTTTGTTTGATTCTCTGGATTGTTTAGAGTATCTGCTAGATTTTTCCCATCGCCTTTCGGCACCATTCTGATACCTATCTTCATCACTTCTAGAACCTGAATGTTTTCTATTCTTTTCTCTTGACTTTGATCTATCTTTTCTTATAATATTTTCACAGTCTTTATTTCGGTGTCTGTGCTCATTTTCAGAAAAAGAGTTTCTTCTCTCTCCTCTCTTCTTTTTGGGATCACCATACTTATTATCCAAATCTGTGTGTGCTTCTTGGTCTCTGTCATTCATGATTCTACTGTAACTATTTCGTTCAGAAGGAACACCTCTGTCTGAAGTGTACTTTGTTATGGGATCTCTCCAATTTGGATCCCTTGAATTTTTATCTTTATGTTTTCTGACCTTCTTTCTCTTTCAGTCCGTGTTTCCCGATGCCTTTGCTCTGGCCTTCTTTCTTCTTGTTTCCTATCATGGCTCTGTTGTTTCCTGATCAATTTATCTACTTCCTTACTTCTGGTGTTTCCTTGACCCTTCTTTCTTCTATCTTTATCTGCATACGTAAAAGAAATCGTTAGCTTTTTTATTTTAATCTTTACTTTAATAATTTAACAATTACATTTATTAATCTACTGTAGGTTTATTAATTCAGACAAACTGGATGCAAAACTAAATTGAATGGAAAGTCTTACAACAGGATATTTTACAAGATGAGTAATTTTTAAGAATATGTATCTTATCACCAAAGTACTGTTTTGATCCTTAGACTCAAAGCTATAAACAGAAACTTTAAATAAACTATAGCAAATGTAAAATTTTTTATAAAGTGACTAACAGGTACATTTCCACTTACAAATTTTATTCAAAAACAGAAATTCCAGCCCTGTGCATTATGTCATATGGAATAATAATCAGATCTGACATGTTAATAAAAACACAGTGAGCACACATGTGAGCGACATCACTTCTAAAGCTGGG